>NW_027203037.1:1942500-2315000 GCF_024711535.1 Dipodomys merriami
AGTGTTCTGTAATTATTGGGTCTAAATTTATACTAGACTGATTGATGAACTACTCAGCCAAACATGACATTGATCACATTTCTCTGGCGTTCCTATGGACAAGCAATAGTTTCTTAGGCTCTTCAGCCCTTTGTAAGTAGCATGACTGGGATTGAAACTCAGGGTCTAGGTGTTCAGGTTGGCCAATGGCTTCGCTGACAGCACGTCAGCCTTCAGCAATGCCAGGTGACCTACAGGTTGCAGCAGTGTCATTTGTACCAAGGATGGTCACCATGAAATGAAGGAAAACCAAGAAACTGCCATCCGTAGGTGGTTCCTGGATTTTTTTTTGGTGCCGTTTTCATTTTGTTTTCCTGTCAGCCCCTGAAACCTCGTATCCCAGGATGGGCTGTGGGTCCAGAGGCTGCACCATCCAAATCTAGATTGATGTTACCTGAGGCAGAGTTGCCACAATATGAGTTCAAGCCCAGTGCTGGGCAAAAATAAATAAATAAATAAATAAATAAATAATTTTAAAAATATTAAAAATAGCCTGGCACCAGCTACGGTTCACGCCTGTAATCTTAGCTAATCAAGACGCTGAAATCTGAACATCACGGTTCAAAGCCAGCCAGGGCAGGAAAGTCTGTGAGACATTTATCTCTAATAAACCACTAGAAAAACAGAATTATAGCACTCACCTTGAGCTGAAGAGCACAAGGTCAGCTCCCAAGGCCAGAGTTCAAGTCCCATGATATATATATACATATATACATACATATATACATGCATACAATACTAATGAAACTCCCTGGCTTGCAATTCATGCCTTTTTTTTCTGCCAGGCCTGGGAATTGAACTCATAGTCTGGGTAACTTTAATTCACAGGGGGGATGGGGAAACTCACCCTCTTGGAAAACAAGCAATTCAGGCCTGTTCCCTGGGCCTGAATTGATTCCCCAGCCCTGTTAATGTAATATTCATCCACATTTGAAGTAATGATTTATATCTACATAATTATGTTTATTGCAATTTGCTTTGAGTGTATTTATTTTATTTTTTGTATTATTCATTAATTATTTTATTGACTATTATTACACTTATAACATGTATTAAATTGATTACATCTTAAGAGAACTATACAGATTTGCATATGTGTTATATATCTTACTTCAGACCAAGGACATTCATTAAAATTCTATAGTAGATCATCCCATGCTTAGAAAAACAGAAAGAATACATCAATGAAATTAATTTATCCCCAGGCACCCCAGTGGCTCACATCTGTAATCCCAGCTACTCAAGAAGTGAGAACTGGAAGATGAAGTTTCAAAGCCAATCCAGGCAGCAAAGCCTGAGAGATGTAATCTCCAATTAACTGGCCAAAAGCCAGTCTACAGGTATTGCTGAAGTGGTAGAAAATCAGCTCTTTCTTGGTTAAGCCAAGAAAGAGCAAGCTGAGTTCAAGTGCGAGGAGAGGGGGGTAGGGGGATAAAGGGAAGAGAAATCCTCTAAAAACAGAGAACAAAACAACAGTACACAAATCCCACCTAATTTATGGTACCAACAATCTGAAAAAAAATCAAACTTGTGCATTTGTATAATTTTACATGAGCACATATGTTCTTAGGTATAATTCAAAGCTATGTTTTTAATAATATGTGTATATATATATATATATTTATAATGTATATATATATATATATATGTAAATAAACTAAGAAACCAGCCAATGAACAAATACTTCTGAATTAGTGCCTTAACTATGGCATTATAAATTATTTGTACAAAATGTATGTTCGAAGTTTCTTTCTTTAGAATCAATCTTAAAATGTTTGTTCATGGACCAGGCATCAGTGGCTCACACCTATAATCCTAGTTACTCAGGAGGCTGAGAGCTGAGGATGGCGGTTCAAGGCGAGACCCCGGGAGACTCTTACCTTCAATAAACCACTAGAAAACCGGAAGTGGAGGTGTGGCTCAAGCTGTAGAATGCTCGCAAATAGCTGAAGAGCGCAGGGATAATGCCCAATCTCAGAGTTCAAGCCCCACCACCGACAAAAAAAAAAAAAAAAAAGGAAAGAAGTTTGTTCATACAAAATGCTAACATTCTGAGCTTTAGGAAACTTTTCTTCCAAGGTCTTATGCTCTTTAGGCAAATATTCCACTACTGAGCTACATCTTAGTACCAATGCTTTTGTTTTTCATTTTAGAATCCAGTTTATTCCCAAAATGCTTACAAGTACCTACTGCCCTCACAGAAGTGAGTGTTTATTCAGAAACTCAAACTTTGGTGATATGAGGACTCCCTTAGTTTATTTTGTGGTAGGCACTGAGGAAAACTCACAGTACACAATTGCAAACATTTTATAATTATAAAAATAACTCTAAATAGAAATATTATCAACTGCTGGGCACGGGTGGTTCACACCTATAATCCTAGCTACTCAGGAGGCTGAGATTTGAGGAAGGAGACTCAAGGCCAGCCAGGGAGGAAAGTCTGTGAGATTCTTATCTACAATAAACCTCTAGAAAACTGGAAGTGGTGATGTGGCTCAAGTGCTTGAGCATTTGCCTTGAGCTGAAGAGCACAGCGACAACACCCAAGTGAAGAGTTCAAGCCCCACGACCGACAAAAAATTAAAAAAAATAGAAAAAATAAGAAATAACATCAACTGTCCCAACCTCCTAGGGAGAAATGATATCCTCATTTTCATTCTCACTCTTCATGGCAGATGGTCAAAAACACCAATTTGCTATGCTGAAATGTAAAAGTTTACACCCCCTTTAAAAAAAAACTCTCATGTTATAAAATAAAAATGTTTCAAATAAAGGCAAAGTGAACTTTAAAAAAATATTAAAAATGCTAATGAAACTACTTGGCTTGGAATGTGCGATTTTTTATCTGCGAGGCCTGGGATTTGAACTTAGGGACTGGGTAACTATGTTGCACTGTGGGGGAAGGGGAAGCTCACTATGCTTAAAGACCAGATATTCAGGCCTGTTCCCTAGGCCTGAATTCATGCCCCAGTCATACTCCTTATATATATTTTAAAGATAGGATTGAACTTCCATATACATGTTCAGTCTATATCATGTTTGGTGTGGTTATTCATTGTATTTGTTATTTTATTCATTTACTTACCAATTATTTTACCGACTGTGAGGACACCTATACATGTATGACACTGTGTACATACTATCACATTGCATCTAGATTTGTAGACTTGTTATAGAGAAAGGACATACAACCATCCAAGAAAAGTCCAAAAAATATGATCGATCTATTCAACATTTGGAAGAAACCATCAGAAGGCCTAATCTGAGGATAATGGGTGTAGAGGAGCACCTAGAAACAGAAGTTAATGGTCTAGGAAATTTGTTTAAAAGGATCTTAGCAGAGAACTTCCCAAACATGCAAAAAGATAGGCCTATTCAGATCCAAGAAACTTTTAGAACTCCAGATAGACCAGACCAGAACATGACAACCCAGCATCACATTATAATCCTCACAGGATCAATTCAGACCAAGGAAAAGAACCTTAAAGCTGTCAAGGAGAAAAGATCAATCATCTATAAACGGAAACCAGTTAGAATCACCTCAGATTTCTCATCAGTGACAATCAAAGCAAGAGGAGTGTGGAATGATGTATGCCATGCCGTAAAGACAAACAACAATCACTCAAGAAAACTGTACTCAGCTAAACTCTCCTTCATAAAGGAAGGTTAAATAAAAAACTTCCATAGCAAAGAAAAAATGAAACAATAAATCTCCACCAAACCAACCCTACAAAAGATTCTTAAAGATGTCCTACTCATAGAAAACCAACAAGACCACAAAAAAGGCCAAGAAACCACCACCAAACTGAGAATCCAAGAAACATAGAAAGAACCCAGTTGCCACAGCCCCCAAGAAGGTGGATAAAATGGCAGAAACTCCCAAATATTTCTCAGTTCTCTCTCTCAACATTAACGGAATTAACTCTCCAATTAAGAGACATAGACTGTCTAGTTGGATTAAAAAGCACGAACCTTCTATCTGCTGCCTTCAGGAGTCACATCTTGCCCATAAAAACAAACGCATTTTCAATGTGAAAGGTTGAAACAAAATCTACAAAGCAAATGGCCCCCAAAACAGGCACGATTTGCAATCCTAATATCAGATAAAATAGAATTCAATTTAAAATTAGTGAGAACAGATAAAGAAGGTTGCTACATACTAATTAATGTGTCTCTCCTTCAGAGGATATTACAATTCTAAATATGTATTCAACAAACAACAGAGCACCCAAATTTATCCAAGAAACGAAAATTTCCCTCAAATACCACATAGATCCAAAGACATTAATTGTTGGGGACGTTAACACATCACTGTCCCCACTAGATAGATCAACTTGGCAAAAACACAACGAAGATCCTACATATCTAAACAACTACATAGATCAACTAGATTTAACAGACATCTACTGAAGATTTCACCCAGAAGCATCAGAATACATGTTTTTCTCAGCAGCATATGGAACATTTTCCAAAATAGACCACATTTTAGGCCACAAAGCAAACTTGTCCAAATTCAGATACATTGAAGTTATACCTTCCATTCTCTCAGACCACAAGGGATTAAAAGTAGGACTCCACACCAAAAGCCACTAAAGAAAGTTCTGTAATACATGGTGGCTGAACAAGACACTGCTGAATCACGATTGCATCATGGAAGAGATTAGAAATGAAATTCAAATGTTCATGATATTCAACAAAAATGAGCACACAAATTACCAACTCCTCTGGGACACAGCAAAGGCAGTACTCAGAGGCAAGTTAATAGCTCTGAGTTCCTACATCAACATATTGGAGAGATCTGAAACCAACAATTTAATGAGACATCTGAGCCTCCTTGAAAAAGAGAAGCAGGATAAACCCCAACCCAATGGACAGAAAGAAATAATTAAAATTAAATCAGAATTAAATCAATTAGAATAAAAAAAGCCATAGAAAGAATCAACAAACCAAAGAGTTGGTTCTTCGAAAAAACTAACAAAATTGACAGACCCTTAGCAAATCTTATCAGAAAAAGAAAAGAACATACCAAAATAAAGAAACTCAGAAATGAGAATGGAAACATCACCAGAGAAACAACCAAGATTCAGAACATTATAAGGAAATACTTCTCAAAACTTTATGCTAATAAGATTGAGAACTTGACAGAAATGGACCTTTTCATAGCAAATACTGACATGGCAAAACTAAACCAAGATGAGTTAAATCACCTTAAGAGGCCCATATCAAGCATTGAAATATAAACAGTAATAAGGGATCTCTCTTCTAACAAAAGCCCAGGTCCAGATGGCTTCACAGCGGAATTCTACCAGGTCTTCAAAGCAGGACTCACACTAATACCCCTCCAACTCTTCAATGAAATTGAAAGAGAAAGTTCAATATGGAACTCATTCTATGAAGTCATCATAACCCTCATCCCAAAACCAGGCAGGATCTTATCAAAGAAAAAGGACCATAGACCCATTTCTTGGATAAACATTCATGGAAAGCTTCTCAACAAAATTTTGGCCAATCGACATCAACAATTCATCGAAAAAATCATACACCAAGATAAAACAGGATTATTTCAGGGATGCAAAACTGGTTCAATATACGGAAATCAATTGGTATAATTCATCACATCAACAGGAGCAGGGATAAGAACCACATGGTTACCTCAATAGATGCAGAAAAAGCATTCGACAAGATCCAACACCCCTTTATGATGAAGGTTCTTGAAAAATTAGGAATCCATGGAACATTCCTCAATACAATAAAGGCTATATATGACAAACCAACAACCAGCATTCTATTTAATGGTGAAAAACTAAAGCTATTTCCTCTTAACGCAGGAATGAGACAAGGACGTCCACTCTCTCCACTTCTCTTCAATCTAGTATTTGAATGCCTAGCTACAAATAAGACTAGATGCAAACATAAAGGGGATCCAAATAGGGAAAGAAGAAGTAAAACTCTCCCTCTTTGCCGATGACATGATATTGTGTTTAAAGAATCCCGCAGACACCACTCCTAAATTAATCAAGCTGATTCAAAAATTTGGCAAATAGCAGGGTATAAAATTAACCCTCAAAAATCAATGGCTTTTCTGTATGCCAACAATGAAAAAAGTGAGGCTGAAATTAGGAAAGCAACTCCATTCGTAATAGCCCCACAAAAAATAAAATACCTAGGAATTAACTTAACCAAGGAAGTGAAGGATATCTATGCTGAAAGCTTTGAAAACCTGAAAAAGGAAGTCAAAACAGAACTTAGAAAGTGGCAAAAAATCCCATGCTCCTGGATTTGAAAGATCAACATAGTGAAAATGACCATAGTTCCGATTTGAAAGATCAACATCGTGAAAATGGCCATACTTCCGAAGGCTATCTCCAAATTCAATGTAATATCTATCAATATTCCAAACTCATTCTTCAAGAAATTAGAAGAGGCAATCCAAAAATACATATGGTACAGTAAAAGACCCCAAATAGCAAAAACAGTCCTCAACAGAAAGAACAGGGCTGGAGGAATAGCAATACCAAATTTCAAACTCTACTACAAAGCCATAGTAAGCAAAACAGCATTCTACTGGCACAAGAACAAACCTCAGGACCAATGGAACTGAATTGAAAACCCAGAAATGAACACACAGACCTATAGCCAACTAATCTTCTATAACGGAGCTTAAAATATAGAATGGAAGAAAGACAGCCTCTTCAGTATAGGGTGCTGGCAAAATTGGTTAAGTACTTGTAGAGAATGAAAGCTAGATTCTTATATATCATTCTGAACCAGAATCAACTCCAAATTGATCAAAGACCTCAGAGTCAAAGCAGACACTCTGAAAACATTACAGGATGGAATAGGAGAAACCCTAGGTCTTCTTGGCACAGGGCGAAATTTTCTTAATTGAGACCTAGAAACACAACAAATCAAAGAAAGATTGAACAAATGGGATTGGACAGAATTGCAGAGCTTCTGCATGACCAAGTACATAGCTAGCAAGATCAATAGAAAGCCCACAGATTGGGAGAAGATCTTCACTAGCCATACAACCGACAAGGGTCTCATATCTAAAATATACATGGAACTTAAGGAATTAAATCGCCAATAACAAATCTCCAAAGAAACAACTGCCCAATAAATAAGTGGGCTAAAGACTTACAGAGAAACTTCTCTGAAGAGTTAAGAAGGATTGCCAATAGACACATAAGAAATGCTCAACCTCTCTAGCCATAAAAGTAATGCAAATCAAAACAGCATAGAGATACAACCTCACCCCAGTTAGAATGGCAATAATCAAGATCTGTAATAACAACAGATGCTTGAGGGGATGCGGAGAGAAGTGAACATTGGTGGCAGTATAAACTTGTTCAACCACTTTGGAAAGCAATATGGAGTTTCCTCAAAAGACTCCATATAGAGCTCCGCTATTTGCCAGCAATCCCGCTTTTGGGCATTTACCCAAATGATCACAAACAAGACCACACTAAAGCTACCAGCACAACTATGTTTATTATTGTAGCATTATTTACCATAAGTAAGATATGGAACCAACCCAAATGCCTCTCAGTAGATGAATGGATCAAGAAAATATGGTATATATACACAATGGAATTATATGCCTCCATCAGAAATAATTACATCGCTCCATTTGTTAGGAAATGGAAAGGCTTGGAAAAAATTATATTAAGTGTACTTGTTAGATTGGTAGTTAAATAAATAATACTATTGTTAATATTAATTTTAATGCAATTTCAGGGAACTCTCCTGTCTCTGACCTCCTAACACTTGTATTTTGGGATTTGTCTGTGGATATCTAGGATTTAGCAGGACTCAAAATAAACCAAGATCTTGCCCATGTAGTTGTAACTCCTTTATGTGGTATTCTCACAATTAAAAAAAATAAAATAAGCCAAGAATATTTGAATTCTACTACTAAGGTTTAATTTTATATCTCTACTGATCTTTCTCTTAAGTGTGTTGGAGAAATCAAAGCTGAAATTAACTTGGACTTTTGTGGTGGATGTAAATGTCTTAACTACCATCTCTGGTAGTAGGTACCATTAAATTTCAATTAGCCATCACAGGCTCAAGCCTGTAATCCTCGGTACTCAGGAGGCTGAGATCTGAGGATCGTTATTTAAAACCAGCTCAGATAGGAAAATCCATGGGACTCTTATTCCAATTGACTGCCAAAAAAAGCTAGAGGTGGAGATGTGTCTCAAGTGGTAGAGTGCTAGCCTTGAGGGACAAAGCCCAGGTTCTGAGTTCAAGCCTAGATACTGACCATCAATTAACAAATTCAGAGGTTCCACTGTGAATGCTATATTTTTTTAGAGACTGAAGTATTTTATTTCGCATAGTCTTTCAAACATCAGCATCTCTAATGGAGAATCATTCCAGATCCTTCTTTTCCACTTGAATAATTGTTATTCTCCAGGAGTAGAGTGGCCAAGAAGCTTGGAGATCAAGAGCTCAGACATTAAATTGGCTAAAAAGAGATCAAATTAAAATTTATTCTTTGGTTGCAAATACCGCATTTTTGGTATGTGTTTGCTAGCCCTGGCACTTGAACTGAGGGCCTGGGTGCTGTTCCTGAGCTTTTGTGTCCAAGACTATTGCTCTACCACTTGAACCACAACTCTACTTCGGGATTATTGGTGGTTAATTGGAGGAAAGAGTCTCACAGACATTCTGGACCTGGGTGGCTTCAAACTAGAATGCTGAGTAGCCAGGATTACAGGTATATGCCATCAGCATCTGGCCCAAATACCACTTATAACGTTAAAAGTCAAGGGTTAACATCTATCTCTGACAGATGTACAATGTTTTACTCCTCACTGAATGAATGTTCCTTGGAACAGTATTGTATCAAATGGAGTGGATTCAAGTTAGGTCTTGAACACCAACAATCTGTTTTAGTGGAAGTGGCCTTGTTTTTGTACACCCTATTTGGCCATAGGTGTGGATTGTAGAAAAAAAGACAATTCAATAAAAACAAATTCAAATAGTCTGAGACACTTGCACAAGTTCTGGACATCACTTCCTCATGGGCTGCTTTTCCGCAGGCCCAATATTTGATCTGAAAAGAAACTTGGAATTACAAAAGTTAAAACCCAAAGTCTAGTAACCTCTAAAAGGCCTGTGTAACTCCTTGGTCCTCATGTCGGATACTGTGACTTAGTGGGAAAGGCAAAGGGCAGATTTCTAGCTATTGCAGACTTCTCCCTTAGTGAATAATAAGTTACCACCTCTGGTCCTGGTTCCAGCACAGACTTGGCTCAGGTCTGTGAACCCGAGTCTAGACGTTTGAATATCCATAGTGTGAATGGAAATTTGGCCTCCTACTAAGATAGCATTTTGAGGGACTTGGATAACTGTGGGCAAGTCTCTTTTTCAATAGCCTGTTCTTTGTGCACATTTTGTTTAGATGCAGGGATACATAACTAACTGGTCACAGTGGTCACCCCAGGGTAGAGCAAGAGAAACAGAGTAGAGGGACAGTGATCAAGCTCACGCCATCTGCCATTTTATGCTGCTTTAATTGACATGTTCTTCATGTATTTTAGTAATTCAAGAATAAAAATTAACATTACATATAGATTTTCAATTGCCTCTTTTTTTCTGACAAAAAGTAAAAGTAAAAATGAATTCAAATAGAAAGGCAGTATGATAAGAGCAGGGAAAAGGAATGGAGCAATGATCATGGGCAGCTCCTGAAGTCTAATCTGGAGGTTTTATTTACCAACATCGGGGAATAAAATGAAACTATGTAACAAGACAGGCCTGCCTGCTTTTGCTCAGCAACAAAGCAGCCCTGTCTGCTTTACTTAGCAACACAGGAGCCCTGCCTGTCTTCCCTCATTTATGCCAGAGTCAAAGGGGTCAATAGACCATGACTAAGGGAGGAAATTAGAGCTGTCATTGAAAGATCAAAAAGAACAAGCCCTGGATATGTCTGGAAACCTATAAAGCATCTGAAGCCTTAAAACTTATGCCTTTCAGAGACCAGTCTTTCACCGAAAGTAAATATTCAGAGAGAAAGCCAAGATGTGCTATGAGGTCTGTAGATTCCCTTACTCAGAGAACACACAGACATCCCAATGACAGAATCATCCCTGCCAACAATAGAACTTCCTAGTGAGGCTCAGGAAATAAAAGACACATTAAACTTTTCTCACTGCCAGAAACCAGCACACACTCTGAGAGCACCAAGACAATACGGGACGGAGGGCTCGGCCCTATTGCAAACAATGGATGAAGCTCAGAGGCCCACACCTAATCTCATGATGTACTCAGACTTCCTAAAGGTCCAACAGCTTCCAGATGGTGTCTACAGCCCGTCAAAAAGATCTGTGATGCCTGGCTCTAAAGCCCTCCCTGTGTTTAGGGGACCCATGAGCTCAGCTTCTGCTCCTGAACCTGCCCATGTATTCTGTAAAGAGCCCAGAGAAACCCTTGGCATTTGTTGTGCCCCAGAATTCAGGACACAGTGAGGCTTCTGCAGCTCCCAGCCTTGCTTCAAGCATAGCCACCAACAAGGGAACACCCCCAGGATCCTCCACAGACATCTATTGTATAATAAAAAGAGGCTGTGCTTGGGCTGGCACAGTCACCAGTCAGCAGTCCAGGCAAAAGGGCATCTGCTAAGGACACCCCAAGTAGCTGTGGGGCTCTGACATCAAGCCAGAAGCAGGAAGGTGCACCCATGCAGGCTGCCTTTGAGAAGCTCCTCTTCCAAGTGCAGGCCTGCCTGGTGGCCTTTGAAGCAGAATATGACACTGTAAAATTTCACAGCACATTAGAAGAACCCAACAAACAATGTCCCTGTGCTCAGAGACCTAACCAAGGCAGGAAATAAGAGAGAGAGAGAGAAAGAGAGAGAGAGAGAGAGAGAGAGAGAGAGAGAGAGAGGAGAGAGAGAGGGAGAGAGAGAGAGAGAAAGAGAGAGAGAGGCTATCTGTGCTTAATGCCTATTTCAATATCCTTGGCAAGTAATGCATATTTTTATCAAGAAATAAAGAGGAAAACTTCAAACACTAACTCTGATGGAGTAGCTAGGATCAATCTAAACTTTCTACCATAAACAATCACAAAAGTGGAAACTATGTGAAATATATGTATATAAATGTATATATAATATATACATGTAGGCATATATATGTATATTCACATATACAGTGTGAATATATAATGTATAATATATATATATATATATATATATACAGAGAGAAAAATATAAATACATTGTATTTGAAGGAAAAAAACCAATACCTTCCCAATTTTTATTGAAAGCATGAACCCTTCCATGCAGAAATCTATCAGCTCAAAAAAGTCAATTAACATAATTACACAGGTCCACATTAAGACACATTCTAATTAAACAAAAACAGAAAACCTCCCATAGCCAAAAGACACAACTCATCACACAAGTAATCTTCAATTATATTAAGACAAATTTCTCATCAGAAACTAGATTCACTATTAGATAGCAAGGGCAACAAATTTAAAGTGTTAAAAGGACATATCTAAAACCCAACTTTCTAACAAACATACTTCCTCCAAATGTAAGAGATGAGCTAAGTACCTACCGATGGCTCTGGCCTATAATCCTGACTACTCAGGAAGGTGAATTGTGAGGGTGATGGCTCAAAGCCACCCTGGGACTTGTCCCCTCAGGAGGAAGTTGTAGGACACAGCTGTCCTTGAGAAGGACGGAGGCCTTTGTGCAGTGCTATTGCTGGAAAAAGACATTGGATAAGGTGGCCATCAATAATGGAGGCTATCGGGCTGGGAAGATGGCTCAGTGGTAGAATGCTTGCCTTGCATGCATGAGGCCCTGGGTTCGATTCCTCAGCACCACGTAAGAAAAAAGAAAAAAGCCGGAAATGACGCTGTGGCTCCAGTAGTAGAGTGCTAGCCTTGAGCTAAAGAGCTGAGGGACAGCGCCCAGGCCCAGAGTTCAGGCCCCATGACCGGACCCAAAAAAAAAAAAAAAAAGAATAATAGAAGCTATCAGCTAGTGTCACCAGAGAAGTAATTTATAAGATTCAGTAGTCCTTTAGAAAGTCAGAGGATTTTGACCACTGTTCTAGTGGTTTCAGAAATGCCACGAGAATGACCAGAGCAACCTCAAGCCACATGGATTCCTTAGCAACAGTCTTTGAGGTCTAAGAGCTAGAATGTCAATGCTAGCAGGCTGTGATTGGTCCACTATTTCTCTGACCTCACTGGACCAGACGCTGATTGGTCCATTTCTTCTATGATGGTTGTTATTGCTCCCTTGTGTGAGGTCATGAAGGATATATAGGAAGCCACTGTGCTCCAACCTATGTCAGTTAACAGAGCTTGGAGCTCTTGCTTGATGACCTGCTGGACTTAATCAAAGTTAAGTGATTTTTTTGGTAGTGGGAATGGGCTGTTATTTGGATTTTGGTATTTCTTTTTACTCTTTCTGGGTTTTCCTTTATTTTATTTATTTTACTTAGACTTGCTACCTGCCATTGTAGCAGAAGGATGGAAGTACAGAAAGAAGCAAACTCAAGCCCCTTAAAAGAGGAGATCCTCAAACAATACCAGAAGAAAGAACTCTTCGACACAGGTACCTATGGAAAAGTGAAGCTGGCCCATTCCCTCCTCACAGACAAGGATGTGGCATTTAAAACACTCTGGAAGTGAGAGTCCTCATCATTGGATAAAGAATGAGGTGGACATTTTTAAGAAGGTATGGCACAAACACATCATCAGTTTGTACCAGGTAATGGAGAAGGAAGAATATGTGTATCTCATCATGGAACTGGCCACTAGGGGATACCTTCTGGGGTGGATCTGAAAATTCTGCCGCCTATATGAGGATGAAGCCAGGGGGCTTGTCACACATGTAAGTGCTGTTCACTACTTACACCAAACAAAATCATACATGAAGACCGTAAGTCCAACAATATCCTTTTGGACAAAAAAGACAATATCAAGGCCAGTGGATTTGTTCTGAGCATCTGGTTCACCCTGGGCAGTTGCTAATGAATGTATGTGGTGCAGTGCTATTCTATCCCCCTGAAATGTTCTTGGAAGAAATAATGGCCTGGTGCAGGTGTCTCATGCCTGTAATCCTAGCTATTCAGGAGACCAATATCTGAGGATCATGGTTCAAAGCCAGCCCGAATGGCTCTACCCTCTGAGCAGACTCAAACTGATACCAAAGACTAATTTGAGTAGGAAATGGAATAGGATAGAGTTGGCTAGCAAAATAGCTATCATTCTTCTCAGAACAAGCTGCTGAATGTGGGCCCAGATGAATAGGTTTATAAAATGTGAGGTGTGCATAAATTATGACTCATCCACAAAAAGCTGCAATTAATATATTTCTGTCATGGGTGGACACAAAATTATCTATTTATGTGAAATATATTGACTAAACAATTTCATAAGGGAAAAGGGGAAGATTAAAAGTTTCTGGGCCTGGGGTCCGGTGGCTCACACCTGTAATCCTAACTATTCAGGAGGCTGAGATCTGAGGATCACAGTTGAAAGCCAGCCCGGGCAGGAAAGTATGTGAGAATATTATCTCCAATAAAACACTAGAAAACCGGAAGTGGCGCTGTAGCTCAAGCGGTAGAGAACTCACCTTGAGATGAAGAGCAGAGAGACAGTGCCCAACCCAGAGTTCAAGCCCCATGATGGACCAAAAACAAATAAAACCAAACAAAAGTTTCTGGTGCAGGTCATTGTGTGGATTCCATCAGTATTGAAAAGAAAGTTCACAAGCAGAGATAATGGTTTAAAAGTAGTGTGGATATCATTGATGTCACTGAATTTTATACATAGCAAGCATGAGGCCCTGTGTTCAAACCCCTGCACTTCCAAAAAAATGTTAAATCTTCCTTCTTTTACCTACCTTAATTGATAGGTGCTCTTCTACTGTTATGATTGTATTGCTCAGAGGTTCTCTGGTGGATGTTTATTCATGCTTTTACACATAATCCGTTATTTGGATATTGGATATTGATGTTGAGTTTTAAAGTGTAATTTGTGTGTTAAAGTAAAGGCAAAGCCTGTATTTCTAACTTCAGAGGCTAAAGCAGGAAGATCCCTATTCAGTCAAGGTTGCATAGAGAGGTCCTTCCTAAATCCCCATGCTATTGCTGAAACTGGAGGGACAATTATTTGTAAGCAATTACAACTGAGAGATAAGTTTCTGATCATATTAGATCTTGGTCATGTCAGTTTGGATTTAATATTTACATGAATTAAAAAAAAATCCTTTCCCCTTACTCTCAGTATGTCATTTTGAAACTTTGTAGTATGTTCTCATTTGCTGCACTTAAAAAATAACTGTTTTCCTTGTTCATATTATACATGATTTTTTCTGTATTACAATTTATTATTTATTTTTGAAATTTTTATGTTTTTTTCTCCATCTAGGGACTGGCCACTGTCTCAGAGATTTTGCTCAGTTCTGCCAATTGAGCCATACCTCAACTTCCAGCTTCTTTCTTTTTGAAGAGTCTCATATGAACCCCAGCACTACTAAGGAGGCTGAAATCTGAGGATCTTGGTTTGAAGCCAGTATGAGCAGCAAAGTCTGATGGTTTTGTTTATTATTTTGCCATTGGTTGTGGGACTGAAAACCAGTCTTTGGCGCTGTCCATCAGCATTCCAGCTTAAGGTTAGTGCTCTATCAATTCAGCTGCAGCAACATTTTTGCCTTTTCCTGCTTATGTGGTTCTGAGGAATCAAACCCAGGTCCTCATGCATGCAAAGCTAGCACCCTACCACTGAGCCAAATTCACAGATGAAGTATGAGATTCTTATCTCCAATTAATTACCAAAAAGCTGGGGGTTGTAGTACTCTAGACTTGAGTAAAACAAGGCAAGTTCAACCCTTAGTACTGGTAATTACATACACAAATCTCATGGACTTTCTTGCTCGTGCTGGCTTTGAACTGCAGCCTGGGTAGCTGGAATCTACATGCATGAGCAACCAGCCTCTGATATTTTAATATATTTTACTTAGCTCTTTCTTGCCTTCAACCTTAATGCTTTTTAATTGCAGTCAGTGGACCTGATCTCTGGGCCTCATTGCTGTTTCTTACCTATTTTTAAGGAACGTGGAGTTGAACCCTCGGCCTGAGTGCTATCTTTGAGCTCTTCAGCTTAAGGCGAATGCTCTACCATTTCAGCCACAGCACCACTTCAGGTTTTCAGGTGGTGAACTGGAGATGTTCTCATTACATTTCCTTCCCAGGTTGGTTTTGAACCATGATTTTCATACCTCAAACCCCTGAATATCTAGGATTACAGGCTAGAGTCTCAGCGCCCTTATGTTTATTAGGTTTTTGACTCAAGGATTATGTTTTACAACTCAACCATAGCTCCACTCCTAGCTTTTTGCTGGCTTATTGAACATAAGATTTTAATGTACATTTCTGGGGAGTCTGGCTTCAAACCATGATCCTCATATTTCAGCTTCCTGAAGTGCTCCGATTATACACATGAACCACAAACTGATTGTTTATTTTAAAACGTTAATATGTTATTTTTTCCAATTTTTCTTTTTAAATTTTTCCTTGTTTGTTATTTTTGTTTATATGCTAGTCCTGGGGCTACAAATCAGGGCCTGGATACAAAACCATAGCTTTTACTTCAAGACTAGTGGTTTACCACATGAGCCAACATATAACTTGTTGCTATAAGTGTTTTGTCTTGGTGCTTGAAATAAGGCCATGAGTGCTGTCCTAGAAAGTGATTGCCCAGGGGCTAGGAAGGTGGCTTAGTGGTAGAGTGCTTGCCATGCATGCATGACGCCCTGGGTTCAATTCTTCAGCACCACATAAGCAAAAAGAAAAAAGCTGGAAGGGGCGCTGAGGCTCAAGTGGTAGAGCGCTAGCCTTAAGCTGAAGAGCTGAGGGATAGTGCCCAGGCCCAGAGTTCAGGCCCCATAACCCGATCCAAAAAAAGAAAGAAAGAAAGAAAGGAAGGAAGGAAGGAAGGAAGGAAGGAAGGAAGGAAGGAAGGAAGGAAGGAAGGAAGGAAGAAAGAAAGAAAGAAAGAAAGAAAGAAAGAAAGAAAGAAAGAAAGAAAGAAAGAAAGAAAGAAAGAAAGGAAGGAAGGAAGGAAGGAAGAAAGAAAGAAAGAAAGAAAGAAAGAAAGAAAGAAAGAAAGAAAGAAAGAAGGAAGAAAGAAAGAAAGAAAGGAAAGAAAGAAAGAAAGAAAGAAAGAAAGGAAAGAAAGAAAGAGAGAGAGAGAGAAAGAAAGACAGAGAAAGAAAGACAGAGAGAAAAAGAAAGAAAGAAAGAAAGTGATTGCCCAGTTTGCCACTTGAGTCACAGCTCAACTCCAGTTTTTTTTTTAAATCTTGGTAGCTAATAGGAGATAAGAGTCTTATGCAAAGCCCAGCATGAATCAGTTTTCTGAAATCTGAGGATAATGGTTCAACGCCAACCAAGGCAGGAAAGTCCATGAGAATCTTAGCTCCCATTAATCAATGAAAAGCTGGGAGTGGTGGAGCTCTATCCTTGAACAAAACAGCAGAAGTTCAAGCTATAGGACAGCACACTGATGCACACACAGAGAAAGGCTCATGGACTTTCTTGCATGGGCTAGCTTTGAACCATGATCCTCAGATTTCAGCCTGTCTTCATCTTCTCTTCTTTGAAAATTTTATTGGTCCTGTGGCTTGACCTCTAACTCTGGGGCCTATATCTAACCTTTTATACTCAAGGCTGATGCTTTTACAACCTCATCCACAGCTCAAGGTTTTGTGCTGTGTAGCTGAAGATGAGTTTCAAGCACATTCCTGCCAAGGCTGATTTGACATTGCAAACCTCAGAAGTCAGCCTCTTGTATAGTAAGGATTACACACATGACCAGCAACATTTGGGTCATTTAAAACATTTAATATGTGCTTGCTTCCATCTTCTTTTCTTATTTTCTTCATTTTTTCTTGTCCTAGGAGTAGAAATTGAAACTCAGATTCTGTCTCAGTGCATATATGGGACTAACCATAACAATTGGCTTTTGAGGGGAAGTTAATTGGAGACAAGAGACTCATGTAGAGGTAGGCCAGATTCAGGAAGCTGAAAATTGAGGAAAGTCCTTAATACTCTTTTCTCCAATTAACCACTAAAAATCTGAAAGTAAGTAGGTCATTGAAGAAAAGGGTGCAAGTTCAAACACCAGGATTGGCACAGAGGTAAAGAGAGACAGAGAGAGATATAGAGAGAGACAAAGCGAGAGAGAGAGAGAGAGAGAGAGAGAGAGAGAGAGAGAGAGAGAGAGAGAGAGAGAGAGAGAGAGAGAGAGAGAGAGAGAGAGAGAGAGAGAGAGAGATCTTATGAACTCGTATAACTGAGCTGAGCTTTAAACATTATCCTCAAATTTCAGCCTGAGTAGCAAGAATCACAGATATGAACCACCAATGATTGGTTCATTGAAACCTCTGATATTGCCTCTTTCTTCTCTTCTTCTACCCTTCTTTTCATTTGTTTCATTATTTTTGTTTGTTGGTCCTGGAGCTTGAACTCATGCAAGGCCTGGTCTGATACATGAGGCTGAAATCTGCCCATCATAGTTTGAAAGCAGCCTGAGCAAGAAAGTCCATGAAACTCTTACTTCCATTCAATCAAAAAAATCTTATCTCCAGTGTGGCTACCACACACAAAACAGTCTCCTGGAATGTCTTTTTTATTTTCCTTTTTTTATTGTGAAAATACTGTACAGAGGGGTTACAATTACATGAGAAAGATTATGAGTATATTTCTTATCAAGAATTGTAGCCTCCTCCTTTGTTTCCTCTTCCCATCCCTTCCCATCCTCCCCCTGCCCCCCACCCAATCCTCCCCGCTCCCCCTCCCCCCCACGCACCAAAGTTGTAAATTTCGTTTTTGACATAACTACTTGTACATCTCATGGTTGTAATGCGTCCACCTGTATCCCTGTTTAAACGATTTGTTTTCCCCTTCCCCTCCACAAATTATGCCAACATCAAATACACAGTGAAAGCAGGGGTTATACTGTGGGGTAGGGACATATAAAGCAACAAAGAAATAATCTTATAAATGGGTTAGAACCAATCGCATGAAAGAAAAAAAACTTTTGAATACATATCTTAGGGTTCATTTCACTAACATCACCTTATCTGACCTTTTCTGCTTGACTCAGTACACAATTGAATTCTATGCCTCCATCAGAAAGAATGACATTGCCTCATTTGTTAGGAAATGGAAAGACTTGGAAAAAAATATATTCAGTGGTAAGCCAGGCTCAAAGAAACATAGGTCCCATGGTTTCCTGGAATTTCTTGACTGGGTTTGCCTTTACACTGGATCTTATATTTCAGCCTCCTACATTTGTAGAATTACAGACATAAGCCAACAGTCCAAGGTTCTGTACTTCCAATCATTTAATTCTCTTACTGTGAACCTGAGGCTGGATCTCTGAGCCAAGGCACTTTCATAGGTTTTTCCTCAGGGCTGGTGCTTTCCAACTACAAAGACATCCTCATTTCTGGCTTTTCTTGCTGATTAGTTGGAGACTTAGGCAATTCCCTGCCTAGGTTAGCTACGAACAACAACCTTTAGATTTTAGCCTTCTGAACCACTAGGATTAAATACATTAACCAAAAATTCATGGATAATTTTGAAACTTTAATTGGATTTTCTCACATCTTTTTTTCCCTAGCCTTGAGGCTTGAAATCAGGGCTTGGGCACTGTTCCTGAGCTTCTTTTACTGAAGGTGAGGACTCTATTACTTGAGCCACAGTGTCACTTCCAGCCTTTCCTATTTGTGTGGTACTGAGGAAACAGACCCAGGAAATCAAACATGCTAGGCAAGCACTCTATCACTAAACCATATTTCCTGCCATTCTTACACCTTTTTATTTGTATTTTTATTTCCTTGTGTATGCTAGTCCTGGGTCTACAAATCAGCCCCGGTGCTATCCCCGAGGTGTTTACTCAAGATTAGCAAATTAAGTCATGAGCCACCGCACAACTTTGGCTATTTTTTGATGTTGCTTGGTTTTAAGTAGCTACTTAGAGTTGAGTATATGAATTCTCCTATCTGGGCTGGCTTGCAACTGTAAGCTTCAGATTTGAGACTCCTGAGTAGCTACCATCACAGGTGTGTGCCACCTATGCTTGGTTCATTTTAAACTCTGGAATTGGCTCTTTCTTCTCCCACCCTCCTCCACATTTATTTCATTCTTTGTATGTGTGTTGGCCCTGAAGTTAATATCAAGGTCTGGGTGCTGTTTCAGAAATTATTTTCTCATTTCTGCCATTGGAGCCACACCTCAATAGCCAGGTTTCATTTTTCTTCCATTTGGAGATGAGTCTCATGTAATGCCCAGCAAGAGTCAGGAGGCTGAAATCTGAGTATCATAGTTTGAAGCCAGCCTGAGAAGGAAAGTTCATGAGATTCTTTTCATCAACTACCAAGATGCTGGTAGTGGTAGACCTACACAAATTCAAGTCCTAGGTTGGCACACACAGAAAAAAAGACCCATGGCCTTTCCTGTTTGGACTGGAATTTAAATACTATCCTCAAACTTCAGCCTCCTGAAAGCTAAAATTATAAGCATGAATCACCAGCGCCAGGCTTATTTTTAAATATCAAATGGTCATTTCTTCTCTTCTTTCAGTTTTGTTTTTGGTCGACTTTGAGCTGAATTATGCACCAGGAATCTGTTTCCCAGGTTTTCGCCAAATTTCAGTACTTTACAACTACTGTCACACCTTCATTTCCAGCTTTAGCTGGGTAGTTGAAGATAAGAATTTCAATCACTTTCCTACCCAGGCTGGCTTTGAGTTGTGATCCTCATATTTCAATTTCCTCAGTAGCTGGGAATACACAAATAAACCAACAACCCATGGCTCATTTTGACATGTTAATTTTCTCTTTCTCTCATCTTTAATAATTTGTGCTCTTTTTTCTTTGTCTTTGTATGTTTTTGTGCTGGGACCTCAACACCAGGGCCTGTGTGCTGTACCAGAGTTTTCTGTTTAAGACTAGGAATATACTACATGAACCAGAGCACAGCTAGTGTCATATTTTCGGTGACAAATGAGACATAAGGGTCTCATGGATTCTCCTACCTGGGCTGGCCTTCAAAAAATGGTGATACTCAGATTTCATCCTCCTGAGTAGCTGATAGAACATCGGTGAGCTACCAATGCTTGATTTATTTAAACCTCTGTCATTGGATCTTCCTTCTGCACTTCTAGCCTCTCCTTCTTTAATCCTTCTGTGATTGTCCTGGGGCTTGAACTCAGGGCCTGGTTGCTGTCCCAGAAACGGATTGCCCAATTTTGCCACTTGAGCCATAACTCAATTCCTTGGCTTTGTGTTTTTCTTTTTGACAATTGGAGATAAGAGTCTGAGGAAAGTCTACCATGAATCAAGCCAGGCTGAGAAGGAAAGTCCATGAGACCATGACCTCCAATTAACCACTGAAAATCTTGGAGTGGTAGAGCTCTGTCCTTGAACAAACCAGCACACGTTCAAGAAGGCACACACAAGCTGTAAGATGGCACACAGATGCACACATACATAGGATGTCTCATGGATTTTCTTGCCTGCATTAACTTTGAAATGTGGATCCTCAGATTTCAGTCTCTCATTTTCCGCTCTCCTTTGTATTGATTGTTTGTTATTTGTAATTTTTAGTGGCCCTGCAGATTGAACTCTGGTTCTGGGGACTGTTTCTTAGCTTTTTAACTGAAGGCTGTTGCTTTACCACCTCAGCTCCAGCTTAGGGCTTTGTGCTAGGTAGCTGGGATAAGCATCTCAAGCACGTTCCTACTCAGGCTGACTTGATACCACAATCCTCAGATGTCAGGCTCTTGTGTAGTTAGGATTATACTCAGGACCAACAACCCTTGTCTCATTTTAAAACTTTAATATATGCTTGCCACTTCCTTCTTTTGTTTACTTTTTATTTTTTGCATGTTTGTGCTGTTCCTGGGTCTACGAATTGGGGGTCTACGAATTTTGTCTAGAAATTTGTATCCAAGGATATCCTCTATTACATGAGAAACATCATAACTTTTTGGCACTTTTTTGGGGGGGGTTGATTTAATTAGAGACAAGAGTCATGGACTCTCCTGCCTAGGTTGGCCATGAACCATCATCCTCAAATTTCAGGCTCTTGAATAGCTAGTAAAACATGTATGAGCCACTGATGCTTTATTGATTTAAGCCTTTGTCACTTGCTCTTCATTGGTTACTTCTACTCTTCTTTATTTCTTCTGTGCATGTCCTGTGGCTTGAACTCAGGGTCTGCATGCAGTTTCAGAAAATATTTGCCCTGTTTGCCACTAAAGTTACAGCTCAACTTCCAGCTAAATAAGGTACCTGAAATCTGAGGACCATGTTTCAAAGCCAGCCTGGGCAGGAAAGTCCATGACCCTCTTATCTCCAATTCACCACCCAAAAGCTGAGAGTGCTAGGGCATTAGGCAAAGGATACTACAGAAACACACACATCACACATAGTAACACACACACACACACACACACACACACACACAAACATTCCCACATACACACACATAAGTCTCCTGGACTTTGCTTAAGATTGTTGTAGCTAGGGATCAACTAAAGCCATGATCAACAAACACCAGGCTTATATTTAAATTTAAAATTGGCCTTTCTTCATTTCTCCTAAAATTTTTTAGCACTAAGAATTGAACTCTGGGTCAGCAGTTTTTTTAATTAGCTTTAGCACCAAATACAGTGCTTTACATCTACAGTCATATCTGCACTTCCAGCTTTTGGCTGGGTAGTTGGGGTTAACAGTTTCATGTACTTTCCTTCCTAGCTTTGAACCTAGAATGGATAGGAATACACACATGAACCAAAAACCATGGCTCATTTTAAACCTTAGTTTTCTTTTACCCATCATTTTTTAATTTGTGAGGGTATTTTTTTTGTTTGTTTTGCAGTGTATGTCTAGGACTTCAACTCAGGGCCTAGGTTTTGTCCCAAAGTTTGTATTTGAGACTAGCACTCAACCGAATGTGCCAAAGTACAAATTGTATCTTATTTTTTGTGGGAAATTAGTTATATGAGTCTTATGGACCCTCCTGCCCTCCTGAGTACCTTGTACAACATGTGAGAGAAACCAATGTTTGATTCATTTCAACCTCTGTCACTGACTCTTCCTTTGGTACTTCTATTCTCTTTTTATTTCTTCTGTGTTTGTCCTCCAGCTTGAACTCAGAGTCTGGGTGCTGTCCCAGAAATTTTCCCAGCTCTGCCAGTTGAACCACAGCTAAACTCCAGGATTTTTTTTTCTGCTTTGGTGTTTAATTAGAAATGAATATAATGTAGAGCCAGACCAGATTTACGAGGCTGAAATCTGAGAATCAAAGCTGGTGCCAGCCTGGGCAAGAAAGCACATGATATCTCCAATTATAACCACTAAAAAGCTGAGATTAGTAGAGCTTTGTGCAAAACAGTACAAGTTCAAGCAACAGGACTCACACACAGACATACTTACAAAAAGACAAGTCTTATTTACTTTCCTACTTGTTCTGGCCTTAAAATATTATCCACACATTTTAGCCTCTTGAGTAAACAGAATTACAATTATGAGCCACCAGTGTTGGGCTGATTGGCTCATTGCAGCCTCAGTTATTCGTTCTTCTTTCTCATCTAGTCTTCTTTGCATCTATTCATTTCATTTTTTTGTGAGTATGCTAGTGCTGGAGCCAGAACTCATGCAAGGCCTGGCCTGTTTCAGGAGGCTGAAATCTGACCATCATGGTTCAAAGCCAGGCTGAGCAGGAAAGTCTAAGATCCTTACCTCCAATTAACTGCCAAAAATCTGGGAGTACTACAGTTCTAGCCCCAGGATGGCCCACAAGTAACTGTCTTCTGGACTTTCCTGCTAGAATTGGCCTTTACAATGGATACCCATATTTCTGCCTCCTGGAGAATTACAGGCATGAGTCAATAGCCCCAGGTTCTCTTCTTATTTACATTTTTGTGATCCTGAGGCTGGATCTCTGAGCCAGGGCACTGTTTCATAGCTTTCTCACTCAGCCTGGTGCTTTACAACTCTATCACGGATTCACTACTGTTTTCTTGTTTATTTGTTTTGCTGGTGATTTGAAGATGAGAGACCATAGCCCTCAGATTTAATCTTAGTATTTAGGATTACACACAAAATGAAGTGGCACTGTAGCTCAAGTGGTAGAGCACTAGCCTTGAACTGAAGTTCTGAGGGACAGAGCTCAGGCCCAGTGTTCAAGCCCTACAACTGATCAAAAAAAGAGGATTACACACAAAACCCAAAAACTCATGACTCATTTTGAAAATTTAATTGCATTTTCTTATACATTTTTAAATTTCTTTTTATTTCCATATGTATGCTGGGCTTTGAGCTATAAATCAGAGCCTAGGAATTGTCCCAGTTCTTTTTTTTTTTTTTTTTGTCTGTCATGGGCGCTGTCCCTCAGCTCTTCAGCTTGAGGCTAGAGCCGTACCACTTGTGCTACTGTGCCACTTCTGACTTTTCCTGCTCATGTGTTGTTTAGGAATTAATCCCAGAGCCTCATGCATGCAAGGCAAACACTCCCCCACTGTGTCACCTTCCCAGACCCGTCCCAGAACATTTTTAATACTAGCCCTCTAATATGCGAGCCACAGCACAATGTGAAGCTTTTAAAAAAAACTGTAGTTAGCTAATTACAGTAGTTCATGGACTCCCCTGCCTTGGCTGGCCTTGAACACTGACCCTCAGATGGGAGACCCTTGAGTAAGTAAAGTAACAAGTGTAAGCTAACTCAATTTTGCTCATTTTAACCTCTGAAATAGGCTCTCCCTTTTCTTGTTCCACATTTCTTTTCATTTATTTATTTTATTCTTGTGTGTGCTGGTCCTGGAGCTTGATCTCAAGGTGTGGGTGCTGTCCCAGAAATCATTGTCTCATTTCTGCCATTGGAGCCACAGCACAACCCCAGGTGTATTTTTTTCTTCTTTTTGGTGGTTCATTGGAGATAAGTGTCTCATGCAAAGCACAGAATGTCTCAGGAAGCTGAGATCTGATTATCAGTTTGAAGTCAGCCTGCACAGAGAATTCCATGAGACTCTTTAACTCCAATTAGCTGGTAGTGATCCCACCAATTAGCTGAGAGTAATAGAACACCAGCCTTGAGTAAAGTAGAACAAATTCAACCCCCATGACTGGAACACAGAGAAAAAATATCCCATGTACTTTCCTGCATGGGCTTGCCTTTAAATGTTATTTTCTGATGAGTTCTGGGAAGATGGCAGAGGAGAAGCTGTAGGACAAACAAGCTCTCGCATAGAAAGCAATTTTTGTGTTCCAATGTACAGTCCTAAGCCAGAGAATAACACCAAGTGTGTCAACACAGTACAGAGAGTTAGGCCAGAGAGGGAAAATCCAGGCATGGAGACAGATATGAGCACTTGCCAGTAGCCACGGATGTGGCGGCAGTGGCGGCAGCTGCCATACCTGCAACACAGAGAGTCCGGGACTTAGGTTCCAGATGCAGCAAGTGAACGGTTTCTACTTAACACCAGCAAGAACTGACAAGGAGCAGACATCTTCATCCTGAAGTTCGCAGACCAGAGATGACCCAGGACCCAAGGCTCTGGCATGAGTAGAAGCCTGACATCCTCACTCCTTCGCAGGGAGCAATGAGGGAAGGCCAACCCTCCCCCCCCATTACTGGAGATCTCCATCTTTGATACTGACAAAGGCACAGCTGAGCTGATAGCTGCAACTCAGGCCTTGGAAGAAAACAAGAGTCATTTAGCAGGTCACAGGAATCTAACCTGGCCTACCAGGCTCAGCTCCTCCCTGGGAAAAGTCACCCAGCTTGGGCAGGCAGCCCCAGGAGTGGCTTTCTTCACTGGGTAAACAGAGCCAGAGGCTGCCCCTCTCTAAAGCAGCTTTGACAATCAATTGAAATTCAGTAAACATAAACACTGAGAATAGCTCCAGGCTGAGCTCTGTGAGTTTCTCAGAAGCTAACTCCTCAGGGAAAAGCTGCTGTTTGCTGAAAGGCCTCAACTCTACCCAGAACCTAGCCTCATCACAGCATTTCCAAACTAGAGGAAACAGCCATCTCCTCTTTTTGTGAAACTCAAAGTAGATCTCTGTCCCATTGAACTAGCCTGGGAGGAGGATCACAAAATCCTTGGTAAAGCAGAGCATTTTTCTGTGTGCTCAAACAAATTGACTTAAGATACCATCCAAGCCATAGGAAAATCAAACACCATAAGCAGACCAGATACTCCAACAAGAGACTGGTTATGGACACAAGGGAGATAAAGGATCGTCCCATCCCCCTAAAAAAAATCAAAGATCTCTTTTTTTGTACTTTTTATAAATTTTTTTCTAAACATTTTTTTTAATTTTTAACTTTAAAAATATTTGTTTTCTATTACCTTTTTTTTCTTCCTCTTATAATTTTTATTTGAGGGTTATATGTGTGTGTATTTTTTACTTTTTTTCTTTTAAAATACATTTTTTGTTTATCTCTAGTGACCAATTGATCCTTTTTTTTCTTTCCTGCCCTTCTTTTCACATTTTCTTCTCTTTCCTTCTTTGCATGACTTAATTGCTGTTCGCAACCTCATATATACCCGTAGTTGATATTTTGACTTTAGCAACATTGTATATACACTTAATCCAGAAATTTATTACTCAATTTAAAACTGCTTAGACTTTACTTCCTTAATAGCAGTACTACCTCTTAAGACTTGTAT
This sequence comes from Dipodomys merriami, assembly GCF_024711535.1. Lineage (NCBI taxonomy): Eukaryota > Metazoa > Chordata > Mammalia > Rodentia > Heteromyidae > Dipodomys > Dipodomys merriami. The sequence goes on from NW_027203037.1 coordinate 1,968,256, forward strand.
ATTTTAAGCATTTTTATTTTTAAATTTTCCACATATCCTTTCTATCCCTCCTGTTCTCTTTTTATTTTTTAATATTATTTTATTTTATTTGAGAACATACTTTACAGAGGGGCTACAATTACATGGGCAGGATAATGCATACATTTCTTACCAAGCATTGCAGCCTCCTTCTTTGTTTACCCTTCACCTCACTTCCCAGCCTCCCCCCTCCCCCCACCCAATTATACCCCCCTCCCCCCCACACCGACATTGTAAAGCTGGTTTTGACATGACATTTTGTACTTCTCATTGTTGCAACAGGTCCACCTGAATACTTAAACGACTTGTTTGTCCCCATCTCCTCCACATGTTATATTGACATCAAATATAGTGAAAGCGGGGGTTACAATGTGGGGGAGGGACATACAAAGCAACAAAGAAATAATCTTATAAATGCGTTAGAAACACATGCATGAAAGAAACGAAAACATTAAAATACATATTTAAGGGTTCATATTCCTAACATCACATTATCTGACCTTTTCCGCTTGACTCATACCTATACTAGATATTGCAAATAAGGGAAACCATGGGACCTATGCTTCTTTGGGCCTGGCTTACTTCACTTAATATAATTTTTTCCAAACCTTTCCATTTCCTAACAAATGGGGAAATGTCATTCTTTCTGATGGAGGCATAGAATTCCATTGTGTATATATACCACATTTTCTTGATCCATTCATCTACTGAGGGGCATCTGGGTTGGTTCCATATCTTAGCTATGGTAAATAATGCTGCAATAAACATAGTTGTACTGGTAGCTTTAGTGTGGTCTTGTTTGTAAACATTTGGGTAAATGCCCAAAAGTGGGATTGCTGGATCATAAGGGAGATGTATGTGAAGTCTTTTGAGGAACCTCCATACTGCTATCCAAAGTGGTTGAACAAGTTTACATTCCCACCAACAATGAAGTAAGGTTCCTTTCTGTCCACATCCCCTCCAGCATCTGTTGTTGTTAGAATTCTTGATTTTTGCTGTTCTAACTGGAGTGAGGTGATATCTCAATGTTGTTTTGATTTGCATTTCTTTTATGGCTAGGGATGTTGATCATTTCTTCATGTGTCTATTGGCCATTCTTCTTTCTCTTCAGAGAAGCTTCTCTTTAAGTCTTTCTCCCACTTATTTATTGGGCAGTTGTTTCTTTGAGGATTTGTTGTTGGGTGGTTTAATTTTTTGAGTTCCAAGTATATTTTAGATATGAGACGCTTGTCCGTTGTATGGCTAGTAAAGATCTTCTCCCAATCGGTGGGCTTTCTATTGATCTTGCTAGCTATGTCATTTGCCCTGCAGAAGCTCTGCAACCGTATGCAATCCCATTTGTCCAACCTTTCTTTGATTTGTTGTGCTTCCGGATCTCTATTCAGAAAATTTCGGCCTGAGCCAAGGAGACCTAAGGTTTCTCCTATTCCATCCTGTAATGTTTTCAGAGTGTCTGCTTTGAGTTCAAGGTCTTTGATCCATTTGGAGTTGATTCTGGTGCAGGGTGATATATAAGAATCTAGCTTTAGTTTTCTACATGTAGTTAACCAATTTTGCCAGCACCATTTACTGAACAGGCTGTCTTTCTTCCATTCTATTGTTTTAGCTTCCTTATCGAAGATTAGATGGCTATAGGTCTGTAGGTTCATTTCTGGGTTTTCAAGTCTATTCCATTGGTACTGAGGTCTGTTCTTATGCCAATACCAAGCTGTTTTGATTACTATGGCTTTATAGTAGAGTTTGAAATTTGGTATTGATATTCCTCAAGCAGTGTTCTTTCCGTTGAGGAGCGTTTTTGCTTTTCGGGGTCTTTTATTGTTCCATATGAATTTTTGGATTGCCTCTTCTATTTCCTTGAAGAATGAGGTTGGAATTTTAATGGGTATCGCGTTGAATTTGTAGATAGCCTTGGGAAGTATTGCCATTTTCACGATGTTAATCTTTCCAATCCAGGAGCATGGGAGGTTTTGCCATTTTTTAAGTTCTGTGTTGATTTCCTTTTTCGAGATTTTAAAGTTGTCATCATAGAGGTCCTTCACTTCTTTGGTTAAGTTAATTCCTAGGTATTTTATTTTTTGTGGGGCTATTACAAATGGAGTTGCTTTCCTAATTTCAGCCACACTTTTCTCATTGTTGGCATATAGAAAATCCATTGATTTTTGGGGGTTAATTTTATAACCTGCTACTTTGCCAAAGTTTTGAATCAGCTTGAGTAATTTGGGAGTGGAGTCTATGGGATTCTTTAAATACAAGATCATGTCATCTGCAAAGAGGGAGAGTTTTATTTCTTCTTTCCCTACTTGGATCCCCTTTATGTCTGCATCTTGTCTTATTGCTGTAGCTAGGCATTCTAATACTAGATTGAAGAGAAGTGGAGAGAGTGGGCATGCTTGTCTTGTTCCTGAGTTAAGAGGAAATGGCTTTAGTTTTTCACCATTGAATATAATGCTGGCTGTAGGTTTGTCATATACAGCCTTTATTGTATTGAGGAATGTTCCAAGGATTTCTAATTTTTCCAAAACCTTCATCATGAAGGGGTGTTGGATCTTGTCGAATGCTTTTTCTGCATCTATTGAGATAACCATGTGGTTCTTATTCTTGCTCTTGTTGATGTGATGAATAATATTAATTGATTTGCGTATATTGAACCAGCTTTGCATCCCTGAAATAAATCCTGTTTGATCATGGTGTATGATTTTTTGGATGAATTGTTGAAGTCGATTGGCCAAAATTTTGTTGAGAAGTTTTGCATCAATGTTCATCAAAGAAATGGGTCTATAGTTCTCTTTCTTTGATGAGTCCCTGGCTGGTTTTGGGATGAGGGTTATGATGGCTTCATAGAATGTGTTCGGTAGTGAGCTTTCTCTTTCAATTTCATTGAAGCGTTGGAGGAGTATTGGTGTGAGCTCTGCTTTGAAGGCTTTGTAAAATTCCGTTTTAAAACCATCTGGTCCTGGACTTTTCTTAGCTGGGAGGTCTCTTATTGCTGTTTCTATTTCAATGCTTGATATGGGCCTGTTAAGCTGGTTTAACTCATCTTGGTTTAGTTTTGGCATGTCAATATTTGCTAGGAAAAGGTCCATTTCTGTCAAGTTGTCAAACTTATTAGCATAAAGTTTTGAGAAGTATTCCCTTATAATGTTCTGAATCTTGGTTGTTTCCGTGGTGATGTTTCCATTCTCATCTCTGAGTTTATTAATTTGGGTGTGTTCTCTCCTTTTTCTGATAAGGTTTGCTAAGGGTCTGTCAATTTTGTTAAGTTTTTCGAAGAACCAACTCTTTTTTTTGTTGATTCTTTCTATAGTTTTTTTGGATTCTAATTCATTTAATTCTGATTTAATTTTGATTATTTCTTTCCGTCTACTGGATTGGGGTTTATCTTGCTGCTCTTTTTCAAGGAGGTTTAGATGTGTCATTAAATTGTTAGTTTCAGATCTCTCCAATTTGTTGATGTAGGAGCTCAGAGCTATAAACTTGCCTCTGAGTACTGCCTTTGCTGTGTCCCAGAGGAGCTGGTAATTTGTGTGTTCATTTTTGTTGAATAGCATGAACATTTGAATTTCCTTTCTAATCTCTTCCATGACCCACTCATGATTCAGCAGTGTGTTGTTCAGCCTCCATGTGATACCGGACTTTCTTTGGTGGCTTTTGGTGTTGAGTTCTAATTTTATTCCCTTGTGGTCAGAGAGAATGCAAGGTATAACTTCAATGTTTCTGAATTTAGACAAGTTTGCTTTGTGGCCTAAAATGTGGTCTATTTTAGAAAACGTTCCATGTGCTGCAGAGAAGAACGTGTATTCTGATGCTGCTGGGTGAAATGTTCGGTAAATGTCTGTTAAGTCTAGTTGATCTGTGCAGCTGTTTAAATCTGCGGTTTCTCTGCTGAGTTTTTGCCGAGTTGATCTATGTAGTGGGGAGAGTGGTGTGTTAAAATCCCCAACTATTAATGTCTTTGGATCTATATGGGATTTGAGGGAAAGTAGTGTTTCTTTGATAAATTTGGGTGCTCAATTGTTTGGCGAATAGATATTTAGAATTGTAATAATCTCCTGAAGGAGAGATCCTTTAATTAGTATGTAGCGACCTTCTTTATCTCTTCTCACGAATTTTAATTTGAAGTCTATTTTATGTGATATTAGGATTGCAACTCCCGCCTGTTTATGAGGGCCGTTTGCTTGGTAGATTTTGTTCCAGACTTTAACATTGAAAATGTGTTTGTTTTTATGGGCAAGATGTGACTCCTGCAGGCAGCAGATAGAAGGGTCTTGTTTTTTATTCCAACTAGACAGTCTATGTCGCTTAATTGTAGAGTTCAGTCCGTTAACGTTAAGAGATAGGACTGAGAGGTATTTGGGAGTTCCTGCCATGTTATCCACCTTCTTGGGGCTGCGAAAACTGGGTTCTTCCTAAGGTTCTTGGATTCTCAGTTTGAGTGCAGTTTCTTGGCCTTTGTTGCGGTCTGCTTGGTTTTCTATGTGTAGGACATCTTTAGGAATCTTTTGTAGGGCTGGTTTGGTGGAGATGTATTGTTTCAATTTTTCTTTGCTATGGAAGGTTTTTATTTGGCCTTCAGTTATGAAGGAGAGTTTAGCTGGGTACAGTATTCTTGGTTGATAGTTGTTTGTTTTTAGGCCATGGCATACATCATTCCAGGCTCTTCTTGCTTTGATTGTCTCTGCTGAGAAATCTGAGGTAATTCTAATTGGTTTCCCTTTGTAGGTGATTACCCTTTTCTCCTTGACAGCTTTAAGGATCTTTTCCTTGGTCTGGTTGATCCTGTGTGGATTATAATGTGACAGTGGGATGTCCTATTCTGGTCTGATCTATTTGGGGTTCTAAAAGTTTCTTGTATCTGAATAGGCCTATCTTTTTGTATGTTTGGGAAGTTCTCTGCTAGGATCCTGTTAAACAAATTTCCTAGACCATTAACTTCTGTTTCTAGGTGCTCCTCTACACCCATTATCCTTAGATTGTTCCTTCTGATGGTGTCTTCCAGGTGTTGGATAGACCTATCATATTTTTTGGACTTGTCTTGGATGGTTGTATGTTCTTTCTCTATAATATCTAGGCTGTCTTCAATCCCTGATATTCGATCTTCTGCATGGTCTAACCTGCTGTCAAGACTCTCTACTTTGTTTTTTATCTCTTTTCCTTCTAATTGGTCAGCTTTGATGGCTTCAAGTTCTTTGTTGAAGCTCTGTTTTAGGTCTTGTATGAATTTCTTTACTTCCTTAATTTGGTGTTCACTGTTTGTTTTCAAATCACTTAGTTGATTGGTTACGGTTTCTTTGGACTCCCATTCCTTCTGTTGGGTTCCATTCAGTATTCCCTTTGTGGTCTCCCTGACTTCCTTCAGCTCTTTGTTAATGGATTCCATGAATGCCTTTAGTGATCTTTGTGTATTCTCTACCTGGTCTCTCAATTCCTGAATTACTCTTTGATTAGCTTCCTCCCATCTGTGGGATTCCTGCAGTTCTCTTTGAGTGTTCTCTGCCTGCTCACGCCATTCCTCCCTTTTTCTTTCAGTATTCTCAAGTTGTTCACACAAATCCTGTATCAGTTTTTGAGTAGCTTCCTCACGCTTGTGATATTTCTGTATAAACTTCTGAGATGCCTCCTCTCTCTCCCTATCACGCTCATTCAGAGTCCTTCGTACATTGTCAAACTTCTCATTTATCATGTTTGCTATTAGTGTTTGTAGAGCCAAATAACGCAAAGACATAGGTCTATTCAGATACAAGAAGCTTTTAGAACACCAAATAGACTAGACTAGGATAGGACATGCCACCGTCACATTTTAATCCATACAGGATCAAGTCAGACCAAGGAAAAGTTGCTTAAAGCTGTCAAGGAGAAAAGCTCAATCACCAATTAGAATCACCTCAAATTTCTCAGCAGAGACGATTAATTCCGGAGAGCCTGGAATGATGTATGCCATGCCCTAACGACAAACAACTATCCACCAAGAATACTGTACCCAGATAAACTCTTCTTCATAGCCAACTAGATCACAATAAATGCCAAGCAACCGCACCCAAAATGAGAATCTAAGAACCACAGGAAGAACCAAGTTGCCGCAGCCCCCAAGAAAGAGGAAAAAATGGCAGCAACTCCCAAATACCTCAGTCCAATCTCTCAACATTAACGGACTTAACTCTCCAATTAAAAGACATAGACTGTCTACTTGGATTAAAAAGCAACATCCTTCTATCTGCTCCTTTCAGGAGTCACACTTTCCCGTAAAAACAAACACATTTTCAATCTGAAAGGTAGAAAAAAAATCTACCAAGCAAATGGCCCCCATAGCCAGGCAGGAGTTGCAATCATAATATCAGATAAAATAGAATTCAAATTAAAATTAGTGAGAAAAGATAAAGAAAGTCGCCACATAGTGTAATTAAGGGATCTCTCCTTCAGGAGGATATTACAATTCTAAATATCTATTAGCCAAACAACGGAGCACCTAAATTACCCAAGAAACACTAAATTCCCTCAAATCCCACATATATCCAAAGACACAGGCCTAAATTTTCTTAATAGAAACCCAGAAACACAACAAATCTAAGAAGGGTTGGACAAATGGGATTGCATGAAGTTGCAGAGATTCTGCATGGCAAAGGACATAGCTAGCAAGATCAATAGAAACCCCACGGATTGGGAGAAAGTCTTCACTAGCCATACAATGGACAAGGGTCTCATATCTAAAATATACCTGCAACTCAAAAAATTAAACCCCCCAACAACAAACCTTCAAAGAAAAAACTGCCCAGTAAAAATGAGATAAAGACTTAAAGAGAAACTTCTCTCAAGAGGAAAGAAGGATGGCCAATAGACACATGAAGAAATGCTCAACCTCTCTAGCCATAAAAGAAATGCAAATCAAAACAGCATTGAGATATCACCTCACCCCAGTTAGAATGGCTAGAATCAAGAACTCTAATAACAACAGATGCTGGAGGGCATGTGGACAGATGGGAACCTTACTGCATTGTTGGTGGGAGTATAAACTTGTACAAACACTTTGAAAAGTAGTATGGAGTTTCCTAAGAAGACTCCACATACAGCTGCCCTATGACCCAGCAATCCCACGTTGGGGCATTTAACCAAATGTTCACAAACAAAACTACAAGAAAGTTACCAGCACAACTATGTTTATTGCCGCCTTATTTACCATAGCTAAGATATGGAACCAACCCAGATGCCCCTCAGCAGATGAATGGATCAAGAAAATGTCGTATATATACACAATGTAATTCAATGCCTCCGTCAGAAAGAATGACATTGTCCCATTTGTTAGGAAATGGAAAGACTTGGGAAAAATTGTATTAAGTGAAGTAAGCCAGGCCCAAATAAACATAGGTCCCATGGTTTCCCCTATTTGTAATAACTAGTATTTGTCTGAGTCAAACAGAAAAGGTCAGATAAGTTGATGGTAGGGAAATGAACCCTAAGATATTTATTCAAATGTATTTTTTTCTTTCATGCAATTGTTTATAACAAATTTATAAGATTATTTCTTTGTTGCTTTGTATGTGCCTCCCCCACTGTATACCCCCTGCTTTCACAGTATTTGATGTTGCTATCATTTGTGGAGGGGATGGGAAAAAAAACAAATGGTTTAAATAGGCATACAGGTGAACCCATTGCAAGGAGACGTACAAGTCATTATGTCAAAAATGAACTTTATAAACTTTGGTAGGGGGAGGAGGGTTGGGTGGTGGGACGGAGGGAGGATGGGATGGGAAGGGGAAACAAAGGAGGAGGCTACAATGCTTTATGGGAAATGTACTCATTGTCTTGCCCATGTAATTGTAACACCTATGTACAGTATTTTCACAATAAAAAGGGGTCTATTTTTGAAAATGTTCCATGTAGTGGTGAGAATAAAGTGTATTCTGATGCTGCTGGGTGAAATATTCAGTAATTGTCTGTTAGATATAGTTGATCTAGGCAGTTCTTTAGATCTGCTGTTTCTCTGTTGAGTTTTTGTCGAGTTGATCTACATAGTGTGGATAGTGGTCTGTTAAAGTCCCCAACAATTCTTGTCTTTGGATCAATTTGAGACTTTGGGGAAACTAGTGTTTGTTGGATAAATTTCGGTGATCCATTGTTTGGCGAATAGAATTTATTATTGCAATAACCTCCTGAAAGAAAGATCCCTTAATTCCTATGTAATGAACCTTCTTTATCTATTCTCACGAATTTTAATTTGAAGTCTATTTTATCTGATATTATGACTGCAACTCCCGTCTGTTTATGGGGGCCATTTTCTTGGTACATTTTGTTCCAGAGTTTCACTTTCAAAGTGTGTTTGTTTTTATGGGCAAGGTGTGATTCCTGTAGGCAGCAGATAAAAGAATGTTTCTTTTTAATCCAACCAGACAGTCTATGTTGCTTAATTGGAGAGTTAAGACCGTTAATGTTGAGAGAAAGGACTGAGAAGTGTTTGGTAGTTTCTGCCATTTTATCCACCTTTTTGGGGGCTGTGGCAACTTGGTTCTTCCTTTGGTTTTTGGATTCTCAGTTTGGATGCCTTTCTTTGCCTTTATTGTGGTCTTGTTGGTTCTGTCTGTGTAGGACATCTTAAAGTATCTTTTGTATAATCTGTTTGGTGGAGATATATTTTTTATGTTTTTCTTTGCTATCGAAGGTTTTTATTTCACCTTCGGTTATGAAGGAGAATTTAGCTGTTTACGGTATTTACAGTATCACACTTTGTCTTTAGGTCATGGCATGCATAATTCCAGGCTCTTCTTGCTTTAATTTTCTCTGCTGAAAAAATGAAGTTATTCTAATTGGTTTCCCTTCATAGATGATTGATCTTTTCTCCTTGACAGCTTTAAGGATCTTTTCCTTGGTCTGAATTGATCTTATGCATATTATAATGTGACAGTGGGATGTCCTGCCCTTGTCTGGTCTATTTGGGGTTCTAAAAGTTTCTTGTATCTGAATAGGCCTATCTTTTTGCATGTTTGGGAATTTCTCTGCTAGGATCCTGTTAAACAAATTTCCTAGACCATTACCTTTTGACTCTAGGTGTTCCTCTACACCCATTATTCTCTGATTAGGCCTTCTGATGGTGCCTTCCAGTTGCTGAATATATCTATCATATTTCTTTATTTGTCTTGGATAAGTGTACATTCTTTATAATATCTAGGCTGTCTTCATTAACTGAGATTCGATTTCTGCATGGTCTAACCTACTGTAAAGACTTTCTTCTTTGTTTTTTATTCACTTTCCTTCTAATTGTGTGGCTTTGATTACTTCGTATTCTTTGTTGGAGCTTTGTTTTAGATCTTGTATGAACTTCTTTACTTCCTTAATTTGGTGTTCAGTGCTTTTTCTCAAATCACTTAGTTGTTTGGTTATGGTTTCCTTATACTCCCATTCCTTCTGTCGGGTTAGATTCAGCATTCCCTTTGTGGTCTCCCTGAATTCTTTCAGCTGTCTGTTTATGGATTCCATTAATGTCTCTATTAATCTTTGTTTATTCTCATCCCTCCCTTGCAATTCCTGTTTTACTCTTTGAATAGCTTCCTCATGTTCATGCAATTCCTGTAGTTCTCTTTGACTGTTCTCAGCCTGCTCAATCAATTCCTGACATTCTCTTTGTCTGTTTACAGCCTGCTCATGCAATTCCTGTATTTCTCTGATGGTTCTCAGCCTGCTCACACAATTCCTTTAATTCTCTTTGAGTGTTCTCATCCTGATCATGCAATTCTGTATCAATCTTTGAGTAGATTCCTCATGCTCATGAGATTACTGTATTGATCTTTGGTTTACCTCCTCTCTCTCCCTACCATGTTCACACTGAGTCCTTTGCAGGTTTTCTATCTGTTCATTCACCATGTTTCCCAGTAATATTTATAGAGCTTTTGGGGAACTCTCCTCTGGAATACACATTATCTGTTCTGTCACCTGGTTATCATGAGTGGAAGTTGAGATACCAGGACTTGCATTTTTCTTGTGTTTTTCTGGCTGGTTCTGCCCATTTGATATAAAAGTAATACCAATTTTCTGCTAGAATAATGTTTCAAGTCATGCATCCCCCAAAGTCCTGCAGTTGCACAGGCAAAAAGATGCAGATATAATCTAGTTCAACAGATACAATCTATTCAACATCAAACAACTATGGATTAATGGGCTAACAACAGCAAGGACTAATTTGGCAAACCAGAAATTATTATATTTAGGGACAAATGTGAGGAAAAATAGGATTAGAAGAAGGTGGAGAGGTAAAAGGAGAGTGAATTTAACCAAGTTCTAATCTCAAAGAACGAAATGGATTGGACAGAATAGTAGGAGAGAGAAAAAACAGACAAGGAAAAATGGGAAAAACAAATATTTAAGTTTAATAAATGAATCTTAAAAATTAAGTTTAAGGTGATATTGAGAGAAGAAAAGGATACGAGTGATAGAAAGGAGATATGAAATACTAAAAAATAAAAATTCTCAAAAATTATATAGGTTTAAAGAGATAATACTGCTATTACAGAATTTAAGGATAAGAAATTTTGAATTGAGTAATAAAATTCTTGATTAAGTGTGTATACAATGTGGGTAAGGTTTAATATTCGAGGATGAGCATATATCTGAGGATGAGCAGAACAGCAAATAAGTCACAGAAAAAGAAGGAAACAGAAGAAAAAATGAAAAGAATGAAAAAGAAAAAAAGGACCAAAAGGTCAGTAGAGATTTAAACAAAGCACACACACACACACACACACACACACACACACACACACACACACACACACACACACCTAAATTAAAAATTAGGAGGGGAGAAAAAAGATTAATAGAAAACAATATTTTTTAAAAACTAAAAATTAAAAAAAGTACAAAAAAGAGTTCTTTTTTGGGGGGAAAGTAGATGGGAAGATCCTGTATCTCCCTGTGTATATAACCAGTCTCTTGGTGGAGTCTCTAGTCTGCTTGTGGTGTTTGGTTTGCCTGTGGCTTGATTGGTTTCTTAAGTCAATTTGTTTGAGCAGGCAGAAAAATGCTCTGCTTTACTCAGGATTTTGTGATCCTCCTCCCAGGCTAGTTCAATTAGAGGGAGATCTGCTTTGAGTTTCACAAAATAGGGAGATGGATGTTTCCTCTAGTTTGAAGATGCTCTGATGAGGCTAGGTTCTGGATAGAGTTGAGGCCTTTCAACAAATTGTAGCTTTTCCCTGAGGGGTAGCTCTGAGACACTCACAGAGCCCAGCCTGGAGCCATTCTCAGGGTTTCTGCTTACTGAATTTCACTTGATTGTCTAGGCTGCTGTAGAGAGGGGCAGCCTCTGGCTCTGTTTACCCAGTGAAGAAAGTCACTCCCCTCAGGGCAGAGCTTTTTCTGCCTGGGCTGGGTGACTTTTCCCAGGGAGGAGCTGAGCCTGGCAAGTCAGGTCAAGTGCCTGTGACCTCCTAAATGACTTTTGTTTTTTTTTTTTTCCAAGGCCTGAGTTGGAGCTAGCTTCTCAGCTGGGCCTTTTCAATATCAAATATAGAGATCTCCGGGGGTGAGGGCGGGAGGGGTGGCCTTCCCTCCTCTGCTCCCTGAGAAGGAGTGAGTATGTCAGGATTCCACTCACGCTGAAGTCTTGGTTCCTTGGTTGTCTCTGGTCTGTGATCTGCAGGATGAAGATATTTGCTACTTGTCAGTTCTTTCTGGTTTTAAGTAGAATCCGGTCACCTGCTGTGTCTGGCACCATTGTCCCAGACTCTGTGTTGTTCGCTTGGCGGCTAGGCTGCTGCTGTTACCACCGCCACCGCAGCTGCAGCTAATGGCAAGAGCTCAGATCTGTCTCCTTGCCTAGATTTTCTCTCTCTGGCCAAAATCTCTGTACTGTGATGGCACACTTGGTAATTCTCTGGCCTAGGACTCTTCACTGGAACACTACAACTATTTTCTATGTGACAGCTTTTTTAGCCTCTAGCTTCTTCTCCTCCATCCTCCCCTAAAGTAATTTGTTGTTGCTTTTTAAAAAACTGGTGCCAGTGGCTCATGCCTGTAATCATAACAACTCAGGTGGCTGAGATCTGATAATCGAGGATTAATAACAGCCAGGGTAAGAAGGTCTGTGAGACTATTATCTCATTAACCAGTTACCAAGAACCTAAAAGGGGCATTGGGGGCCAAACTAGTAGAGTGATAGCCTTGAGCACAAGAGAACAGGGGTTTCAACCAGGCCCTCAGTTCAAGCTTCACATATTAAAAAAAGTTAAAAAGAATTTGCCATCATTTGTAATCTCAGCATCCTCAACTAGTGGTTTATTTATAGCCAATTTGTATCTCAGTTTGCACGTATTTGGGTAGGGGAACTAAACTTATATAACAGTTAAAAGAAAAAAAAATGAACACAAGGGTACAGGTGTCTCAGGCATGTAATCTTACCTTCTCAGGAGGCTGAGAAATGAGGATGGTGGTTTAAAGCCAGCCCTGGGCAGAAACGTTCCCATGAGACTGCTATTTCCAATTAACCACTAAAAAACAAGAAATGGAACTGTGGTTTAAACTTGTATGGTAGAGTGCTAACCTTGAGCAAAGAAGCTCTGGGACAGCACCCATGCCCTGTTTTAAAGCCCCATGTCTGAAGGAAAAAAAAAAAAGATTTCAGGGCTGGGAAGGTGGCTAAGTGGTAGAGTGCTTGCCATGCAGGTATGAGCCTTTGGTTCAATTTCTTAGTACCACATAAGCAGAAAATCCAGAAGTTGCATTGTGGTACAACTGGTAGGGTGATATCCTTGAGGTGAAGAGCTAAGGGACAGGGCCCAAGCCAAGAATTCAGGACCCATGATGGACAAAAAACAAACAAAAAAAGAGTTCAAACAATTAAATGATGTGCACAATAGACTATACACTAAAGATGAAAGATTAAATTAATAATTAAAATGATCAACATTGTTTCAATTTTGTAGGTGGTGAATGTAGCAGAAAAAGTGATAAGAAATAATGATTCATTTCTAACAACTCTTCCATTTGTTAAACTCATTTACTATTTTAAACTAAAGAAGCACTTAAGCGCCGGGTGCTGGTGGCTCACGCCTGTAATCCTAGCTACTCAGGAGGCTGAGATCTGAGGATCGCGGTTCAAAGCCAGCCCGGGCCGGAGAGACCGTGACACTCCTATCTCCAATAAACCACCAGAAAACCGGAAGTGGCGCTGTACCTCAAGTGGTAGAGCGCTCGCCTTGAGCTGAAGAGCTGAGGGACAGCGCCCAGGCCCAGAGTTCAAGCCCCACGACCGACAAAAAAAAAATAAAAATAAAAAATAAAAAAAAATAAAGAAGCACTTAAGTATCACTTTATTGAAAAACAAAATTGAACATGTGCTTTAGCCTGAATTCCACATTTTATAATTTGCCTTTTAGTAAACAATCAGTATCTTTTCTTATAAAATACATGTGATACCTTTATTTAATACTTCACATCTTTCCAGTATTTGGTTATAACAAAACCCCTCCCTTCTTTTTCTTCCTTCCATTCCTTCATATCCTTTCCTCCTTTCAATCCTAGCAATTAAACTCAGGGTTTCATGCATTTTATGTAGATGCTCTACAAAGTGAGCCATACACCTGTTCTTTTCGCTTTAGTCACTTTTTTTTTTGTTGGTCATGTGGCTTGAACTCTGCGCCTGGACACTGTTCCTGCACTCTTCAGCTCAAGGCGAGTGCTCTACTGTTTGAGCCACAGTGCCACTTCTGGTTTTCTAGTGGTTTATTGAGATAGGAGTCTCACACACTTTCCTGCCTAAATTGGCTTTTAACTGGGATCTTCAGATCTCAGCCTCCTGAGCAGCTAAGATTACAGGCATGAGCCACCTGCGCTTAGCGCTGCTTTAGCCATTTTTATGACAGGGTTTTCTGTTTATGACCAGGCTAGCATGGATCACAATCCCTCGATGACAGGGAGGGTTGTGTGTAACAAGTCAGATACAGTGAGGAAACAACTTTCTCTGTCCATCACATGGAGAATTTTCGAGGACTGTATTAGAAATGTCTAGGAGTGGTTTGTGATGAGCAGTCTCTTCCCACTTCCCAACATTCTAGTCCTGCCAGAAAGGTTCTATGGTAGAAGGCTCAGGATGGAGAAGGCAGACTCTCATTTTCCTTGTCACCAATCTGCCCACAGCAGTGATTGTTCCATCTTAACTATTTGGATGGACTTCTACCCTGATGATTTTTATGAGCACAAGAAACTTGACATCCTGAAAACACTTACATAGTATGACAAACTCAACACGCCCTCTTCAAACTTGCTGTTCTGCTTCCATATTCTTCTGGACCAGCTGGAGCAACGAATGACCCATGAGACCAAGAAAAAGAGTAAGTAGTACTTGTTTAGATGCCTTAGAGCTTGTGAGTAGGGATGGAACCTAGATCTCAAGGGATGGGCCTGCTTGGCCAATAGCCCTTTGTACTATCCAGCTTGACAAAATGTCCTTTTATGGATGTTCTATGCCGGGTAATGTCTGTGCCCTTTTTAAAAGAACTTGGACATAACCACTCATTAGAAACACTCTACCTTCTCATCAGTGTTCAGTCCAAACTCAAGTTCTACAGCTTCCCCTATTACATCCTCATAGAAGTTTATTCACACTTTAACTTCTAGAGTCTACTCTAAGACTCTTGTACCTATTTCCATTCTTATGTTTGTGTCACTGTAGAGAACTTCCTGCTGAACTCCAGATAAAGAACCCATCAGAGATGTGTCCTATGGTGAGTGATGGAGATTGGAAGCTAACACTGGACTCCAGAAACCATGTGAACATAGAGGCTTTTTTCAATGTATAGAAAGGACCAAGTAGGTTTTGAGTCCTGTAGACATCCCACTAGTTCTGAACTCCACATGTGATGTATGTGAACCTGCACATACCACCAAGGAAGAAGATGATCCAGAATGTCTTCTATTGATGTTCACAATTCACATAGATCACATCCAAACCATTAAAAAAGTATTGGTCTTGGAGTGCAGGATAAATATGTGCTAATGGAAAATGACCCCAGTCTACGTTCAGAAAAACCAATACTTTAGGTCCAAAGTTTAGATTCAGTTGAGGAAAGGGAATCTGTCCTCACAGAATATCCAGACCAATTTGTCCTGCTGCTGGGGATCCAATTTCCCATTGAGAAATAAGATCTGTTCCTCCCTAGATTCAGGAAGAAAATAGTGCCTTTAATAAGGAAGTAGATCCTTTTGAGGACTCTGAGGCAGAATTTGTGTCTGAAGGCAATTAGAAGACAATCCATATTTAGAGATTGCTTTTCCCCCCTTCTTTAGAAAATCTTTATATTTATTTTTGGTCCTGGTTGTTGTAAAATGATCAGTCTAGTTATTTTTCTAACGTTATTAAAATGTCAGTGTTTATGTTATGTTATACAATTCATGAATCTTAAATGTGTTTTTTTTTCAACCTACAATATAAAGCACCATGCACATGTGTTCTGTGTGTGGGCAAACACAGAGTGACAGGGGGGCTGAACAAGAGAGCCTACTGGACATAAAGGGAACGGTTAAATGCACAGGGAGTTGCGAGGAAGCCAGGCCATGCCTTCATGGGGTGATAAGGTGGCTACAAAAGCTCTAGGACATACCAGATCAGATGACTTAGAAAGCTGTTCTGTCAATTGGGACAAACGCTACAATACTTATAGTGGTATGTGGGACTTTCTTCCAACAGTGAGTTCAAATCTGTATATATATTCACTGTGCTTTGGGAAATATTGAAGAAAAATTTAGCTCCATTAACATAAAAATTCTACTTAGGGCTGAATATATTTGACAAAATACATAGGAAATATCGACACTGGAAATTATAAGCCATCATCAATAGAAGAAAGAAGGCTTATATAGATGGACAAACACAAAATCAGGAAGCAATTAAATCAGTTATATGGAAATACATGTTATATTCATTACATTTTATATAGTATAATATATGATATATAAGATCGAATATGATTTTTCATACTACAAGGGCTTTTAACATTTTTAATCTTAAGTATTTTTTTCACATAATATTAGTGTAAAACATTATTGGGTGAACGTGGTAATAAAACTTTGATTATAATTATATGAATATATATTTTTGTGTTTCTAGATATAACATTGATTATAAATAGATGAATAAATGTAAACATATATTTGTATATCTGCCTATGAGGTGAATATAATGAAACAGGCTACACAATGTATAAAAAGGCAGTTATGAGTTAGTATATGAGACTCAGGCCTGTAATCCTAGTTATGTGGGAAGCTGGGTTCTGAGTTTTAGTTTCTCTTACCCCCATGCCATTAGATTTTCAGAGGAGACCTGGTCCCTCGAGTGTAGCCAAGCAACACATATGTAGTAGGATCACACTCAGTGACCCCAGAGGAAAGTCAGTAGAAATCAGGACAAGCTTATTATGTTAGGACAGTCTACTCAGTTCCTGTGCCAAGATGGGCATCTGTAGAACATCAGATGGAAAGTTGACATTCCCTCCCAAAATGTTTTTCACTATCCTGAATTAAACCTTATTTCCCTTCCCAACCTGCAAACAAATAGAATTATGCCAAGGGCTAAAGAGAGATGGACAAAGACTTACAAATACATAAAATTATATACTTTTTTTGGGGGGGGGGTTCCGGTTGTCAGCTTGAACTATGGGCCTGGGCGCTATCTCTCAGCTCTTCAGCTCAAGGCTAGTGCTCTACCACTTGAGCCACAGCGCCACTTCTGGCTTATTTTCTTTTTGCTTATGTGGTGCTGAGGAATCGAACCCAGGGCCTCATGCATGCAAGGCAAGCACTCTACCACTGAGCCACCTTCCCAGCCCCCAAATTATATACTTTGTTTCAGTAATTCAATGACAAATCATCAAAGGCATATCTTGAATTTTTCTTTTTTTTAATGGAAATGGGAATATACACTGAGTGCATCAGGGAGTAGGTGATAGTTTGGATGCTGAGTTGTGGAATACACTCCTGGGCATGGGTGTCACTTGCCTCTGAGAACTTGTGTGAGGATGCGTCTCCACACACAGCTTCACAAAACAATGCCCATAACTTGTATGATGTCATAGCCATCTTTCCATAGCAGCAAATAGGTGTCAGGCACTGATCCTTCTCTGAGGTGGACTAAGCAACACAGAAAGGCACAAAGAACTAGAGGAAATGACAGCTAGACACCAGACACCAGCTTCAAGAGCTGTCCTGACCAGAAGCTAGGATAAATTGAGCTGGAGAAGGCTGATCCCCAGACAAGGCTCCTGAGCACTAAGGACCAGGCACTATTATAGGTGTTGGAGAAACAATTGAATGTGTTTCTCTCCTCATAAATTTCATGCTCAAAAGAAAACCAGAAATCATAATGATAATTTCTATAAATCAGAGACATGACAATGGTAGTTTGGTGGCAACAACTTCAAAGTGGGTATGTGAGGACATATCCTTGAGGAGGAGATAGTTAATCTGACAGCCATCATCCGTGCAATTAACTAGAAGCAGATACTCCAGGCAGTAGGAACAGCAAGTACATCCCTCAGTGATGGGAAAGTACATAACTTGCTTCAGAAAAGGAAAACATCACTGATGTGCTTGCTTGTGAAGTAAGAAAAAAAGGCACAACAAAGAAAAAAAGTCAGACATGAAGATCGGAATAAATTATATAGATACTGGATGCTGCTGGTTACAAGAAAAAAAAATCTGTTATTCTAAATCTGACATGACCCACTGGAACCAAAGTGCTCAAATAGTAGCTAGACACATCTGATTCACCTAGAGAATACTTTTAAAATGTGATTCTAGCCAGGCTCTGGTGGCTCACAACTGGAATGCAAGCTACTCGGGAGGCTGATATCTGAGGATCAGGTTTGAAGCAAGCCCAAAGAGGAAATTTGGAAAGACTAATCTCCAATTAACCACCAAAATTATGGACATGAAGCTGTGGTTCAACTGCTAGAGCACTAGCCTTGAGAAAAAATTAAGGGACAAAACCCAGGCTTTAGGTCCAAATCCCTGGACTTCAGAAATCAAAGAAGTCAACAAATAAAATTTGGTGCTCAGTCGATCATCACTTAGCATTCTACTTCAATGTATTTGGTATGAGCCTAGGAAGTTACATCCTTAGCAAATGCTCTCCCCTCATATTCTGCTTCATTACCAGTATTCAAAGCCCTGGCATTACCAAAGTCTCCTCCCAGTTAGCATAGCAGTCTACCACTGGGAATTAATAGATATATTTTTATTAATCATAATCTATACACACACATCAAATGAGTAGTAGCCACAGTCCATTATTCTGAATGTTTTTGCTCCCCCTTTGAGTTAATAAGCCTTACCATTAAAAACTATAGAATACTTATTAAATTAAGTCAACAGTCATCATTCTCCCACCCAATCTTATAACCTAAGTTATGTGGGGTTTTTTTGTTTCTTTGATGTTGGTGCCCTGTATCTTGTATATACATTTCTCTAGCTTTGGGAGGTGAAGGGAAAAAAACCAAATGCTTAACTAGGGATACAGTTTGACCCATTTTAACAATGAGATCAAGACACTATGTTCAAAAACGAACTGTACAATTTAGGCAGGGAGTGTGAGGGGGGATGGAGAGGAGTAGTTGTGGAGGTGGAAGGGTAGGAATGGTAGGGAAAAAACAAAGGAGAAGGTAACAATGCTTGAGAGGAAATGAACTCATTACCTACCTTATGTAAATGTAACCCCTTTGTACATTATTTTTACAATAAAAAACATATTAAAAAAGATGAAAAGAACCAGAAATAAAACTACATACTTACAATCATCTGATATTCGGCAAAAGAGCGAAAGATGTAATGTGAAAAAAAAAAAAAAACAAAAAAACATAGCCTTGCCGGATGCCCTTGGCTCATGCCTTTAATCCTAGCTACTCAGAGGCTGAGATCTGAGGATGGTTGTTGAAAGCCAGCAGGGCCAGGGAAGTCAGTGAGACTCTTAGCTCCAATAAACCACAAGAAAATGGGAAGTGGAACTGTGGTTCAAGAACTAGCCTGAAGATGAAATGCTGAGGGGTAGCTCCAAGGCCCAGAGTTCAAGCCCCACGACCGACACACACACACACACACACACACACTGACACACACACATACACACACACACACACACACACACACACCACACTTACACACGCATCATAGCTTCTTCAACTATTGGTGTTGGGAAAACTGGACATCCATAGGCAGAAAACTAGAAGTGGATCTCTGCTTCCACTAACATCAAGTCAAAATGGATTAACTACATTAAAATCAGCCAAACTACTATAAGACAGAATAAGGGTGACATTAGAACTTATAGGTACTGAGGTGCGAGCTGGGCAGCTGCACGCCTAGCAGTTGCACTCCAGATCCCGCAATCTCGCACTGCGTGCCTCGACCTGATAACCGCTTACTCCAGTTGGCCCCTGCAACAGGCTCCATGCATTGGGCGCACCCCGCGCTCTGGGCAGCTCTGCTCACCGCACTGGCCCTGCTCCATGGGCCGCCGGTGACGCGGCCCCTTAGTGCGCTGAGAGCCCTGTGATGCGAACTCCCTGGCCCAGTGCATGCCTCCGCCTGCCACACCCACGTGTGCAGAGCTGGTGCGCGAGCCAGGCTGTGGGTGCTGCTTGAACTGAGCGCTGCGCGAGGGCCAGCTATGTCATGTCTACACCGAATGCTGCAACTTGGGGCTCAGCTGCCAGCTGCCACGGGCCGAGCCACGCCTCCTGCAGGCGCTGCTGGACGGCCGGGGGTTCTGCGCCAATGCCAGCGTCCCCTGGCCGCCTGAGCACCAACCTGCTGCCGGTGCCCTCTGCCTCAGGAAATGCTAGTGAGTCGGAGGAGGACCGAGGCACGGGGAGCATGGAGAGCCATGCCCCGCCCAGCACACATAGGGTGTCTGACTCCAAGTATCATTCCATTCATTCATATCTAGACACCATCAAGAAAGGTCACGTGAAGGACAGCCAGCGCTACAAAGTCGACTATGAGTCCCAGAGCACGGACACCCAGAACTTCTCCTCAGAGTCCAAACGGGAGACAGAATATGGTCCCTGCCTTAGAGAGATGGAAGATACCCTGAATCACCTGAAGTTCCTCAATGTGCTGAGTCCTAGGGGTGTGCACATCCCCAACTGCGACAAGAAAGGACTTTATAAGAAGAAGCATTGTTGCCCCTCCAAAGGCAGAAAGCGGGGCTTCTGCTGGTGCGTGGACAAGTATGGTCAGCCCCTCCCAGGCTGGGACAGCAAGGGCATGCACGACATGCACTGCTTCGGCATGCAGAGCCAGTAAACCCCACTGCATCAGTTAAATTGGAGCTCCAATACGCTTTACTTTGCACAAAACACTGCCACGGACAGAAAAACACCTGGCTACAGCTTCAACTTATATTTCTTTTTGTGATGAACTGGTTTTTTGTGTGTGTGTGTTTTTTAAAGAAAACCAAAGTTTAGACAGATTTTTGAAATGTCTATTGTTCCTTTAAATGGTAAACTTGAGCATCTTTTCAGTTTTCAATAGTCAGAAAAGAAAATTAATTTCTCTGTTTCTTTCTGTAAAAATAACTGATACTCCTGCCCAAAGCAGCGGACTTGATCCCCTTCTAGAATCCTCTCCACATCTGCCCACTGGAACACCTGACCTTCTGCCCCCCTCACTTCAGTGGCTATTGTAGAAGACACCTCCTCGTTGCCCTCCACCCTGCTCAGGCCTCATGGAGAACAGGAAAGTCAGAAACTCCAGTCACCTGGCCATCTCTACCATACACGAGACCCCTGGCCATCCTGGTCCTATCTTTGATTCCAAGGCTTGGAACCCTGGACGACAAAGCTTCTTCATTTTCTGCAAGTAACCTGATCTGCTTGGAAAATACTAGAGAGATTGAGGTGGAATCTTAACTGACCAAGAAAGTTCTATAAAACTGACCAAAAAGTTCTAGCACATTCTGGGAAACTTGTAAATGCAGATCTTTCTGACCTCCCTCCATCAGGCAGCTTTTCAAGGATGGAGCCCAGTGGAAGGCCGAGGGTTGCCTTGGCTGTGGTCCAGCAAGGCATGGGGAAGGCTGGGAATGTACCCACACCTCACAGGCCTCACCAGTAATGGAGTAATCACTCTGGAGACAACAATAACAACAAAATGTTTTCTAAATTAACTCATAGTTTGGGGTTGAGGATACTAAGCTATTTAAAGGCAAAAGTTTATTTTCACCCCTCATCTTTATTCTTGACCTAACAAAACAATGGTGTTTAATGTTAGCTAAACAGGAAAGATGAACAGCTTGTTGAGAGAGCCTCATAGGGACACTGGGAACACATAGAGAATAACTTGTGTTCGTTGAACTTGGAGTCCAACTTATACTTTATAATTCACACATATATGCAGAGAGAGAGATATGTTCTCAATGGTTAACATTGTATACAGCATAGCCCCATTATAACAAGATGCATACTAGATAATCCTAGATAGTGTTATAGATACTAGAAGGTGTAACTATGGCCGTGACACGGAGAGGACACTCAGTCCAGGCTGGGCTTTTCTATCCCCAAGGCCAAACCCATGGCAGTGTTTGGGGTGTGGCGATTGTCCTGCCCTACACTGCTCTCCTTAAGAACAAAAACAGGTCTCAAGACAGTCTGCCTACCTATTACAAGCTTTCCTTTATTTTTTAAATTTTTTTTGGTGGGGAAAGTATTTTTGAAAAGTTTTGTCTTGCGATGTATTTATAAAAGCAAATAATGTTTTTACCATTAATACAATAATTTAAAAAAAAGAACTTATAGGTACTGGCAGGAACTTCCTGAATAGAATCCCAGGGGCACAACAGATAGGAAAGAGATACAACAAATGGGACTACATCAAAGGAAAAAACCTACACAGGCTAGGGAAATAGGCAGTAAACTAAAAAGACAGCCAACAAATTGGGAAAGATTTTTACCTGCAATACATCAGACAAAGGGCTAATTTTCAATGTATACATGGATCTCAGGAAACTACCCCTCCCAAAACTAATAAACCAACCACCAAATGGGCAGAGGATCTAAGGAGAGACTTCTCAGAAGAAGAGGGAAAAATGGCAAAGAAACATATCAGAAAAGGTTCATCATCCCTGGCCATGAAGAAAATATAAATCAAAGTAATCCTGAGATACCATCTTACCCAAATATCTTGAATTCAGGCAACAAATGATGGTGGGGAAGTGGAGAAACTGGAAAATGGCAAGGACATTTGCACAACCATGTTCCTTGCTGCTCAATTCACAGTGACAAGAAATGTACACAACGCAGATGCCCCACAATAAATGAATGGAACCAATAATTATGCTATCTATATACAATGAAATTTTACAGAGCCATTAGAAAGGATTAAATAATGTCATTTGCAGGGAAATGGATGACACTAGAATAAATCATGTTAAGAAAGTTAAGCCAACATCAAATTGACAAATGGTACATGTTCCCCTGATATGTGGAAGAAAGGTTTAAAACACAATGGGATTTGACATACTGTGCAGGACTCTAGGCATCATATACAGTAAGAACAGAAGAGGAAGCCTTTGGAGAAAATAACCAAGTTGTAATACCCAAGCACCATTTCTATATAATACTATATATATATATATATATATATATATATATATATATATATATATATATATATATATATATATACTGAATTGAATTGCAATGATAAGGAAACAAAGGATCTTTTCTTAACTTGTCTTTTCATTTTCTGATGAGTCTGTATTCTTCACCTAATATACACGGAAGATGGGGGAAGGGCACAGAATTAGTGGGAACTGGGTGAAAAATTGCAGCAGCAGAGCCCTCTGGCTGTACTGGACATTGATGAAAGTGAACCATGCAAGTCGAGGGTCAAGATGGGAGGGAGGGTATGGAAGAGAATGGGGGAACAGATAAGATTATGTAAAAGGAAGGAAATGTACTAATTACCTGACATACAGAAAGGTAACCCTGCTCTATATCACAGCTAAAACAATTTTTTTTAAAGAAGAGAGTTCCCAAATGAGAACATATGAGAATAGGAAAATACAGAGCAGATAATTCATTTTTATGTCCTTGGTACCTGACAGTTTCAATCAGTAGCTATTGTCCTACCCACTGAGTCATACCTCTAAACCCAAATGTCCTTACAATATTCAAATTTTTCATTCATTTCTTCATATTTTCTATTTACTTTTTGTGGTGTGTTTGTGTTTGTGTGTGTGTGTGTGTGTGTGTGTGTGTGTGTGTGTGTGTGTGTATAAGAAATGGAGTTTGATCGCAGGATCTAGGTGCTATCCCTGAGTTTCTTTTTTGCTCAAGAGTACACTCTACCACTTGAGCCAAAGCTTCCCATCTGGTTTTCTTGAACAGTTTATGGGAGATAATGGATTCATAGAGACATTTTTGCACCTCTAGATTCAAATCATCATCTTCAGATCTTAACCTCTGCAGTAGGTAGTATTATAGGCATGAGTCAAGGCTTATGGCTTATGAATTGTTGTCCCTTTTTAAAAAAGCTGGTGCCAGTGGCTCATGCCTGTAATCGTAGCACCACAGGAGGCTGAGATCTGATAACTGAGGTTTAAAGACAACCTGGGTAAGAAAGTCTGTGAGAGTATTATCTCATAAACTGGTTAGCAAGAAACCAGAAGGGGCACTGGCTCAAAATGGTAGAGTGATAGCCTTGAGCACAAAAGAACAGGGACTGCCGCCAGGCCCTGAGTTCAAGCCACACATATAAAAAATGTAAAAAAAAATTGCAATCACTTGTAATCTCAACATCCTCAATTGGTGGTTCATTTAAAATTAATTTGCATCTCACTTTGTACGTACTTGAGAGGGAACTAAACATTTTTCAAAAAATGAGCAGCTGGGTTCAGTTGGCTCATGCCTGTAATCCTACCTTTTCAAGAGGCTGAGAAATGAATATGGTGGCTTAAAGACAGCCTGGGCAGAGAAGTTCCCATGAGACTGGTATTTCCAATTATCCACTACAAAACAAGAAATGGCACTGTGGTTTAAACTGGTATGGTAGAGCAAAAGAATTCTGGGACAATACTCATGGCCTGTGTTCAAGTCCCATGTCTGAAGGAAAAATAGAAATCAAGGCTGGGAATTTGGCTCAGTGCTAGAGTGCTTGCCTTGCATGTTGAAACTTTGGGTTCAATTCCTCAATACCACATAAGCAGAAAAAGCCAGAAGTGACATTGTTGCTCAAGTGGTAGAGTGCTAGCCTTAAGGTAAAGAGCTAAGGGACAGTGCCCAGGCCAGGGTCCAAGATCCATGGTGGATAAAAAACAAACAAACAAAGATAGTTCAAACATTTAAATGATGTGCGCGATAGACTATACACTAAAGATGAAAGATTAAATTAATGAATTAATAATTAAAATGATCAACATTATTTCGATTTTGTAAGTGGTGAATATAGCAGAAAAAGTGATAAGAAATAATGATTCATTTCTAACCACTCATATTGTTTTAAACTCATTTACTACTTTAAAACTAAAGGGGCACATTAGTATCATTTTACAGAAAAACAAAAGTTGTACATGTATTTCAGCCTGAATTCCACATTTTATAATTTTCCTTTTAGTAAACAATCAGTATCTTTTCATATAAAATACCTGTAATCCCTTTATTTAGTACTTATCATTCCAGTATTTGATTATATCATAATTCCTCCCTTACTTCTTTTCTTCATATCCTTTCTTCCTTTCTATACTAGCAGTTAAATTAAGGGCTTCATGCACTTAAAGGTAGGTCCTCTAAAAGGTGAGGCACATGCCGGCTGTTTTTGCTTTAGACACTTTTGTTTTTGTTGGTCATGTGCCTTGAACTCTGTCCTTGCAATTTTCAGCTCAAGGCAAGTGCTCTACTGTTTGAGCCTCAGTGTCACTTCTGATTTTCTGGTGGTTTAATGGAAATAAGAGTCTCACAGACTTTCCTGCCAAGACTGGCTTTGAACTGTGATCTTCAGATCTCAGCCTCCTGAGTAGCTAAGATTACAGGCATGAGGCACCTGCACCCAGCTCTGATTTAGCCTTATTTTTTTTTTTGGGGGGGGGCTGAACTCTGGGCCTGGCCACTGTCCCTCAGCTCTTCAGCTCAAGGCTAGCACTCTACCACTTGAGCCACAGTTACACTTCCGGCTTTTTTTTTATTCTGCTTATGTAGTGCTGAGGAATCGAACACAGGGCCTCATACATGCAAGGCAAGAGCTCTAACACTGAACCACCTTCCCAGCCCTACTTTATCCATTTTTATGGCAGGGTTTTCTCTTTATGACCAGGCCAGCATGGTCCACAATCCTTCTTTTTACCTTTTCTGAGTAGATGAAATATAAAACACAAAGCATTAGGTTCAGATATTGATTGAGATCCAAAATTTTGAATGTTTCCCTGGGCTAGGGTCAAATCATAATCCTCTCTGTATCAGTCAAGACCCAGCAGCTAGCATTTCAAGTATGAGCTCCCATCCATGGCTCAAATTTCTGACAACTAAAACATATGAACAAAGTTTTAATAATTTTAAATGTTGAATTTGAGGACAACGAGTGTTTTTAATTGCCTAGTTTCAAATTTCATCAAAAAACCCAAATATTAACTTTTGATTTCCTAGATTAAATAAGTAGATCAACTTTAAAAACCAACTATTTTAAGAAAAAAGGCTAGGGATGGAAAGTTTGCTCAGTGGTAGAGCGCTTGGCTTACATGCCTGAGGTCCTGGGTTTGATTCCTCAGCACCACATAAGCAAAAATAAAAAAGCTAGAAGTGGCACTGTGGCTCAAGTGGTAGAGTGCTAGCCTTGAGCTGAAGAGCTGAGGGACAACACCCAGGCCCAGATTTCAGGCCCCAGACTAGACCGCCCCCCCAAAAAAAGGCTAAACAGTAATCATTCCTACCCCCCAATGTCGATGGCAAAACAGTCTATATGCACAGGAGTGAAAGCCAGGCTGTAGGCAATCGCACCATCCGTGCTCTTATATCTGATTTGCTTTGGAAACAGGATTATTCTTCCATTCTACTTTCTACAAAGATGCATGATTAGCAAGCATGATTTAGAATGAGAGTGGCCTCATACTTCATGTTCCAAGTAGGAGTCTTGCATTCTGTATATCACTCCCATAAATCTACATACTGGACTTGGCTGTATTGTTTCAATGTTGTCTTTTTGTAGTCTTCTATATTGTATTGAACCCTTATACTTAAACTCAGAACTTCTCTTTCTCCTATTATTGCTATTGTTTCCCTTATTGTTAGCACATGTAAACTTGGGAAATAATGAACAGCACGTACACTCACAAAAAGAATGTTCTGAGAATCTTCTTCCCATTTAAAATTCGCCTTAATTTACAGAGAACTTAAAAAGTTTGAACTCAATGTACTCATGTATAATGTATTTTTAAGCAATATAAATTTCATATTTTCTCTTTACTAAGTTGTCTCTGAAACACGTGTTACCTCAGGTCCAAAGGTGTCCTAGTGTTATTTCAGTGAAGCCAGAAAACATTCATTATACCTCAAGCAGCACCATCGATTGTTACTGGAAGTAACCGTTACTGGATATGAAAACTGAAACCAGGAGGGGAATGGAACATAGAGGAATAACAAAGTTCAATTACCTTGTATTTCCTTTTTACTGTACAAGAAAAGTATCCCAAGGTTTGAAGGAAACTCTGTCCCTGGGTTTTCCGAGTGTGCTCTTTACTCATATAAATTTTTTCTCTAAACTTCTACTTCAGAATATTACAAAAGGAAATAATGTACCATTTGAAGGCCAGCATAGAACAAAAGGAAATAACATTGTTTTAAAAGTGTTCTCCTGCAAAGGAACAAAGACATGGAGGTTTTAAAGTGACTTATGGATGGATATTTCACCCCTGAGATGATTCTCTTGATGCAGGAGTCAGTTATCAATTCCTTGGGTCTGGTCCTGAGTTCTACAGAGCAAGAAGGATTCCAAAAAAGCAGGATGCATTGAGTATGATCAGCAAAAGGAGCCTCTTCTCTGACCAGTACTCCTTTAAGGAGGGTCCCAAAGAAATATCTGGGATTTTTGTTTGTTTGTTTAGTTTGTGATGGTTCTGGGGCTCGAACTCAGAGGCTGGATCCTGTCCCTGAACAGTTGTCTTTCCTGCCCACCTGCCCCCAAAGCTAGTACTCTACTGCTTGAGCCAAAACTCCACTTCTGGTTTTTTGGTGTTTAATTTGCGATAAGATTTTGACAGACTCTCCTGCCTGGTTTGGCTTTGAATTAAGATAGTAAGAAAGCTAAGTGGTATTAATTGTATAGTCTTCTCTTTTGAAACAAGAAATATTAGATGAAGTTTATTGTAAAGCTAATATTTGACAATTTTTAAAGGAAGAGAATATGTCTAGCAAAGAAGGCATAACTTAAATAACTCAGCAAAAGTAGGTGCACTGCATCATTTTGAAATTCTTTTTTCTGCTTGGGAAGATTATTGATCTTGTCCTTCCTTTTGGGGAAACTTAAGGTAATATTTGCACTTTTTGTTGGTTGTGGGGCTTGATCTCTGATCTTGGGCGCACTGCCTCAGGTCTTCAGCTCAAGTTGAGTGCTCTACCGCTTAAGCTACACCACCACTTCAGGCTTTCAGGTGGTTAATTGAAGATAAGTGTCTCATGAACATTCCTGACCAGGCTGGCTTAGAATCACAATATTTTGGTCTCAACCTCCTGACTAGCTAGGATTACAGGGGTGAACCACCAGAGCCTAGGTCATATCTGCGTTTATGTGCACTGAATGACACTATGTAGTCAAATATTGGAAATTTGAATCAAATGATGGCATTGCAGCTTTTCAGAAAACTTGAGGTAACAATAAATATGTCCTCTTTTTCCATGTTGTTTCATTAATGACTCATGAGCTATGGGACCCTTAAATTAGCATTCTCTCCCATCTGTGTAGGTGTATTTAGTATCAGGAAATGTTCATAGAGAAATATAGAAAGACTGAAATTTTTAGAAAGCAAAGAAGGTGAGAAAAAACAACACAGAAGGAGACACATTTATTACACACAGATTACAAGTAGCCTAAGAGATTTAGAATGCTAAAGGTAATGAGGAATAAGTCTAGTTGATAACTATTTGTTCAATAACCAAAAGTGGTTTTCTAAAACAGTTTCTGGTATACCTTAGTTACTAACATTTATTACTTAACTCTGGAGTTCCTTCTCTTTTGTCACAACTGTTAATTTGCCTCTGCCATTTTGGTGCCATAAATGACCAAAAATATTTCCAAATCTCACTTAGATTATCCTTCTCATTGTGATTAGCAGTGATCATTCAAAAACCTGGAATTTTTGAATATCCAGAATTAATCTTCACCGGACATCTAAGCATATTCAAGCCATTAATTTCTGTGACCTAATGAACAAAACTTTTTTTTTTCAACACAATATCCTAATAAAAGTAAAGTACATGAATTAGGGACTATTGTCAGGTGTCAGTATGGCAGGAGCAATTATATATTCCAAGTATAGGTTCCTTATTTTGTATTTACTAACTAAATGTTTTTTGTGTTTTTTTGTTTTTTGTTTTTTTTTTTCTTTTTTGCTAGTCAAGGGGCTTAAACTCAGTGCTTGGGAATAATTCCTGAATTTTTTTTTTGCTCAAGTCTATCACTCTACCACTTGAGGCACAGCACGACTTCCAATGGTTTTCTGTTTATGTGGTACTGAGGAAATGAACTCAGGGTTTCATGCATGCTAGGCAATCACCATATCATGAAGCCACATTCCCAGAGCCATAATGACTTTCTTAAGTTGTCATTATATTTTCATTCCATAACCATAATATTGGCCAGGTGCTGGAAAATGTAGAAAAGAATACAATAAAATAAATCCAGTAAGGCTAGATGGACAATGAATAATCCTCACAGTCTAGCAAGGGCACAGAAGGCTTATTTCATGGAGATGTATCAACACTCTGAGTGAGACCGCTCCTGACCCACAGCCCACCTCCAGAACCAGAATGAGTAGGCCATCTTGGGTTCCAGCCACCAGGGGACGTTGGGCCACTTCATATAGCACCCATTCAACTAGTTCCTGAGAGAGAGAATGAGAGAGAAAGAGAGAAAGAGAGAGAGAGAGAAAGAGAGAGAGAGAACCAGAATTACAGTTAAATCTGGTGCCAGAGGCTTAGAAATCTAATCCTAACTAAACAGGAAGCTGAGATATGAGGATCATGGTTCATAGACAGCACAGGCAGGAACAGCTGTGATAATCTTATTCCAAAGAACCACCAGAAAAGTGGAAGGGGCACTGTGGGTTCAAGTGATAGAGTGCTAGCCTTGAGCTGAGGAGCTCAGGAACTGTGGCTAATCCTAGAGATCAAGACCCACGACAGAAAAGAAGTGGAGTTCCCACCATAAGAAGTGGACTGAATATCACCCATTGTCCTAAGGAGCATGGTAGAGAAGTCAGGCCGAGCTTCCTGTGAACTTGAGGTCATAAGTAGGTCACCTGGCTTCTCTGTGCTTCAGTTTCCCTAGCTTCAAAACTGAACAAAGTGAAGGATCCTCTTCCTCATGGGGATAGGGTAATAATGAAAGAGAGCCAAGTTTCAGTTCATAATCCCACACCTGATGCACGATGAATAACAGGCCCCATCTGAGCTCTTTCTGGTATCTTCCTGTCATAAGCTCACAGAATTGCCAAAACCTTATGTGAAGGCCCCTCCCTCTCTGCCTAGCCATTCTCTAGTGATCTCTCTGTATAAATCCCTTGTCTCCTCACAACTATCCTGTGAGGAGAATGAAGTCCAATGGTTGAGGCCCTACCAAGAGCTTCACATGTGGTCAAGAATCCACATGTGATTATCTTGGGATAATCCATCTAAACCAACGACTGAGCATGGTGCCACATGTCTACCATCCCAACTAGAGAGGAGCAGGCCTGGTAGAGCATATCTTTCACAGGAGGAATGCAATCCATCCCAGCCTGAGCAAATATTTAGTTTCTCAGAAATGCTCAAGGCAGAAAGGTGGCTCATCAGAGCCGGGAGAGGAAACAAGCAGGGGGGTCATGGTGCCCCCAGAGGAGTGTTTGACCCGGATTGAGTTGGTGTTGGGGTAGCCACTCACCTGTGCTGCTGAGAGAAACTGTTGGCAGCTGCTCCAAGTGGGGCAGCAGCGATGGCAGCATCATTGCGGACACATGGGCCCAGAGCAGATGACTAGGGGAAGGGACCAGGTTGGGATTTATACCTGTTGGCAGCACGCCATTGCCTGAGGTTTGAAACGTGGCACCACATGAAGGGAGGGAAGGGGCCGGGTGGGGGTGGGAGAATCAATTTCTTACTATACTCCAAAGTCACCTAGAGTCTCTTCCTCACCACTTAGCCACCTCTACCTTTTTCAACTACTGTTAGTGGTGTAAACAAACAGAGGGAATCCCAGTGCTACCTGGCAGCATGGAATGTGGGCGTGGCCAGCATTCTTGTATCCCATTGGTCAGAAAGATACAAGAAAGAATGGGGGTGTGGCCAGAATCCTGTGAAGCAAGCAGAATTGCTGAGTGTCAACAGTCCATACTGGGGCAATTTGAGCTGACAGGTTGTTCCAAAGACTTGAGAACAAGCCCCAGGTTTTAACAAACTAAAAACAGATTAACATGCAGATGGCAGTATGCTAATAAATATATATCTAAATAGAATTCCAGAGATGTCTATACATTATTCAGTTATATAGACTATATTCCTTCCAAATCCCAAGTATTCATTATACATCCATGTAATTAATGTTATTGTTAAAATCCTTAAACTATTAAAGAAAGCACTCACTATCCTGAAATTATTGTGTTCCTGTAAATAATAATATTCTTTTAATGCTTCATAAATAGTAAATAAAATCAACCAGACTTCTGAAATGATGCTTTTTAATTTTATAGGATCATCATGCACGATGAACTCATTCAACTGTGACATTGACAAAATTCCAATGTTGTTCCTTTGGATGGGAGCCAGTTTCTTAGTATCACCTGACATTGGTTGGTGTCAGGACGGAGATTCGAAATGAGGGCCTATGTTGCCACGTGGATAAAGGTTCCCTGATAGTCTGTCAGCCTTCAGCAGTGCAAGGTGAAGTACCCTTTGCAACAGTGTCATTCAGACCCAGAAGTGTCACTGCAAAGGAAGAAAACATAAAAGGCCACATTTTTTCTGTGCATTGTTTTTCTTGTAAGACCTGGGGTTCTAGGATCACAGGAGCACCTGCGTGTCCAGTGGCTTCACCACATCCTAGTATGATCGAAGCTGAGGTGGACTTGCCATGACCTGAGTTTAAGCCTCATGCTGAGAAAAAAAAATAGCTCCCTGGCTTGCAATTCACACAGTTTATTCTTACAGGCTTTGGATTTGAACTCAGGATCTGGGTAAATCTGCAGCAATGTGGATAAACGGGAAGGAAGGTCACCTTACATGAAGATAAAAATGTCAGCCTGTTCACTAGTCCTGAATTCAAGACCCAGCCCTGGAAAAAATACTATTTATATGTATTGTAAAGATAGGATTTATACTTACCCATACATACATGTTTCGTGTGTTCCTTGCATCTTTTGTTTTATTCATTTATTTACTATTGATTTTACTATGATAAAACCCATTCTGTTTATTACATTGATGACAACCTATCACAGAACATCTAGATCTGTAGAAATGTTCTCCATCATGCCTGACTTCCAGGATTCTCAGAGAAAAGGAAATTAAGTTTCACACTCTCCTTCTTACTCCACGATCCACTTGTTGGTAGTGCTGGGATCTGAACTCTGGGGAGAGCAAAACCAATTGGCCAATCAGTCAAGGTGATCATACAAACCTGTGAGCAACTAAGGAGTGTGGCCAATCCCAGAATCTGACATTGATCCCCAGGGTGGTCTACTATAGTCAGAAATTCATAATTTAAACATAGGATCTATATTGACATACATGTGTGGACAGCATCTTGTGTTAAGTGCAATTATTTTCCTTAGTTTGTCTCTAATTCATGGAGGTATTGTGTATTTTAATAAGTATGGTGACAGGTATAACTGTCCTGACATGGATGACAACCTGTTCCCATGGTTACTGGGTTGTCTATGCATTCTCCATCGTATTTGAGACCCAGGACTCTCACAGGAGAGGATAAAAGGCACAACAACTGGCTTCTGATATCAGGATGAATCTTTTGTCAGTGCTGGGATTTGAGCTCAGGTCTGGGTAACTCTGTTGCACTGTCGGGGAAGAGGAAGCTCACCATCTTTGAAGACTAGAATGTCAGGCCTTGTGCAGGGCCTGATTTGAAGCTCCAGCACTGAACAAAATAACAAGCCATCCTTTTTTAAAAGTAGGATTTCTCTTTACCTACAGGTGTGGTATGCATCTTGCATTTAATGTAGTTATTCATTCTATTTTGTGTATTATTCATGGAGGTATTGTGTATTTTATTGCATATGGTGACAGATATAACAGTGCTGACATGGATGACAACTTATTCCCATGGTAAGAGTTGCCAATATAGCATTCTCGATCCTCGATGAGACCCAGGGTATTCACAGGACAGGAAAACATGTGCCACCATAGCCTTCTCACATCAGAATGAATCTTTTGGTAGTGCTGAAATTTCAACTCAAAGCCTAACAGGCCCAATTGGTGAATGGGTCATGGTGAGCATACCAGGCTGTGAGCCACTAAGGAACTAGGCCATTCCTGGGACCTGAGATGGAACCCAGGTGGAGGCCAATATAGTCAAAAATTCATAATTAAAGAGTGAATATATATTTCCAAACATGAGTGGGAGGCCTCTTGCTTTTGGAGTAGTCATTCTCTTTGTTTTGTGTCTTATTCGTTGATGTATTGTGTATTTCCTTGAGTATAGTATGACAGATACAACTGTGGTGAACGGGATGACAATCTATTCCCATGAGTATAGAGTCCCATATACATTCTCCTTCCTAGCTGAGACCCAGAACTTGCACAGTACAGGAAAACACGTGCAACGACTGGCTTCTCACATCAGGGTGAATTTTTGGCAGTGCTGGGATTCGAACTTTGAGCCTAGGAGGCCCAACCGCCCAATGGGTCCACGTGATCACACCAGAATGTGAGCCACTAAAGATCTGGGCCGTTTCCAGGAACTATGATCAAGCCCCAGGGAGGCCAAAATAGTCCTCAATGATCATTGAAACATGGGATGTATATTCACATCCGTGTGTGGACTTCATTGTGCATTGAGTGTAGTTATTCTCTTTATTTTGTATGCTATTCATGGGAGTGTTGTGTATTTTCTGGAGTATATGATGACAGGTATAACTGGGCTGACATGAATAACAACTTATTCCCATGGCCACAGGGTAGCCCGTGCATTCTCCATCCTCGCTGAGATACAGGACTTTCAAAGGAAAGAAAATAAGTGCAACGAGTGACTTCTGACATCAAGATGAATCTTTTGGCAGGGCGGGGAATCTGAACTCGGGACCTAGCAGGACCAAGTGGTGAATGGGTCCACATGAGCACACCAGCCTTTGGGACCTGCGATTGAGCCCCTGCCCCTGAGGGGACAGTGGGGAGCACAACAGTCATCCATTCATAAGCTGAAGGTACTATGCAAATAAGTACACATTTGTATAGATTAGGAGAGTTGGTAACCTGTGGTAGAATCCAATCTGTGTGACTAACAATTCTTGGATATTTCCTGATGCCTCCATTTCATGACTGTGATGATTATTGTCATGCTTCATCAACTTCTTTACAAATAATCGATACCCCATGAGTCTTGCCTATAATTTCCTACTTGCATCATGCACGAAATACTCATTCAAGGATGAGATAGATCACATTCCATGACTCATCCCAGGTCCAGAAACGAGTATCTCAGGATCTCCAGGCATTCCCTCGGCATAGGGGGGCTGAATTCATGCCTCAGGCCTGGAAAAGATATTCGTTATATACTTTTCTTTTCTTTTGTTCTTTTTTTTTTTGGGGGTCCACTCATAAGCCTGAACACTGGGTCAGGGTGTTGTCCCTCAGATATTCATCTCAAGGCTAGTGCTGTACCTCTTGAGCCACAGCGCCACTGCCAGCTTTTTTTCTGCTTATGTGCTTCTGAGGAATCCAGCCCACGGCCTCATGCATGCAAGGCAAGGGCTCTACCACTGAGCCACCTTCCCAGCCATCCTTATATATATGTTAAAGATAGGATTTATACTTCCATACAGATGGTCAGGTCATATTGTTTTTGCTATGGTTATTTATTTTATTTATTGTGTCATTCATTTATTTAGAATTTATTTTATTGACTCTGATGACACCTATACCATTTATTACATTGTTTACATCCTATCACACAACATCTAGATGTTAGATGTGTTCTCCATCATGCCTGGCAGTGCCAGGATCTGAGCTTTGTGCCTAGCAGGCCCAATTTATGATTGGGTGAGTTTGAACATGGCAGCCTCTAGCCAATGAAGATGTCAGGTGGTTCCCAGGCTCAGAGATTGACCCAATTTATGATTGGGTGAGTTTGAACATGGCAGCCTCTAGCCAATGAAGATGTCAGGTGGTTCCCAGGCTCAGAGATTGACCCCCAGGTTTGGCCAAAACAGCGATACATGGATAGACAGATGAAGGAATACAAATAAATAAATATATATATATATATATATATATATATATATATATATATATATTGATAAAGAGTTCTACAATCATCTCTCTATGATAGAATGACACCTACTATGTTCCTACCAACTCTTAAGTATTTATTATACTGCCATTGAAGGAATATTATTCTTTTCATGCTTAATAAACTAATAATTAAGCTCATTCAGCATTCCAGGATTATTGCATCCAATTTTAGCTTAGACCGATGTTTAAACTACTCTTTCAATCAGTATTCCTATGCATAGGAATGAGTCTCTTGTGATCTCCAGCGATTGATGTCAAGACTGCGATTTGAACCCAGGGCCTATGTTGACAGGTTGGTCTATGGCTTCACTGATAGCTCACCAGCCACCAGAAATGGCAGGTCAGGTCCACATTGCAGCTTTGTCATTTGGACCCAGGATGGTCACTGTCCAAAGGAAAATATCGTAAAACCCCAGCTCTCTGCAGCTCACCAATTTTTGTGCTTTCCAAATTGTGTTTCTTCCTGAAAGCCCTCTGGGCCCAGGATCCAAGTATTGGCTATGGGTCCAGAGACTGCACCCCAGCCAAGGGAGATCCAAGCTGAAGTAGAATTTCCACGACCTGTGTTCAAACCCCATGCTTGTCCAAAAAAACAATATATGTATGTATGTATGTATGTATATATATATATAATTTCACTACATTAAAAAGATAAAGCTCCCTGGTTTGGAATTTCTTCCAGTTTTTTTTTCTAGCCAGGGATTTGAACTCAGGGTCTTGGTAAATCTGTAGCAATGTGAATGAAGAGTTGTCATTACTTGCGTTCAAACCCCATGCCAACCAAAAATGAAAAACTACGCCACTGACCTCGGCAAGCAGAGATAGTTGTGGAGATGGGAGGGAAGGATGGTAGGGGAAAAACACAGGAGGAGTAAACAATGCTCAATAGGAATTATTCTCATTACCTTGCTCCTGGAAGTGTAACCCCACTGTAGAATATTTTTACAAAAAAAAAAACATACAAAAAAGAGAAACAATGTAGTTCTTAGAGAAGCAATTTGCAGGTAAGGGAAGGAGGTTTGAATAGCTGTAAAAAACTCTACACTGCTTTTTTTAAATGTTCAGTATGGAACAGAATAAACATAACTGCTTCCATCAAAAAAATTAAGTCACTGTTTTGGAACTGGGGCCAGTATTTCTGCCATTGCTAGTTTTTGAACTCACCATCTAAGTAACTCTTTTGCACCATGGGTGAAGGCGAAGCTCATTGTCCTTGAGGAAAAGAAAATCAGGAAAATGTTCCCAGGGCCTGAATGAAGGCCCTGCAATGGGAAAAATATTTCTATACAAATGTAATAAATGGAAGCATTTGTCCCAGTCTTCACATGTTTAGAGTCTCTCCTACATGTGAGGTTTGAGTTCAAACCCAAGATGGGCAAAAAAAAAAAATGAGCCTGGTGAGACATATTCTTCTGGGACTCAGAGGAGGGCCAAGGTTATAGATAAGAAGTAGGTTAGAGGGCAGGTGCTGGTGGCTCACTCTTGTAATCTACTCAAGAGGAAGAGATCTGAAGATCCCAACTGTAGAAGGGAAGGAAAGATTTGCTCCAGGAAGTGATATAGCCAGTGCCAAAATTCCACAGTAGTTCTAATATGTGGGTACAAGACAGAGAGCCTCAGACAGAAGGTATAGCATGGGCAAAGGTCCTGAGGTGTGCTGTAGAGCAGGTGGTCTGAGTGGTATGAAGGTTCTATGGCTTCAGAAAAGTCTAGTAGGAAATTCAAGGCTGGGTCAATGTTGACTTGAATCACAGGGCAGAGGGTGGGGTTCCAGAATAGCGCCCAGGGGGAAGATTAACTTGGCTTTTCGCCAGGGACCCAAAGACATTTCCTGTGGTTGGAAACCTGTTTTTACAGCTCCTGACCCTTAGGCCTCCTTTGCATGGAAGAGTCAGGGCAAATGCAGGGAAGAACTCTTGCTTTAGAAAAGCTTCTAGCCCAGGGAAGGTGGCTCAGTGGTAGAGTGCTTGCCTTGCATGCATGAGGCCCTGGGTTCGATTCCTCAGCACCACATAAGCAAAAAGAAAAAAGCCGGAAGTGGCACTGTGGCTCAAATGGTAGAGTGCTAGCCTTGAGCTGAAGAGCTGAGGGACAGCGCCCAGGCCCAGAGTTCAGGCCCACGACTGGACCCAAAAAAAAAAAAAAAAAAAAAAAAAAGAAAGAAAGAAAAGCTTCTAGCCCAATGCCACCAGTGGCTCAACCCCTGTAAATCCTAGCTATTCAGGAGACTAAGATAGAGATTGAGGGTCAAGCCTGCTCAGGAGAGGAAAGTTAATGATACCCTTCTTGCTGATTATCTACCAAAATCCAGAATAGGAGCTGTGGCTCAAATGCTAAAGTGGTAACCTTGAAGGAAAAAGTTTAGATACCAGAGCCCAGACCCTGAGTTCAAGCCCCAATACTAGCAGAGGAAAATTAAAGAAAAGATTTCAGGAGCTCCTAGTCCACTGTGGTGTAAGGCCAGATCATCCAGGCAGAGGTGGCTCACGCCTGTCCTCCTAGCTTCTCAGGAGGCTGAGATGTGAGGATCATGTTTGAAAGCGAGCCCAGGAAGGAATGTCTGGGAGACTCTGATGTCCAAGAAACCTACAGAAAATCGGAAGTTGCTCTGTGGCTCAAGTGGTATGGTGAAGAGCTGGAGGACAGCGCCCAGTCCCAGAGTTCAAGCCCCATGACCAACACCTGGCCTGCTTAGACCTTACTATTTAGCTCTAGGCAGAGTTCTTTCTAGTGGGCCCCTGAGGGTCCCCTAATGTCTAGATGTCCTATAAGTCTTGGTAGCAGCCTCTTTCTAGGCCATTGCCTACAGAGCAGGCCACACTACCAGAGAAGTATTGAGCCTTGAGGCATGAAGATCATCAGAATGGCATCTGTCATGGGTGCAATGTGCATCAGAGCAGTAAATTACTTTCTCAGACCACAGTTCTGGCCCAGGAGGGGCAGGAGCTACAAGATGTCACACCAGATAATGCCCAGTCATACGAGTATCACAAGAGTGCAAATTTGTTAGTCAGACCTTGGGCAGGTGTTGAGTTGGGTTCATGAAAGTATTGTAGGCTCAGGAATGCACAGCCAACTGACTGCTACTTTTAGCAGTCACTATCCCAGGAGTCTCAGGGCTCGCTCCCCTACTTTCCCTGCTTTGGGAAGGGGGGCAGATGAAGGTCTGCAATCATGGGCCGACTACCAAGGAGCAATCCTATTGTACTTCCCTTAATCCTGTAGCTCCATGTTGACATCGAAGGGCAGGTTCCATGGAACTTACTGCCATGGCCCAAACCCCTCAGCCCAAGAAGGACTTAGGGAGAAACCACTTGATCTGCTTTGAGAGTTTACTGTAACTATGACTCAGGACTGCCCCCAATTGTAGCTCAGTTCATACAGGTCGAAATTAATGCCCCAAAACCTTGAGGTACTGTAGGGAGCCGAGGCGAGACTCCGCCCACTCCCTTGCAGTTTTGAGGATTACCACTCCAGACGGTGCTTGGCGGGACGCCTGGGCTGTGCGCGTGCGCGAGCAAGGTAGTGTCCCCAGCCAATCCCATGACACCTGGTGACGGTAAAAGGCAGGCGACCAACAATAGAAAAGACCCGTGTTCGAATTCCCTATATAAGCGGCTGTGTTTCGGGTGCACGCTCTCTCGCGCCCAAGCTCTCCTACAACTAAAAGGCTCTCCAATAAAGCGTGATCTGAGAAGACTCCTGGAGTGGTGGTCGTTTTTCCTCGCTGGTCGAGTAGATGGTCACTACAACTGGTGCCGAAACCCGGGAACGAACCTGGGACGGGACCCGCGCGAGAGGCCGAATCGGAGCCAGAACTCAACATGCGGAGAGGAGACGTCGGTAAATATCCCCCGGTATGCTGTTCACTGTAGATTTAGATATTTATTGGTTGCTTGCATTGCTTCTTCCCTTGTGGCTTGTCTTTTTGATGGTGCGCAGTTGCCTCGAGGAGGGAGGGTTTGATTTAATCCAGGAAGGACGCAAAGTACTAACGCAGCATCAGGATAGTCTATCAGAGTCAGTATACAGTAATGGGGAGGAAAAGAGGCCTAAAAGAAAAAGGGAAAAAAGACAGAAGGATCCTAAAGAATTAAAGCGAGAGGGGCTGCAGCCCTCACAAAAGGAGAAGGGTTTCAGAGAGGGGGGGGTCTCAAGGAGACTCCCGTGCCCTTCTTTAAAAGCAAACCGGTTCTCAGCCCTACATGTGGAAGGGCGGGACCAAGAATATAGTAATCTTGTGAGTGACTCAGAGGAAGAAATGTTAGAGGAGGAGGGAGAGCAGCTCGATCCAGCTGATAGTGAAGAGTTAGAAGAGGCTGCGGCGGAGCACGTGGCAGACAGATATGGAGGGTGGCGCCCCCTAGGGGTGGGAGTACCGCAGCAGCCAGGGAGAGGAAGCGGAGCTGCCCCTCACCCGTCGGCCCCCCCGCCGTGCCCGCCAGCAGGGAAGAGTCACTTTATAAAAGGCAGCACCTGGTCGCCTTTAGCGGCCGCCTTTCCAGTTTTTGAGAATCCCATTACTGCTGAAAGAAATTTTGAGCCGGTTTCCTACTCCCAGTTAAAAGATTTAGTTGAGGCAGTCAGGACTTATGGGGTGACGGCCAATTATACCACTGCCTTGCTTCAAAGGCTAACTATTAATGCTATGATTCTGTGGGAGCAAAAACTGTTCAATATTTTCCTGAATTAGTGACTAAACAGGCAATTTTGATCTGAGAAAAAATAAATAAATAAAAAAAAAATAAAAAAAATAAAAAAATAAAAAAAGAGGCAATTTTGGGTATAAAGTATTGTTTAATGCATTTTGCAAAAATTCCAGATAAATTAATTATTCCATACACCCGTGAGCAAGTTGAAATTTTAGCAGCCACAATGGATATGTGAGCAATTCTTGTTTGCTCATTTCCAAATGTAATTGATAATCATTATCCTAAGCATCCTCTGCTTGCCATAGTTAACAAAAATTTAGTGTATTTTCCTGTTGTCACTTCAAAGGAGCCCTTGGTTGATGCTCTAACCATCTTTACGGATGGATCAAAATCTGGACAAGGTGCCTTTTTTGTTCAAGGACACAAACAGCCGGTAGTTTTTAATTTTCGGCCGAATGTCCCACAGGCTGTTGAATGTTTAATTGTGCTTGAAGTTTTTAAAAGATTTGACCAACCTTTTAATTTATTTTCTGATTCATTATATGTTGTAAATGCCGTTGCTTCTCTTGAAGTTGCTGCTTCAATTAAGCAGGCCAGTACAATTTCTAATGTTTTGTTACAGATTCAATCCCTTATCTTAAACAGAAAACATCCTTTTTATATTGGACATATTCGTGCCCACTCTATGTTGCCGGGCCCGATGGCAAAGTGTAATGATTTGGTGGACCAGGAAACTCGGGCTATGGCTCTGGTTGCTGCTGATCCTGTAGAATTGGCAAAAGACTTTCATAGATTGTATCAAGTACCTGCTAATAACCTTAGGAAAAGATATAATTTGTCCAGGCATGTGGCAAGAGATATTGTTAAAGCCTGTAAATCTTGTGTTACCTTTCTTCATCCTCCCCATGTGGGGGTAAACCCCAGGGGGTTGAGACCACACGCCCTATGGCAAATGGATGTTACTCATCTGACGGAATTTGGTAAGTTGAAATATTTACATGTGTCTGTGGACACCTTTTCTGGTGTCATTCATGCCACACCTTTGGCAGGAGAAAAGGTGTCTCACGTCAGAATACACTGCTTAGAAGCTTGGGCAGCTTGGGGAAAGCCCCTTAGACTTAAGACGGATAATGGCCCTGCTTATACTTCCCATGGTTTTCGCGCCTTTTGCGCACAAATGCAGGTTGCCCACACCACCGGATTGCCCTACAATCCTCAAGGACAAGGTATAGTGGAAAGAGCTAATAGAAGCATAAAAGAAATGCTTCAAAAACAAAAAGGGGGAGTTGCTGAGTCCGCGTCCCCCAGGGAAAGACTTTCTCTTGCGCTCTTTACCCTTAATTTTTTAATTCTAAATGACAACGATCAGTCTGCCGCAGATCGGCATATGACAAGAGACTCCATGGATACTAAAGACATGGTTATGTGGAAGGATGTTATTAATAATAAATGGTATGGACCGGATCCGGTAATAACGAGATCCAGGGGAGCTGTTTGTGTTTTTCCACAGAGTCAAGAAGTACCTCACTGGGTGCCAACGAGACTGACCAGGCCAGTGGAGACTGCAGAAGAACCCCCTCTTGAAGATGCAGCTGATCTTCCTGCTGTTAGCAACAGTGCTAATAGCAATCCCTGTGATAGCTAAACCAATGATGCTGTGGGCTGTTACAATTTACTGACTGGATTGCCTCTGCGGTGTCCTTTTTCAAAGAGCGGGTGGGAGTCAGAATGTTTTTAGCCTGCTGCTTGGGAGGATGCGTGGTCTGCCTATGGTTGGTCTGTCGCCTTCGAGCCCAAACCAGAAGGGACAAGGTTGTTATCTCGCAAGCATTAACCGCTTTGGAG
The DNA here is from genome assembly GCF_024711535.1 of Dipodomys merriami. NCBI lineage: Eukaryota > Metazoa > Chordata > Mammalia > Rodentia > Heteromyidae > Dipodomys > Dipodomys merriami. The sequence continues at coordinate 2,009,444 of NW_027203037.1, forward strand.
AGTGGATCCTCACCCCAGATTTGGCTGTCGGCCCTAAGAGGCAGTTAAGCCTTACCATTCTGCATAGCCTTAGCACCCCGAGGGATCAGGGGATCCCATTGCACCGGGACAGGTATGCAATTTGCAATTTGGGACAGGGTGCCAGGCAAGTGCACTGCACTTGAGGGTACCATCTCCTCAAGAAGAGCATGCTGGGTAACAAGTGGGTTGATGCCCAAGATCCCACCTCTGCAAAAAAGGCATCGGATGGGCCTGGTCATCACTGGGGAAGGCGCCCCTCAGGCCAAGGCCAGTGCAAGGTACTCTCATTAATGTCTTACACAGAGGCCCAATCTCTACTCTTACCTGTTGCCATAAAACAAAGAAGGGGGAACTGTAGGGAGCCGAGGCGAGACTCCGCCCACTCCCTTGCAGTTTTGAGGATTACCACTCCAGACGGTGCTTGGCGGGACGCCTGGGCTGTGCGCGTGCGCGAGCAAGGTAGTGTCCCCAGCCAATCCCATGACACCTGGTGACGGTAAAAGGCAGGCGACCAACAATAGAAAAGACCCGTGTTCGAATTCCCTATATAAGCGGCTGTGTTTCGGGTGCACGCTCTCTCGCGCCCAAGCTCTCCTACAACTAAAAGGCTCTCCAATAAAGCGTGATCTGAGAAGACTCCTGGAGTGGTGGTCGTTTTTCCTCGCTGGTCGAGTAGACGGTCACTACAAGGTACTGGCCATACCAATCTCTCATCCCCCAGTTCCCTGGCCCTGGAATCTAAAGTATATGCATCTGTATTCTGGGAATCCAAAATTGTCTAGGAGGACCCGAGAGGCCCAGTTGGGGCCAGAAAATAGACTTGCCTACGATAAGGTATTTTGACCTTTCCTAGACATCGAACAATACATCCAAGCCACCTTAGCCTCACCTCTCATGTAGCCCCAGATTATCCTTGTTTGGGAAGCCTTCAGTCAGCTATCAAGGTCGAGTTGGCCAGAGCCACTGGCAACCACCCTTCCACCACACCTCTACCAGCCTGCTGGGAGTGGGACATGCAGCCAGTAGCCTAGCTGAGAAAAGGACAGCACACAGTATGACTGACCCTGGCTCCAAGAGTCTGGAGAGCACATATACCAGCCAGCCCTGAGGAACCAGAATCCCCTGGATGAGGACAAAGATATGGACAGCCAGACTTGGGTCCCAAGGAAAAGCTGGAATATGCAGGTCTCTGGCAATTTAGTACTCATTGAAGACCATGATAGGGGACTGAAGACAAGGTTACTATTGAGGAAGGGCACCATCCAAGGTCAGGAAGAGGCAGACAAGCACCCAGGAAGTGGGCAGAGAATGATGAGTGAAAAATACACACACACACACACACACACACACACACACACACACACACACACACACACACACACACACACACACACATACACACACACACTGGTAGCCCAAGGTGTCAGCAGTCCCTGAGCAACTGAACATCCCAAACTCCAAGAAGATGGCACTACCACCCTCAGACCAAATGTTGACAAAACTCAGAGCCTCTCACACATCTGGAATGGCTCAAAAACAGCATGGCATTTCCTACTGTACACACCACTATGAAGAAAACTCAGCCACATATTTTGGTTGGCGGTCATGGGGTTTGAACTTTGGACCTGCATGCTATCCCTCAGGTCTTCAGCTGAAGGTGTGTGCTCTACCACTGGAGTCACAGCACCACTTCCAGTTTTCTGTTGCTTCCCTTGAGTTAAAGTCTATAAGACTTTCCTTCCCAAGCTGGCTTTGAACCGTGATCCTCAGATCTCAGCCTCATGAGTAGCTAGAATGAGAGTTGTGAGACACTGGCAGTGCCCGGTTTCAGCCACCTTCTTACAACCAGGGGAAACCCAACTTGTCAGGCCACAAAGCACATGCAACCCTTCACTTTCAGACTTTGACACCAATATCCAAAGCTATTTTTCCTTAGTTGGGGAGAATATAATCGACACTACCCTCCAACCCTGCTCCCATTCTCTCACTCCCTGCCTACGATAGGCCACAACCTCTGGACTTCATGGTAAGACAACGCCCAGCCTGTTGTAACTTCACACTTGGCCAAAATGGGGAGTTCTTAGAAATGGCTGTACACTGATGCCAGAACCTGGTGTCCCAACCACAGCAACCCCACTCCTTCACCATCTCTGGCAAGCAAGGGGTGTCTTTCGTTCTTGTTTTTTTGGATGAGGGTATTGAACTCAGGGCTTGGGTACTCTTCCTGATGTTGAATTTTTCTCAAGGTCAGTGCACTACCACTTGAGCCATGGCACCACTTCTGGTTGGAGATTGGAGATGAGACTCTCATCGGACTTTCCTCCTTGTGCTGGGAAACAAGACCCTCTGGATCTCAGCCTCCCGAGTAGCCAGGATGACATGCGTGAGCCATCAGCGCATGGCCTATGGTATCTCATTCTTTACAATTTCCAACTAGTCTTAAACTAGACACTACACCCCTAGACCCTCCTCTACCTCCCTCAGGGACAGCAAAGGAAGGCTCAGAATCTGGGGAGGGCCATGGCCATTAAAAGGCCCCCTTCACATCACTACTCCCTTCTAAGCTCCCCTACACTTTCTATGGATGGCTTGGTTGTCTGGGGCATATCAGACCAACTAGGACTTCTTAGGCCTGCCCTGTATCGCCCCGCCACACCCAACTGGTAACTGAGAATTTCTGGGGCCAGCTGCTCCATGTCCCAGTGGAAGACGTTGGGAGGGTTGCTGATAATCGGGTCCAGGAGTGCCCAGGGCAGGAAGAGTGTCCAGATGCCCTCTGTCAAAGAAGGAGACACAAAGCATGGATGGATCTACTAAGTGCTACAGGGCACACCATCCACCTGTCACCCAGGTCCTTTGGAGTGAAGTTTTACCTTGACAGTGCTGGGCCTTGAACTCAGGGTACAGGCGCTGTGCCTGACCTTCTTTTGCTTGATTTGAGCACTCTTCCACCTGTGCCACAGTACCACTTCTGGATTTTTCTGCGTATGTGGGACCTAGGAATCGAACCCAGGATTTCCTGTGTGCTAGGTGAGCCCACTACTGCTAAGACACAATCCCAACATTGGATAGCAGTTCTTCTGTGCCCCCTTGGGCCTATCTTGGGACAGTCTTGCATATCTTTACCGAGTATCTAACCAGCAGCCTTGTCTGGAAAAGAACACGCTCTGCTATGTTGTCTTTTATCTATGGCATCTTATCTATCTGTGCTTCCTGTCACATCCTCCTTCTTAAGCAAGACCCCCTTTCAAGTGCTGCCTTTAAGAAGCTCACTCCAATCACCCTGGCAGAGGGGGATCTTCTTCGCTCTGCAGACTGTTGGCCTTGTCATGCTCTGCCTCCAACTTGTGTGTTTAAAAGCACACAAAGGAGAAGGCCTGTCTTTCACCACCCAATTTCTGAAGGCTCTGATACACTACCCAGGGACCAGTGCAGTATCACACCCTGTGAGAGGGCACTTGAGGCCCAGGCAGTCTGGGGGCAACAAATGGGGCCATTTCTTGTGTTATTTGAACGGAGGATCTGGGAGCTGTCTCTCTGAGTTTTCATGCTCAAGGCTACTACTCTACCACTTGAGCCACAGCTCCACGTCTGGATTTTTGGTGGTTCCATGCAGAGAAGAGTCTTATCGGCTTTCCAGCTTATGACTGGCTTTGATCTTTGATCCTCAGATTCCTGCCTACCAAGGAACCAGGATGTCAAGTGTGAGCCTGAGCCAGACAGGTTCCAAACCTTTCCTTTGGGCTTCTCTTTTTCTCATGTCAACTAGCAAGCTGTAGTTAAAATAGTCATTTATAGGGGATCAAGTTCCTCTCCTAGGTCAGTTAACCCAAGGAGATAAAGGCTAGTCAGAGTTGGCCTAGGTAAGTGAGTGTCTGTTTTTTTTTTGTTTTTTTTTTTTTGTTTTTTTTTTTTTGTGTGTGTGTGTGTGTGTGTGTGTGTGTATTAGTTTCAGGGATACCTACCCCCATCTCTCTGTTGCTTCTTTCACCCAGAGGTGAGTACATCCAGGATCCCCACCCCAAGAAAGTCGGGTAGGGGAGGGTACTTAAGGTCACATCAAGTGGGATGATCTGAATTCTATCCTGCAACTGAAGGCAGGAGAGATAATAGAGAGAAGGAGAGGTTTAAAGGAACATAAACGGAAGTCCCTTACCTTTGGCTACAATTACCAGAGAGAAGAATGTATCCATCCTTTTTTGTAGTAAGATAACAAGTGCCCACGATTCATTTATTTTATTTTGTTTGTGTCCCAGGTTATGGACTCAGGGATTCGGTGTCATCCCTGAGCTTCTTTTACTTAAGGCTGAGGCTCTATAACTTGAGTCACAGCACCACAACTGGCATTTTTCGGGGGGGGGTAGTTTATGGGAGATAAGAATCTCACAGACTCTCCTGCCTAGCTAGGCTGTCTCTGAGTCACGACCATCAGAACTCAGCCTCCCAAATAGCCAGGATGACAGGCGAGAACCACTGGCACCTGACCGCCACCATCCATTTATAGTCTCCTAGGGCCAGTTCTGGGCTACCTGCACTGCATCCTTATTTTTGTGAGTGGGAAGCAGACATGCATGGGTTTGATACTTCAATAGCCTACCTACCTTTGAGCATTGTTCTAGCTAAGTCTGATGCCGACTTCCTCCTTATCCATAGCAATGACTTTGCGCTGTCACAGAACAAATGTCCCCCAGGAGGTGTCGGATCTGGGGTCTTTCCTCTGCACACTGCCTCCACTCCCTGAAACAACACACTGCAGCAACATGAAGAAGACATAGAGTGAATTGAGTTTCTTATAATCAGGGTCTGGCCACATAGGTGGCAGTGAGGATCAGAGACTCGGGACAGGGCTGTGCAGTTGGACAATGCAATGCCTCCTTATCCACTTTCCTTTAACGGTCTTAGATGAGGGTAGTGGGAAAGGACTCACCAGACAGACTGACAATGAGTAACCATGACAGTCTTCTCTGGGCACAGAGGGGCTTACCTAAGAGATCTAGTTCCACTGTCCAAGTGAGAATGATCCTGACACACAGCCTACCTCCAGAGAGAGAGACAATGACAGAGACAGAAAAAGAGAGATAGAGAGAGAGAGAATTACACTTAAGTCGGCTGCCAATGACACAGGCCTACAATGGTAACTACACATTGAGATATGAGGATCATGGTTCATAGCCAGCCCAGGCAGGAACGTCTTTGAGATGCTTATCTCCAAAGAACCACCAGAAAACCAGAAGTGGTGATATGGCTCAAGTGGTAGAGCCCTAAATTTCATCTGAGTGGCTTGTGGACATTGCCCAGGCCCAGAGGTCAAGCCTCACATCTGACAATAAGTGGACTTCCCACCCCAAGAAATGGACTGAATAGCACCCATTGTCCTAGGGAGCATGGCAGAGAAGTCAGGCCAAGCTTCCTGTCACCTGGGGGTCATGAGTAGGTCACCCAGCTTTTCCATGCCTCGTTTTCCCCAGCTGCAAAGCTGAACAGTGAAGTATCCCCTTCCTCATGGGGATAGGGTAAGGATTAAAGAGAGCCATGTTTTGTTTCATAATCCCATACCTGTGGCATGATAAATAACAGGCCCCTTCTTAGTCCTTTCCAGGTATCTTCTTATTATATGCTCATAGAATTGTCATGAAACTTATCTGATGACCGTTCCCTCTATACCTGGACCTGACCCAGGGTTCCCCTTGTTTTAATCCCTTGTTTCTTCACAACTGTCCTGTGAGGATACTGAGGACCAATGGTTCCAGGCCGAACCCCGAGCTTCAAAAAACTGTGGTCAAAAATCGGCTGCTGTGGACTAAGAGTTTGGGGCAGTCATCTAAACCGATGACTGAGCATGGTGATACATATCTACCATCCCAACTACAGAAGACCAGACATGGTGGCACATGCCTGTCACAGGAGGACCATGATCCAGCCAAGCCTGAGCATATATGAAGTCTCTATCTCAGAAATGCACAAGACAGAAAGGCTTGGCTCCCTTGGAAGAAGACCGGACTGGAAAGCCTAAGCTCTTGAGTTCAAACACTAATATACCAAAAAGAATCTGAGACCCGGTGCCAGAGGCTCATGCCTATAATCCTACCTACTCTGGATGCTGAGATCTGAAGATCACAGGTCAAGATTTAAAGTAGGGTTGGCCTTGCCCATCAGACGATATGATGAGATGACCCAGACTCTGAACCATGCCAAAAAGGTCCATAATAACAGGGCTCACAACCTTAAGTGCTGATCATGCACTCTGTCCACATGGGGAGCCAACCCATAAGGACCCCACCCCAGGTCCTCCGGTGCTCCCTCTGCCACCAACCAGGCCCAAGGGAGTAGACAGTTCCAAGGTCATAAAGATCCCTTGCTCTTATAATTTAAAGGTACTGAATCCCCTTCAAATGTCTCAGCCTTCCAGGCCCCCAGACTTCAGCCACAAAGTCCATGCACCCCCCCATAGACAGCGGTTAGAAGTTACCAAAGGGTAACTCCTTGTAAAAACCAACTTCTACACACACACACACACACAAACACTCACACACAGAGCCATCACGGGTGGCTCCTCTCTGTCATCCTAGTTATTCAGGAGGCTGAGATCTAAGGATCACTGTACAAATCCAGCCACACAGGAAAGTTTGTGAGGCTCCTGTCTACACTGAAACACCAAATAGTCACAGGTGGAGCTGTGGTTCAAGTGTCAGAGCTGTTACTTTGAGTAAGATATCTCAGGGACAGCACCTAGGACTTGAGTTCAAGGCCCAGTTCTTGTACCTCTAAACACACACAGAAACAGACACAGACAGTCAGACTGACAGACAGAGAGACAGACAGACACACACACACACACACACACACACACCACACACACACACACACACACACACACACACACACACACACAGAGGATATTCCAAGGATTCAGCAGTCCCTAAGAACAGAAACATGAACTCTCTCAATCAGGATCAGATCCCACCCCTTAAAAGATGGCAGGACTGACATCAGACCCACTGTAGACAAAACGTTGAGCCTCACACATATCTGGAATGTATCATAGACCAGCATTGCATGTCCTATCATACACACTGTTAAGTGGAATACTTAGTCACCTCTTTATTTGTTGTTGGTCAAGGGGTTTGAACTCTTGGCCAAGGTGTTGTCCCTCAGCAATTCAGCTGAAGGTGAGCAATTTCCCACTGGACCCAAAGCAACACTTCCTGTTCTCTAGTGGTCTATCATCAATTCTCACAGACTCTTCTGCCCAAGCTGACTTGTAACCACGGTCCTCACATCTCAGCCTTCTGAGTAGCTAGGATGAGAGTTGTGAGCTACGGGTGGCTTCCGGCTTCAGCCACCTTCATATACAGAGAGGAAATCCATATCGTCAGGCCCCAAACTTTTTGCAACCCTTCACTTCAGATTTTGATACCCAGCATCCAAATCTATCCTTCAATGGAGAAAATAAAGACACAACAATCTCACACCTGCACCCATTCGCCCACTCCCTGCCTGTCACAGGACATGTCCTCTTGAAGCTGTGGCTTTAAACTGGGGCAAACATGGGGAGTTCTTACAAATATCTGTACAGTGAGGCCAGCACTTAGTCTCCCAAACACAGCATCCTCCCCACAACCCCACACCTCCACCACCATTTGAAGGCAAAGATGTCTTACTTTCTTTTTTTTATGTTGTGGGACTTGAACTCTGGGCCTGGGTGCTGTCTCTGAGCTCTTCAGCTTAAGGCAAGCACTCAATTGCTTGAGCCACACCAAAGCTTCTGGTTTTCTAGCATTTCCTTTGGGTAAGAGTGTCAGGGTCTTTCCTGACCAGGCTGGCTTTGACCCGTGATCCTCAGATCTCACCTCCTGAGTAGGTGGGAGCTACTGGCACCCAGCCAAACAAACTTTTCGATTCCTGTCATCCTCTCCCTTCAGGAGACTGAAATCTGAGGATGCAATTGGATGCCACTTTGCAGCAAAGCCCATGAGAACTCTTTATCTCCAATTAAACACCCCAAAAAGCTGGAAGTGGGGTTGATGGTTGCCTTAAGATAGTGTTCTAGCACAAAACTGGTGCTATCTTCATCTCAAATGCCAGAATAAGCCGGAAAAACACAAGAAAAATGGCAAATTCAGGTATCTCAATTCCCAATCTTGATAATCAGGGGTCAGATCAGATAATGAACAATCCAGAGGAGAGTTCCCAAATAGCTCTACAAACACTGGTGGCAAACATGATAAATGAGAAGTTTGAAAACTTACAAATGACTCTGTATGAGCGTGATAGGGAGAGAGAGGAGGCATCCCAGAAGTTTATACAGGAATATCATAAGCGTGAGGAAGCTACTCAAAAACTGATACAGGATTTGCGTGAACAACTTGAGAATACTCAAAGAGAAAGGGAGGAGTGGCGTGAGCAAGCTGAGAACACTCAAAGAGAACTGCAGGAATCCCACGAACGTGAGGAAGCTAAACAAAGAGTAATACAGGAATTGAGAGACCAGGTAGAGAATACACAAAGATCAGTAAAGGCATCCATAGAATCCATTAACAAGGAGCTGAAGGAAGTCAGGGAGACCACAAAGGGAAAGCTGAATGGAACCCAACAGAAGGAATGGGAGTCCAAAGAAACCATATCCAATCAACTAAGTGATTTGAGGACAAACACTGAACACCAAATTAAGGAAGTAAAGAGATTCATACAAGACCTAAACCAGAGCTTCAACAAAGAACTTGAAGCCATCAAAGCTGACCAATTAGAAGGAAAAGAGATAAAAAACAAAGTAGAAAGTCTTGACAGCAGGTTAGACCATGCAGAAGATCGAATCTCAGGGATTGAAGACAGCCTAGATATTATAGAGAAAGAACATACAACCATCCAAGAAAAGTCCAAGAAATATGATAGATCTATTCAACACCTGGAAGACACCATCAGAAGTCCTAACTTAAGGATAATGTGTGTAGAGGAGCACCTAGAAACAGAAGTTAATGGTCTAGGAAATTTGTTTAACAGGATCCTAGCAGAGAACTTCCCAAACATGCAAAAAGATAGGCCTATTCAGATACAAGAAGCCTTTAGAACCCCAAATAGACCAGATCAGAATAGGACATCCCACCATCACATTATAATCCACACAGGATCAACTCAGAACAAGGAAAAGATCCTTAAAGCTGTCAGGGAGAAAAGGGGAATCACCTATAAAGGGAAACCAATTAGAATCACCTCAGAGTTCTCAGCAGAGACAATCAAAGCAAGAAGAGCCTGGAATGATGTATGCCATGGCCTAAAAACAAACAACTATCAACCAAGAATACTGTACCCAGCTAAACTCTCCTTCATAACTGAAGGCCAAATAAAAACCTTCCATAGCAAAGAAAAATTGAAACAATACATCTCCACCAAACCAGCCCTACAAAAGATTCTTAAAGATGTCCTACACATAGAAAGCCAACAAGAACAAAATAAAGGCCAACAAACTGCACCTAAACTGAGAATCCAAGAACCATAGGAAGAACCCAGTTTTCGCAGCCCCCAAGAAGGTAGATAACATGGCAGGAACTCCCAAATACCTCTAAGTCCTATCTCTTAACTTTAACGGACTTAACACTCCAATTAAGCGACATAGACTCTCTAGTTGGATTAAAAAACAAGACCCATCTATCTGCTGCCTGCAGGAGTCACATCTTGCCCGTAAAAACAAATACATTTTCAATGTTAAAGGCTGGAACAAAATCTACCAAGCAAACAGCCCTCATAAACAGGCGGGAGTTGCAATCCTAATATCACATAAAATAGACTTCAAATTAAAATTCGTGAGAAGAGATAAAGAAGGTCGCTACATACTAATTAAAGGATCTCTCCTTCAGGAGATTATTACAATTCTACATATCTATTCGCCAAAAAATGGAGCACCCAAATTTATCAAAGAAACACTACTTTGCCACAAATCCCATATAGATCCAAAGACATTAATTGTTGGGGATTTTAACACACCACTCTCCCCACTACATAGATCAACTCGGCAAAAACTCAACAGAGAAACTGCAGATCTAAACAGCTGCATAGATCAACTTGACTTAACAGACATTTACCGAACATTTCACCCAGCAGCATCAGAATACACATTCTTCTCAGCAGCACATGGAACATTTTCTAAAATAGACTACATTTTAGGCCACAAAGCAAACTTGTCTAAATTCAGAAACATTGAAGTTATACCTTGCATTCTCTCTGAACACAAGGGAATAAAATGAGAACTCAACACCAAAAGCCACCAAAGAAAGTCCGGTATCACATGGAGGCTGAACAACACACTGCTGAATCATGAGTGGGTCATGGAAGAGATTAGAAAGGAAATTCAAATGTTCATGCTATTCAACAAAAATGAACACACAAATTACCAGCTCCTCTGGGACACAGCAAAGGCAGTACTCAGAGGCAAGTTTATAGCTCTGAGCTCCTACATCAACAAATTGGAGAGATCTGAAACTAGCAATTTAATGACACATCTAAACCTCCTTGAAAAAGAGCAGCAAGATAAACCCCAATCCAGTAGACGGAAAGAAATAATCAAAATTAAATCAGAATTAAATGAATTAGAATCCAAAAATCTATAGAAAGAATCAACAAAACAAAGAGTTGGTTCTTTGAAAAACTTAACAAAATTGACAGACCCTTAGCAAATCTTATCAGAAAAAGAAGAGAACACACCCAAATTAATAAACTCAGAGATGAGAATGGAAACATCACCACGGAAACAACCAAGATTCAGAACATTATAAGGGAATACTTCTCAAAACTTTATGCTAATAAGTTTGACAACTTGACAGAAATGGACCTTTTCCTAGCAAATATTGACATGCCAAAACTAAACCAAGATGAGTTAAACTATCTTAACAGGCCCATATCAAGCATTGAAATAGAAACAGCAATAAGAGACCTCCCAGCTAAGAGAAGTCCAGGACCAGATGGTTTTACAGCAGAATTTTACAAGGCCTTCAAAGCAGAGCTCACACCAATACTCCTCCAAATCTTCAATGAAATTGAAAGAGAAAGCTCACTATTGAACACATTCTATGAAGGCATCATAAGCCTCATCCAAAAACCGGGCCGGGACTCATCAAAGAAAGAGAACTATAGACCCATTTCTTTGATGAACATTGATGCAAAACTTCTCAACAAAATTTTGGCCAATCGACTTCAACAATTCATCCAAAAATCATACACCACTATCAAACAGGATTCATTTCAGGGATGCAAAGCTGGTTCAATATACGCAAATCAATTAATATTATTCATCACATCAACAGGAGAAAAAACAAGAACCACATGGTTATCTCAATAGACGCAGAAAAACATTCGACAAGATCCAACACCCCTTTATGATGAAGGTTCTGGAAAAATTAGGAATCCATGGAACCTTCCTCAATACAATAAAGGCTGTATATGACAAACCTACAGCCAGCATTATACTCAATGTTGAAAAATTAAAGCCATGTCCTCTTAACAAAGGAACAAGGCAAAGATGCCCACTCTCTCCACTTCTCTTCAATCTAGTATTAGAATGCCTAGCTAGAGCAATACGACAAGATGCAGACATAAAGGGGATCCAAATAGGGAAAGAAGAAATAAAACTCTCCCTCTTTGCAGATGACATGATCTTGTCTTTAAAGAATCCCATAGACTCCACTCCCAAATTACTCAAGCTGATTCAAAACTTTGGCAAAGTAGCAGGGTATAAAATTAACCCCCCAAAATCAATGGCTTTTCTGTATGTCAACAATGAGATAAGTGTGGCTGAAATTAGGAAAGCAACTCCATTTGTAATAGCCCCACAAAAAATAAAATACATAGGAATTAACTTAACCAAAGAAGTGAAGGACCTCTATGATGAAAACTTTAAAATCTTGAAAAAGGAAATCAACACAGAACATAAAAAATGGCAAAATCTCCCATGCTCCTGGATTGGCAAGATTAACATCGTGAAAATGGCAATACTTCCCAAGGCTATCTACAAATTCAACGCAATACCTATCAAAATTCCAACCTCATTCTTCAAGGAAATAGAAGAGGCAATACAAAAATTCATATGGAAAAATAAAAGACCCCAATAGCAAAAACGCTCCTCAACGGAAAGAACACTGCTTGAGGAATATCAATACCAAATTTCAAACTCTACTATAAAGCCATAGTAATCAAAACAGCTTGGTGTTGGCATAAGAACAGACCTCAGGACCAATGTAATAGAATTGAAAACCCAGAAATGAACCTACAGACCTATAGCCATCTAATCTTCGATAAGGGAGCTAAAACAATAGAATGGAAGAAAGACAGCCTCTTCAGTTAATGGTGCTGGCAAAATTGGTTAACTACATGTAGAAAACTAAAGCTAGATCCTTATATATCACCCTGCACCAGAATCAACTCCAAATGCATCAAAGACCTTGAAGTCAAACAAACACTGTGAAAACTTTACAGGATGGAATAGGAGAAACCTTAGGTCTCCTTGGCTCAGGCCGAAATTTTCTGAATAAAGACCCGGAAACACAACAAATCAAAGAAAGGTTGGACAAATGGGATTGCAAAAGGTTGCAGAAATTCTGCAGGGCAAGTGACATAGCTAGCAAGATCAATAGAAAGCCCACCGATTGGGAGAAGATCTTTACTAGCCATACAATGGACAAGGGTCTCATATCTAAAATATACTTGGAACTCAAAAAATTAAACCATCCAACAACAAATCCTCAAAGAAACAACTGCCCAATAAATAAGTGGGAGAAAGTCTTAAAGAGAAGCTTCTCTGAAGATGAAAGAAGGATGGCCAATAGACACATGAAGAAATGTTCAACATCCCTAGCCATAAAAGAAATGCAAATCAAAACAACATTGAGATATCACCTCACTCCAGTTAGAACAGCAAAAATCAAGAACTCTAACAACAACAGATGCTGGAGGGGATGTAGACAGAAAGGAACCTTACTTCATTGTTGGTGGGCATGTAAACTTGTTCAACCACTTTGGAAAGCAGTATGGAGGTTCCTCAAAAGACTTCACATACTTCTCCCCTATGATCCAGCAATCCCACTTTTGGATATTTACCCAAATGTATACAAACAAGACCACACTAAAGCTACCAGCACAACTATGCTTATTGCAGCATTATTTACCATAGCTAAGATATGGAACCAACCCAGATGCCCCTCAGTAGATGAATGGATCAAGAAATTGTGGCATATATTCACAATGGAATTCTATGCCTCCATCAGAAAGAATGACATTTCCCCATTTGTTAGGAAATGGAAAGGCTTGGAAAAAATTATATTAAGTGAAGTAAGCCAGGCCCAAAGAAACATAGGTCCCATGGTTTCCCTTATTTGCAATATCTAGTATAGGTATGCGTCAAGCGGAAAAGGTCAGATAATGTGATGTTAGGAAAACGAACCCTTAAATATGTATTTTAATGTTTTCGTTTCTTTCATGCATGTGTTTCTAATGCATTTATAAGATTATTTCTTTGTTGCTTTGTATGTCCCTCCCCCACAGTGTAACCCCCGCTTTCACTTTATTTGATGTCAGTATAACATGTGGTGGAGATGGGGACAAACAAGTCGTTTAAGGATGCAGGTGGACCTGTTGCAACAATGAGAAGTACAAAATGTCATGTCAAAGCAAGCTTTACATTGTCGGTGTGGGGGGGAAGGGGGGTATGATTGGGTGGGGGGGGGAGGGGTGAGGCTGGGAAGGGAGGTGAAGGGTAAACAAAGGAGGAGGCTGCAATGCTTGGTAAGAAATGTATGCATTATCCTGCCCATGTAATTGTAACCCATCTGTTCAGTATGTTCTCAAATAAAATAAAATAAAATAAAATAAAATAAAATAAATTGTAGGCAAATTATGACAAAGGTTTTGTAACATATTAGGAAGAAAATATTGACTGTGAGGGTTAGGAAAGACAGCGGATTGGGTAGTTTGCCTTTGCTGTAATCAAAACACCTGACAAGATCTGCTAAAAATAGAAAAGATTACACTTCAAACGTATGTCTGTCATTTATGGATTTCCTCTGGCTAGGTATCTCTTGAAAACATCACCACTTTGAAAAGTCTCCACCACCTCTGAAATTCTCGATCACCTCCAAAATTCTCTAATACAGCTCTATGAACCCCAACTGTAATATCCCATTAACTTATGAAACTATCAATGAAAAAATATCCAGAGATGGAGTCAGAGTCATCACAATCATTCCACCGCCTAACGTTTTCATCTTCAAACACTACTTCATTGAAAGAAATACCTGCTGCATCTGAGAGTTGGGGAGATATTTCAGATCCCAGTCCTAATATTCAATGTGTCATAACCATAGTGGAAACCAAAATAACCCTAGAAAGAAATTAATAGACCAAGAAAAAAAACACCTAATTAGGGTGTCTAACAACAAATCTATCTTTGAAGAAAGATGTCAAATGTTGAGATTTAGATGGAAGCTCTGCATAAGACAAAGGACAAGGAAGGAAATAATACAACGGCAATACTCCAAGACAATATGCTGGAAATGATTAGTACAAGGTCGGGGGAGTGAGTAGAGGGGCAGAAAAGTGGGAGAAAAATGAGGGAGGGGGTAAAAAGTTCAATAAGAAATGTACTCACTATCTTACTTATGTAAGTGTAACCCCTTTATACATCACCCTGACAATAGGTTTTTAAATAGAAATACTAAAGAAGACAGAGAAAAGTGAGTCTTACAAAGGTTGAAATATAAGAATGATTATTGAAGATAAAAATATATATGAGTTCATTCAAATATATTTATCATATTTAGTATTAAATAACTGATTGAGGTAAAATACAGAGTAATAATGTATTTTTAAGTGGAGGAAACTTGAAATCAGTTTCAGGGATTTCACAGAGTCCTTTGTCTTGTTAATGAGCTCTGGATGGAGGATATAGAAATTTTTGCTCTTTGATCAAAAGATTTCACAATAAACTTATAGCATAAAGCTATAATCCTAGCTACTCTGGAGATTGAGAACTGGAGATCACGGTTCTGAAGACAGAATGGGCACAATTAACCCACAAATGTCAGAAGTGGAGGTGAAGTTCAAATGGTAGTGAGCCACCCATGTGCATAAATGTCAAGTGAGAGTTTGAGGCCTTGAGTTCAAGCCCCAGGATTGGTGCGGTGTGTGTGTGCATGCACACACACACACACACACACACACACACACACACACACACACACACACACACAAACTCCAAAACAAAACACACAAAAAACATGTAGAAACATAGAGCGAATATATATTGTGATGTGTCAGTCAATCAAAAATATAATAGCGTTCTTGGGTTTTTGCTGAACATTATTTCTTTTCTCTATTGCAATGTAAAAATGTTGCTTATTGCCGGCGTTGGTGGCTCACGCCTGCATCCTAGCTACTCAGGAGGCTGAAATCTGAGGATTGCAGTTCAAAACCAGCCTGGGCAGTAAATTCTGTGAGACTCTTATCTCCCCTAAACCACTCAGAAAACTGGAAGTGGTGCTGTGGCTCAAGTGGTAGAGCACTCACCTTGAGCTGAAATACTGAGGGATAGCACCCAGGCCCAGAGTTCAAGCCTCTTGACGGACAAAAAACCAAAAACAAAAATAAACATTGCTTATTATACTTAATCAAATACAACCAAAAGCCTATAGAGTTAATGTTTACAGAAATAAAATTATAATTGTGTTCTAATAGACATTTCATTCCTCTCTTATATAGGCAAAGAATTTTATACTTACAAGTCTATGAGGAGGCAATATATTTCTTTACATTTCAATTCAGTGGCAATGATTTGCCATTTATGTATTTTTTCAGACTTAGGTGTTACTTGGAAAGGAAAAAATAAGCTCCCCTAAATGACTTCAAAGAAGTTAGATACCAAAATGGCATCTAAGGGTGTGTATGGAGGCATGTGTGGACAGGTGGGTGGAAGAGGTGGATGAGATTAGGTAGGAAGGGAGAGGAAATAGAAAACATTTTGCCTGAAAGACAAATTCTTTTCAAATATTGGCCTGCAGATGACTAGACTTTAAAACTGAACCTCAAAGAAATGTATGCTAGATGTTTACGAAGAAATCTTGTTCTGTTATCCAAGTGGAATTTTTGTATTTGGCCAGAAGTACAGGCAGTCTATTAATGATCTTATGCAAAGTTAAATAATATTTCCCACCTTTTTCTTTTTCTTAGCAGGTAATGTCATATGCCACATGAGTTGCAGGAGCATAGATGATTTCTTTTGCATATTGCAAACTGTTAAAAACATCCTGGGTGTGCCATATCTACAATAACTCTGATAGTGCTGCCACCACCTATTATTAATTTACCTTTCAAAAAAGACAAAAAACACTACAGATACTAAATACGAAGCTGAAGTGACAGAGTTATTTTCACAACCTAAATAAATATATCTCTGTCATTTAGTAATCCTCTGCGTTCACATGGAATTTTTCCAGCACTGTTAAAGAAGGATGAAAATGGAGAGACAGCTCATTGACTTCCCATGCATATATCCATACCACTTTAATCTTGCACATAAAAGGTCAAGCATAAAATTATTTGCCTGGAGTAGCTGTCCTTGGAGATTTAAATTAACATAGAAGTAGAGTACCACGAGGGGGGAAAGTTAATTTTATCTTAATTGGATTAAGCCAGGTAACATCTTCAATGAGGGAATGAGGTTACAGAAGACTATAAACTGCTGGGTTGACAGAAAAGGATTAATTCATGAGCCAGCGTCAGGTTATTGACTAATAACATATTGATCAGATCTATAAAATATGCAGAATGTCTGTCAGGAGGAGACATTTTTGAATTGAAGATTGCTAGCCTCTGACATGATCAAAGTTAGATTAATATTATTAAGAAGTTTTGAGCGAGCTACATATTACCTTAGCAACCACCGAAATTCTCTGCAAATGGCTTGGATTGACTGTCCTAAGCAACTGCAGTACTTGTTGGTGAGAGGGAAAAGACTGATTAGTGTAGCTGCTGTTCCCTCCCTCCTACCCCCTTCCTTTTTTCATGTGTTCCAACAGACATATTGAATCAGTACAGTTTAATCCCAGTGGAGCCTGCAAGTGGTATTGTCCTTGCATGGAGGAGTTATTAAATTTTTAAGGTCTCCATAAAAATGTTCTATTAAATTGAGTTAATAAAAACATTGGACAAAGGTTTGCAAAGAGCAAGGTGTCAAAGTGTGGGGAGCTGGAATGTTTCTCATGATCATAGACGAGAAGAATAATTTATATCCATCAAAGTGTAAAGAAGATAAAAAAATTGTATTCTTCAATAAAATGCTCGCTTTTTCCCCCTAGCTAATACACATGTGTATATACAAAGAGTCAGATAGGATATTCATTTCTTTGGATTTTTTCAGTTGAAATGGACTTAGATTGCGTAAAACACAAGGTCCCTGGTAAATACCATTCTGACAATAAAAACATAAAAGCTATGGAATATTAGGCAATTTTTGCATGTGTGAAAGCTGATTCTTTTCGTTTTTACTTTTTTCTGAATTATCTTCACGTAATTGTACAATGGGGTTTCAGCTCAACAAAAGAAATGTTGGTGCTTGATTTAGAATCACTGTGGAATTTTATTTGGAATTCTCTGCTCTCCCAGTAATCCCTCCACTCACACTGGAACTAGTTTTACTTTCCTGTCATTCTCTCTCTTTTCTTTCTCTTTTTTTCTCTAGTGCATATTAATTCCACTAAGGGATTTCACTATGGTAATTTAGATGTGCATATATTATATTTTGCCCAGAATATATCTCTCCATTTCACTTTCTTTCCCCACTCTCTCAATCCCCTTTTAATCAACAGGTTTCCCTGAGATTCCTTAGACTGCCTTCACACATGTACTGACATCTGTTTTTCTAAAGAAATAGTCTATTGAACATCGCTGTATATTTTAAAGAATTTTTGGACACATAAAAACAGTACTGAATTTGAAACCATTTCTCAGAGATGTACAACATCTAATCAAAATATTTATCTGCTTATAGTAGATATAATTCTTACATAAAAGTGAGAATAGGAAAATTGAAGTTTGTTTTTTAATAAACAAAAAGGGGAAACTGAAAACAGCAACAAACCTAGAAATGAATCATGAGCAATATACATTAATTTATTTTGAGGAGTATAAGAGAGAGATTCACTTACAGTACTCCTTTCATAAAAGAAACCAAGATAAAAGTTTTCCAAGGCAAATTTTCAGATTCCCAAAGGCAGATGAGAAGTCCAGAGGATTGCAGATGCCCAGAAATCACCGGCCCAATGGTAATGCGAATTTATAGGCAAAAACTAGGGTACATTTAAGGTTTGAAATTTGAAGTAGGAAGAAGGAAGAAGTAATAATTTAATAATCTGCTATCTCAGCAGAAGTAAAGAGCAAAGATGAGTTGGTAGAGCTCTATTCAGAGTGAAAGCATCAGCTACTTAGAGTCCCAGTCTTGGACTAGAGAGTAGGATAGAAAGAGGACAGAGAGAGAGAGATGGGGGCAGAGGGGGAGAGGAAAGTGGAAGAGAGTAAGAGAGCAAGAGAAGAGAGAGAAGGGAAGGAAAGAAAGAAGGCAAGAAAAGGAGAGGAAGGAAGAGAAAAGGTGAGGAAGGAAAAGAAAAAGAAATGAAAGGAAGGAAAAGAAAAAGAAAGGAAAAGGAAAAGAACAGAAAAAAAAAGTAATTCCCTTCCTTCATTGTGGGATATTGAAGCCACTTTGTGAGGAAATCTGTTTTCCTTTATATCAGTGAAGATAATTCCAACCTAAATTTTTAATTTGGAATAAATGCATTTGGAGATGTATATTATATTTCTTCTTCTTCTTCCTATAAACAACTTAATCTTAAACTGTATGAAAAATATACAGAGAGAATGAACCAGAATAAGTTAAACAAACATTCTTTAAATGGAAACAGTGCAGCATCTTACCCTGAATAGCTGTAACAAAGTATCTTAGACTAGGGGATTCAGAAACAAAAGAAATGTATCCTCACGGAATTTCCTGCCCGGGCTGGCTTTGAACCACGATCCTCCCTTCTCAGCCTCCTGAGTAGCTAGGATTACAGGTGTGAGCCATCAGCGCCCTCGCCATATAACTTCTTGAAACATAACTCATCTGGCTAAAGATGTGAAAAATTTAGAATAAATAATATTTTATCATTTTAAGATATTCTCTTTAAAGATTTGTTTTTAAGTGAAATGTGATGATTATTATAAAAGCTAAATAATTGATTTCTGAGTTACAAAAATGATAAATTATAATCAAGTGATGATCAAGAAATTGAAATAAAAGCTATCATACAACTGGCTTTCTCAAAGGTTACAAAGAATTTAAATTTTCTCAAATCTTTGAGTATTTTCAAAATATCATTGTGAGTTTAAGGTTATTGGATTATTGATTTTTTTGGTAAAACAAAACAGGGAGAAATCAATTTGTAGGTATTTCTTATTTGCAGGGCTTGAACTAGGAACCTGGTGCTCACTCTGAGCTTTGTTGATTAAGGCTAGTGTTCTAGCACTTTGAGCCCAACTCCATTTCCAGTTTTTTTTCCTGATTGTTAATTGGAGATAATAGTCTTATGTACTTACCTGCCCAGGCTGGCTTTGAGCTGCAATCCACAGAGCTTAACATCCTGAGTAGCAAGGATGACAGGAACGAACCACCAGCACCTGACAGCTGCAGATTTAACATACAATGAAAACAAAAGAAAACCTAGAAATGAACCAAAAAGAATAAAGCATCATCTTATCAACTGAATGATAACTGTTTCATTAAACTACTTAAGAATAATAAAACATAATTTAAGATAATACATAAACAACAAAAAAATTCAAAAGCACTTTGAAGGCAACCTTGGGTTCACTGAATACATTTGCTTTCCTAGTATGTTCACATTAAAGTAAACTTCAATCTGCTATTGGGAAAAATCAATAAATTAATGCAATATTGAACAAGATTATGACTCCTAATTTATTTTAATTGTGTAGTAGTAATCAGTCATACATTGTGTAACTTTGCTTTAAAAAAACAGATGCATACTTTGGCTCCCTGAGCCTTGATTTTTGCCTTTAGGAGGAACAAATTCCCTATGTATGCTTGTGGCTGGTCTAGAAGCACCTTATTATAAGAAAGACCACAAAATAATTTACCTAGAGCAGCAAGAAAATAAAACATGAACTATCTATGGGCTTCCAGAAGTTTCTAGCCCATAATGACAAAAATAAGAGTGTAAAGTTTTCTTCGGTAATTAGGAATCATCTTCTCCATCTATAAGAGAGGGAGTATCCAAATAGTAGAAAGATATTTGGACTTTTTAAATGAGCTTTCATGAAGATGAATACTGTATTAGAAGACAGGATTTCTTCTCTTAAGGTTTATTACTGGAAAGGTTCTCATTGTATAACATTTTCAAGAGCAAATTCTGTTTTATGAATGCTTGGAGGTGGTAGAAGTGCAGAGGGTGCTGGCATTAGATAGGATTCCAATTATTTTAAATGTTATCATGCTTTACTGCTCTTTTTAATCTTCACTTCTTTCAGAGTGACAGCAGAGGGCACTTCTACATCCAGAGAATTCAGAGTATTATAGGAAACTAAACCTTGAGCAAAGGAAGTCCCCAGATACAAGGATCACTAATACGGAAAATTAAACATGATCCTAGTCTACCAAATGAATCCCTAACCATTTACTGTTATTGTGTATTAGCACCCAGAGACTAGGTAGTGAGAAAGCAAGTTGTTGGGAAAATAGTGTCCTCTCTCCATTTCACAGGAATAAAATTTTGAAGGAAAGTGAACAAGATTTCTTTTTTTCTTGTCTTTTAGGTGCTGGTATGGAACCTGAATTCAGGGGCTATGGCTCTTGCTCTACTATATTTTTACTCAAGGTTGGCACTCTGCCATTTGTACCACAATTCTGCTTCTGAACTTTTAATAATTAGTTGGGAGACTCTCTGACTCTTCTGCCTGACCTGGCTTTGAACTAATACCTTTCATACCTCTACTTCCTCGGTATCTAGAATTACAGTCATGAACCACCAGAAACGTTTCATTATGTTTTCATTTTATGCTTTTAAAATGTTACTAGAACTCTCCTACAATGCAGTTCCTGGGATTTCCTTTACCCAGGGGTAGTAGCCTGTAGTTAGCTAATTGATGTCTCTGTTAGCAGAACAGTCTTGAAAAAAAAATAAAAAAGAAATCCTTTAAGCTGCTGTATCAGTTCATATATTACAAGATATTTTAGAGAGATATTATTTAATCTTTGCTTTGATACTGCAGGATGTGCTTTCGTTACACATAAGGATAATTAACCTTTATGATGGGCTTGAGATACAGTATGAAATAGCTTGAATGTTATTTGTGCAATCACAAACTAAAGACGTAAAATCTTACTAAATGTTCTTGTCCCTTCAATACGATTCTGTTTATTCACTTATATTGCTTTCCATATGACTTTCTTTAACTGGAGTCTTTTTTTGTGTTGGTGGGTGGTTATTTTTAAGTGAAATGAGAAACATTCTAAGGCAGTTTTCAAGATGATGCAATCTAACCTTGGATATATTGTATAAACCCTGCAACTTAATAAGTACTTATGCTACAGAGAGAAAAAAAGCCTTGTAATTACTAAAGACAACATATGGCAGGTGCATTGAAACTCTGGGGTGACAAGAAAAACATATCACTTCGGCTCATTATAAGTATTTTCAAAGATACTACTAATTGCAACAGTAATTAAAATTAAAATATTTGTGAAATTGTCAGGTGACACCTATATATGGAATCAATGTATGCTTTGCATTATTAAGTTTGCACAAAATGCATATTCAATTATCCTCTCTGCATACATACGTATGTATGTGTCTATGTGTGCATACATATATACATATACAGATATGTGTGTATATGGAGTGTGTGTATAGAATCTTATGATTTTCACATCTCATTTTTATTCATAATATACAGTAGCTTTGTGTATCCATGTATTCTGATTACTAATATATGTACCATAGCATTTGTAATCTGCTGGAATCAGGTAACAATTAGCATTAAGAAAATGGATTGATTCCATTCAACAAGACCTCTCAGTTTCCAGATCACGTAGTACTGCTGGCAACACCACTGTGATTACAAGAAATGTTTGTTGATTGAAATACAAATGCAACTCTAATAATATGCATTAACATCTTAATTCTAAATACTCACACAACAAGAGAAAATCCTTACTAAGGAAAGTAGATTTTTTCACCCTCCATAAACCTTATAGGTTACATATTAGAGGTTACTGACTACCCTTGAGAAAAGTTATTTTAAAAAAATATAATTTTAAATTCATGACAACATGACCACTAGAAATTGCCTTTCAAGTAAGGGTTTACTTTTATTTGTTCAATCAATCCAGGCTTTATGAAACTCTTAGAGGGCTATAAATAGCTAGAAACTTTCTTAGGAAAGGAAATAATATATAATAGGCTAACTAACAACGACTTTCATAAAGTCAGCAAACTCTCAAATATAGTTCTCTTATGAATTATGAATCAAAGTGCATATAATTTAAAAATATAAAATGTTAGCTTCTGCAGGGCAAATGACATAGCTGGCAAGATCAATAGAAAGCCCACCGATTGGGAGAAGATCTTTACTAGCCATACAACGGACAAGGGTCTCTTATCTAAAATATATTTGGAACTCAAAAAATTAAACCATCCAACAACAAATCCTCAAAGAAACAACTGCCCAATAAATAAGTGGGCGAAGGACTTAAAGAGAAGCTTCTCTGAAGATGAAAGAAGGATGGCCAATAAACACATGAAGAAATGTTCAACATCCCTAGCCATAAAAGAAATGCAAATCAAAACAACATTGAGATATCACCTCACTCCAGTTAGAACAGCAAAAATCAAGAACTCTAACAACAACAGATGCTGGAGGGGATGTGGACAGAAAGGAACCTTACTTCATTGTTGGTGGGAATGTAAACTTGTTCAACCACTTTGGAAAGCAGTATGGAGGTTCCTCAAAAGACTTCACATACTTCTCCCCTATGATCCAGCAATCCCACTTTTGGGCATTTACCCAAATGTTTACAAACAAGACCACACTAAAGCTACCAGCACAACTATGTTTATTGCAGCATTATTTACCATAGCTAAGCTATGGAACCAACCCAGATGCCCCTCAGTAGATGAATGGATCAAGAAAATGTGGTATATATACACAATGGAATTCTAGGCCTCCATCAGAAAGAATGACATTGCCCCATTTGTTAGGAAATGGAAAGGTTTGGAAAAAATTATATTAAGTGAAGTAAGCCAGGCCCAAAGAAGCATAGGTCCCATGGTTTCCCTTATTTGCAATATCTAGTATAGGTATGAGTCAAGCGGAAAAGATCAGATAATGTGATGTTAGGAAAATGAACCCTTAAATATGTATTTTAATGTTTTCGTTTCTTTCATGCATGTGTTTCTAATGCATTTATAAGATTATTTCTTTGTTGCTTTGTATGTCCCTCCCCCACAGTGTAACCCCCGCTTTCACTATATTTGATGTCAGTATAACATGTGGAGGAGATGGGGACAAACAAGTCGTTTAAGGATGCAGGTGGACCTGTTGCAACAATGAGAAGTACAAAATGTCATGTCAAAACCAGCTTTACAATGTCGGTGTGGGGGGGGAGGGGGGTATAATTGGGTGGGGGAGGGGGGTAAAATTGGGTGGGGGAGGGGGGAGGCGGGGAAGGGAAGTGAAGGGTAAACAAAGGAGGAGGCTGCAATGCTTGGTAAGAAATGTATGCATTATCCTGCCCATGTAATTGTAGCCCCTCTGTACAGTATGTTCTCAAATAAAATAAAATACAATTAAAAAAAAATATATAAAATGTTTAGGAATGTAATTTAACATGTAACATGTAACTTTTTTCCCAGTTAAAAAATATTGTTGTTGTTATTCTAAAGGTGAGGAACAGAAGGTTTACAATTTCATAAGCCAGGTAATGAGTACATTCCTTTTTGTATTGTCACCTCTTTCTTTGCTCTCCCCCACTCCTCCCGCCAGTCTCCACCCACAAATGGTATAGTTTTTTTTTCAACCTAGCATCTAGAAAGTATCACTTGAAATGTAAGATTTTCTGTGTTTTTGTTTTTATTTTTTTATTTATTTATATTTATTTATTTATTATTGTGAAAATACTGTACAGAGGAGTTACAATTACATGAGCAAGATAATGAGTACATTTCTTATCAAGCATTGTAGCCTCCTCCTTTGTTGCCCCTTTCTATCCCTTTCCAGCCTCCCTCCTGACCCCCTCACCAAAACCCTACCCCCCACCAAAGTTGTAAAGTTCATTCTCGACATAACAACTTGTATTTCTCTTTGTTGCAACGGGTCCACCTGTATCCTTATTTAAGTGACTTGTTTTTCCCCTAGCCCTCCACAAATTATACCGACATCAAATACAGTGAAAGCAGGAGTTATACTGTGGGGGAGGGACATACAAAAGCAACAAAGAAATAATCTTATAAATGTGTTAGAAACAAATGAATGAAAGAAAAAAAAATATTTAAATACATATATTAGGTGTCGCTACCTCCTCGACCAGCAAGGAAGACGCGACACCAAACTTCTCTCTGCAGTTTATTCAGGACCTTTTTTGTAATCTTCTGACCCCAACCCCGGGAAGAATTCCCCACAGCCTTAAGTACCCGCTGGGTAGCCAACCCTGATACGCCACGTGGGAACCACCAATAGGTTCAGGTGCGCGGAAGCAAGCCAGATTCTTTGCCTTAGCCATCTAAGGAGTTGTTTACCACAGAGAGCACTCGGCATCGGGAAGGCAGGGCGGAAGCTGGCGTCATCTTCCAGGTGCGGCCTCTCGCAGCTCTCTACAGTTCCCACTTTTTTGTTTAAAGAACACAGATGAGAACAGAGGTCTGATCCCTGTTGTGCAATGCAAGGACTGCATACAAGCCTTCTCCCAGAGGGTACCTTCTCTAGGGATGACTCAGCCTGTCCATTGATTCGTTTTGTTTTTCACAAGGACGGGAAAAGGAGAATCGAACCCGTGTGCAATCAAACATGCTCTCCTCGAGGGCAAAACTCATGCCTCTCGACTGCAGTACTTTGGCTTTGCAATCTGTGTTCATTGTTTTAGGGTGGCAAGCCAGGCTTGGGGGGACTGACCTGCTCCAATGACTGTAAAGGCTTGGATAATCATGGCTGCACTGCGACGCTGAGAACCTCTAATTTGGCAAATGCACCACAGACATACCAAGGAGGCTAACACCAGGAGGCCTATCAGGGCTCCCAAACCCGCCCATTCCTTAAGATGATTCATAGCAGCGGAGATCCATGAAGATAACCCCTCCGCCAATCCGGCATCCACTCGGGTCGAGTTCACCATGACAATGGCAACCCTGAACTGTTCCATCAGGCTGTCGAACTCCCCAGTTCAATTACCTAAAAGATAACTAGACAACTGTTTAGACAAATTTGCAGCGTTTTTTGAATAGGTTTTTTCCTGGGCCTGAACTCTGGGCCTGGGCACTGTCCCTCAGCTCTTCAGCTCAAGGCCAGCACTCTACCACTTGAGTCATTTTGCTTATATGGTGCTGAGGAATCGAACCCAGGGCCTCTAGCATGCAAGGCAAGTGCTCTACCACTGAGCCACCTTCCCAGCCCTTTTCTTCTGGGTTAATTGCACCACAGCAGCAGCTAATCCAGCATTAGTTAGTGGTCCGCCCAGCTCTCTGCAAACTTTCATCCATGCTTCTAGTCCCCTATTCCTATATGGGGTTATGGCGGCTCTGCATTCCTTAGTGCACTGCTTGTAAACAAGATGTTTAATTAATGGCATGGCTGCGTCTGGGTCACCAAAAATTCTGCCAGCAGCCTTGACCATATGAGCAACAAAGTCCGAAAACGGCTCCATAGAGCCCTGCAGGATTTGGGTGAGATTGCCACTCACCTCGCCTTTATTTGGTAAGGCCTTCCATGCCTTTATGCCAATTTTATTGATTTGTTCATAAACTTGAACCGGGTAGCCTATCTGCTGATTGGCGAATCTCCCCTGTCCAAGCAGCATATCTCTGTCCCAAGCTGGGTTTCCCCCAGCCTGATTGGCCGCAGCCTCGTCACTAGCAAATTCAATCAAAAAGGCCTTCCAATCTAAATACTGACCTGGGCTCAAACAAGCTCGTGCGAGCCCACTCCAATCACCCAGTTTATCCCTACCGGAACTCTGTGCTGTTCTCACTCAGCAAGCTGAATCCAGATTCTGCTGGGTGAGCCTGCCACACTCACCCAGAACTTCCCTACCCCAGAAAACATAAAACAAACACATACTAAAGTTAACAAGACAAACAAGTGGCCATAAAGAGAAAATCAGGTCTCAGTGAATGGGGCGACCACTCACCACCATTCACTTACCAGGGGACTCAACACCCCTACTCACCTCCGGAGGATTTTTCTCTTAGATTCCTGCAGACGTTGACCCAGGGGCCTTCCAAGGCGGAGGAGAATTGCCAGTCATTTTGCGGCAAGGGAAAGAAGTCCCTAGCGGCCATCCCCTCAGACTCACATGTTCTCTCCCACGTTTAGACCCCCCAGAGCCAAGGCCCGAGGCTGAGATCTAACTGGGGCCACTTGCAGATGGTCAGTGGCAGCTTTATAATTGACAAACAAGCAAGTTACAAAAGCAGAACCAGCGGTTTTTGTTTTTAAACGAACTAGGACAAGGTCTCAGGTGTCCTAGGAGTGGACTTGCTTGTTGACCCATTTCCTTGAAAGTCACAAAACAAACACCAAAGACAAATAATGTCAGACAGACACAGACAAGACTAGACAAACGCCGCGCGGTCCCCGAGTGAGCACAAGTGAGGAGAGAAACTTCAGAAGGGAGAGGCCGGCCGTGCCTTAACTCCCCCGAACACAGAGACACTCGGATCTCATCCCCCCTCCACGCCACCCTGGAGTAGGACTCCAGGGTGGGACTAGGGTAGTGGGCACTTCTGCTTTTCCCTCTAGTCCACCACAAATTCACGCACCCTGGGGTAGAACCCCAGGGCGGGACCAGGGTAGTGGGCACGTCTGCTTTTCCCTCTGGTCCACCACACACGTCCTGTACAGGCACTTTTGGATCCCCAAAACATAAAATGAACACAACAAACACGAAAGACAAGAGCTCTATCTTACCTCCTGCCGGTCCTGGAATCTGGGGTTTGGGGGTGCCTGGTTCCCGGCCAATGCACCAAATGAAAGACACTAGCCACCTAGGATACTTTCGTCAACAGGAGGGCGCCCCAGAAAACTCAGACTCCAGGCCGGGAGATGCAATAAGCAAGAGGAGTTTATTTGACGTTTGCGCAAATGGACTGTCCCGAGCAGACAGGGAGCCCCGAGCAGCGGTTACAAGCCCTTTTTAAAGGCAAAACCCACAAGATTAACGCATAACACAAAGCATCCCATGATTGGTCCATTTAAAGGTCACCATATACACCAACAATCACTTTGCCAGTCGGGAAATTTTGTAACACTCTTTGTAAAATGACTGGCCCATGGTTGGTTTAAGGGGGGGGGGAGGTTACATGGTTACAGGCCTATGATTGGTTGACAATTGGCTTAGCTTGTGGTCTTGCCAGGTGGTCGTTATCTCAAGGTCCTGTCTGGGGAATTTCTAAATGGGAACTGAGGAACACGTACTGTCTGTTCTTTATCTACGACCACTGACGTTGTCTTGGGGCCAACATCTGGTCCCTAAAACTTCTTAACTCATTTTTGGAAAGGGAAGGGTCAGTGCCAGCGTAAGCAAGTTTACAGAAGCAGAATCAGCAGTTAGCAAATTAGCAAATTGTAAAATGGACTCAGCCCTAATTTTTCCAATTCTTCACAATGTAATGTCACAATGTTCATGATGTCACAATGTTCATGATGTCAAAGTCAATTTCTGATATCATATGTCATACCTGAATTATTATATTTCAAAACAGATTATAAGCTTACTAAAAGCCAAAATATCCTAATGGCAGCATTTCACACAAGTTATGACCAAGTTATGACCTCCTCATCAGTATGGCATCACGAATTGTGACATCAGAACATTATTATAACATGATGTTGAGACGTCACATTGTCATTGTGAAATCACTGTCCCTTTGGGTTTTCACATAGTATGACCTCACACTATGAAGCTTCTTCTATCAAATGGTATTCTCATATTGAGTTATGAGTAATTGAAATTGGGTCATTCTGATATTACAAACAAACTGTGACATCACAAAGCCATTGTGACCTCATCACCACGGTGACATCAAAACCCAAAAGGACATCTCATTCCATTGTGACATTATGGATCACATTGTGCCATTCCAAAACTATTATGACTTATAACCACCTTTGAAAACACACATGGCCTCTGTAACATCATGGGGAACAAATGACAACTGACATCAGACATACCAAGGAAACATAACAAATCCTTTCTGACATCATAATTGTGACATCATGTTGTCATTATGACACCATCAGCTCATTTTGACATGTAAAACTACAATGACATCATAGCACTGCCACATCACATTGTTATTCTGATGTCATAGACACGTTGTGTTTGCCTATTATGTTATTATTCTATTTTTAATGTGGCATGTCGGTTATCAGAAACCCATTGTGTGTTCATGACCATTTTGATATCATGATGTCTTAGTTCTATCACATTTCCATTGTGATGTCATGTTGTCAAATTAATGTCACAAAGGGATTTTGATTTGACAATGGTTGTGAAATCAGAATGAGTTTCTGATATCAACTCACATGCCACATTTCAAATAAAATGAAATCACAGATTAGGCATTCATAATGTGACTATGATATCACAATGACATAATGGCAAATGTTATAATGTCATTGCCATTTTGTGATGTCACCATAAGCTAATGATGTCATAACAACAATGTGATGTTACACCAGTTATGAAGTCACACAGGGTTTATAATGTTACAATGGTTATGAGGTCACAATGTGTTACTGATATCAACTGACATGCCACATTTTAAATAGAATGAAATCACAGGATATACATTCACAATGTGTCTAACACAGCAAAATGGCAATGTGATGTCATAATGCTATGAGGTCACTGTAGCTTGTTGATATCACAATGTGCTGATGGTGCCATAATGATTGATATCACACTGGTGATGATGGCACAAATGGTTTGTGATGTCACAATGCTATGTCAGATCTTAATTGCTATTAGTTTACAGTGAGGACATGAGAATGAAGTCACCATGACATATACAAATGAACTGTGATGACACAAACGCCATGTTTTTTGTCAAAAGTGTTAAAGTTCCTAACAGGTTTTGGTTGTCAAAATATTAATGATATAGAAATGGGTTAATAATGTCAAAACTAGTTTGTAATATCACATATTGTTTCAAATTTCAATTGCTACAAGTTCCCAATGATACAAGTTCACAGAAGGAGCTTGATGTCCCAAAGGCTATGCATTTTCTAAGATCTGATTACATCATAATAGGTTTGTGAAAGCATGATGGTACAGTAATATCACAATTGCAATATGATGTCAAATTATAATTAATTGTTGATGCTATAGTATTGATGAGTTGAAAATTGTTTTGTGATGTCGCAGTGGATTGATGATGTGACAATGGCATTCCAGACCTCAATTGTCATTAACTCAAATGAGTATATAAATTTAGAATGGGCTTGTGAGGATTCCAAAGCATTTGTTGACACAAATTTAATGAAGTCAAAACAGATTTGTGATGTGACAATATGACACAATGGTCATTACCTCTAGCAGTGTGATGTCACTATGCTCATGATGTCAAAGTTTATTTCTAATATTTCATGATATTCCTGAAATAATTTGAGGTCAAAAATAGATTGAGCTCTCAATGGGCCTAACATAACACAGTGGCAACATGTCACAAAACTTTTGAGGACAGGACATGTTTGAGTTGTCACAGTTGTTTAGAGATATCACAATTTCAATGTTACATCACAAAGGGATTGTGATGTCACAATGGTTATGAAGTCAAAATGTGTTTTTGATATGAATCCACATGCCACATTTGAAATTTAATGAAATCACCTAATAGGCATTCATAATGTATATATGATGTCACAATGACAATGTGATGTCATAGTGGTATGATGTCATTACAGATTTGTGATGTCACAATGAGCTGATTTTGTCACAATGACCATGTGATGTCACACTTATGATTATATTGTAAATACTTTGTGATATTTCTTTGGCATATCTGATCTCAATTGACATCTCACATTGAGGATATGGGTACACAAAGGGACTGTCATGTCACAAAGGCCATGTGTTTTTTCAAAGGTGCTAAAGATGTCATAATGGGTTTGGGAGGTCTCAAGGTGATTGTAATGTCACAACAGCAATGTGTTATCATAATGGCTTTGTGATGTCACCTTGGTGATGAGGTCACAATGGACAGGACCAGTTTGTGATGTCACAACAGGTTACTATCACAATGGCACTGTGATGTCACAAAGCGATTTTCACATCACAATGGCTTTGAGGTCACAATGGATTTCTGAAATCCACCAATATTGCTCACTTGAAATAGAATGAAATCACAGAATAGGCATTCACAATATGTCTATAATGTCACTATGTCATATGATGTCATAATACTATGATATGTAAGTTTAGTGATGTTAAAATGGCATGTCTTATCTTACTAGTCATTAGATTACCATGAGGATCCCAAAGGTTGCTATTGTGCTGAATCCATTACACAGGATTATTTGTGCTATTTTTTAAAATCGTTCTGAGTCCTTGCAAGGTTGGTATCCCCAAAAATCACACACACACACACACACACACACACACACACACACACACACAAACATACAGAGACACCATGCAACAGCTTGGTGTGTGGGGTGGATGGAGAAGAGTCCTCGGTTGGGCTGAGTGGGGATTCGATCCTGGGGTTGGGGGGAAGCCCTGACCTGAGGTGAGGCTGCTTCTCCCATGGCCTGGAAGACTTAGGGCAGAGTCAGGACAGCACAAAGCCAGGGATGGAGGCGTGGCTGAGGGAGGGAGGAGACATGACTCAGGGGAGGATAGGGCGTGGCTGAGGGGGCACATATCTGCTGCAGCCAGGGGCACACATGGACTGCAGCACTTGTGCAACAGGGGCGGGGCAGTCCTGGAGAAAAGTGGGGGCAGAAAGAGAGCAGAGAAGAGCAGGCACATGCACCAGGGATGGCGGCCTCAAAACCTCTGCTGCTTTGGGAGCATTGGTCTGGGCCAGGAGTACAGAGCACAAAAAGCCAGCACATCAGGCACATCCCTCACACCATTGCTGCACGCTGCACACAGAACCACAGCCTACAGATTCTCCCAGCAGCACAAGTAAGTGGCAGATCGCAGGTCAGTACCTTGTGACCTCCCCCTACCACTCCCACTCCCCCCCCTGCAAATCCCGCCTTCCCTCTTGTGTCCCAACCACGCCTCCCCAGCACCAAGCAGGCCAGCCCTGACTCTGCCACAAATGCTCCCCAGGAGTGGGGGGGTTGGGGAGTGGGTGTTGACTCTGGGAACTCACCCCTATCCCTATTGGCCAGTATCTCTGGAAATGGGGAGATGCAAGAATGGGTGAGAAGGGATCACCACTGAGCCCCTGGCTGGAGCAGTGGGAGCCACACAGTCCCATATCTTCACCCTTCCTCTCCCTGGTGGAAACCTGGTGGCTTTAGTCAGAGCTAGGGAACATCACCTCTGCACCTGCCTTATTGGGTCTTTTCCTTTTTTGCTGGGAGTGGGGGATGTTGGATGCAGAAGATAGGCCTCCCTTGCTATGTGAGCTATGAGTGCTCAGTCACCCTTTCATCTGAGGAGGGTCCCAGAAAAGCCCACTAGGGAGGTGAGGGCACTGGGGGTCAGATAATAGGTGAATATATGGGAGGAACACATGCCCTCAGACACACATATACCTGGCCTATCCCCCCATCCCAGCTGTCAACAGTACTCACAGGGTGATCACATTTCCCAGCTCTGCCAGCGTCTGCCGGTGTTCCCTGTCCATCTGCTCTCCTTGTCCTCCCCAAGAATCTGCCCAGTTGCCCAGAAGTATCTAGGCTGGAAGTACGAGTCTGTGCATGTATGTAGCCTTTAGGACCCCATCCATTTCCTCAACAACGCCCCCACCCTGGGTAAGACACCCCCTTGGGACCCCATGACCCACTGCTTGTTTCAGTCCTGCTCTGAGGACCCACCTGTCTGGGGATTCCTTCACCCAGCATCCTGGCGTAGGGTTTTGGTGAATGAGGAGTTAAGGCTGGTTGTTCCCAAGGGGAAGGGTCTGGCCCTGGAGAAGGGGAGAGGCAGGGTCGTGCTGTGTCATTAGAGTGGTGCTCCCCTTGTGTGGGAGCCCTTGGTTCTGACAAGGGAACAGAGAATGGGAACCCGCGTGCTCTGATGAGGAATCAACAAACTTAGGAGAGGTACTACTCTGAGTCTGTGTGTGTGTGTGTGTGTGTGAGTGTGTGTGTGTGTGCACACGCGCGTGTGTGTGAGTGTGTGTGTGTGTGTGTGTGTGAGAGAGAGAGAGAGAGAGAGAGAGAGAGAGAGAGAGAGAGAGAATCTTTCTCCTTGTACAGCCTGACTGTCCTCAGGTGAGTGATCACTTGGCAAATTGCAGGTGCTGCATGGAAGTGTCATCTGTCACCATTCTGGAGGTGTGTGTGTGTGTGTGTGTGTGTGTGTGTGTGTGTGTGTGTGTGTGTGTGTGTTGGGAGAGCAGGGAGATGAGAACAATGAAAATATATTTAAGTCACCATGTCTAAAAACAGCAAAAGCATTTTATGTCTCTGTGTGTGTGTGTGTTTGTTGTTGTTCTTCATCAATACCAAGTACAAGCTCAACCACAATTTTTGTTTTCTCCTTCACAGTTTCATGGCTCCTTTATGGAAGATTTCAGTAGACATTACTTTCCTCCTCTTTCCACCTCTCTCTTCCCCCTTTCCTGTAGCCCACAGTAGCTGCTGGGCCAGAGTGGGCCTCCTCTAGAAGAACTGTGTGAACCCTGGACTGGAGTGGAAGCCTGTCCTTCTATCCCCAGCCAGAAGTTTCATAAGGTGAATGAGATCACAGCCACATTCTTCAAGCCAGACACTCTGCTCTTGTGTGTTTAGTTGGAGGTAATTCAAGGGTTTGGAATGTGTTT
Organism: Dipodomys merriami; assembly: GCF_024711535.1. Classification (NCBI taxonomy): domain Eukaryota; kingdom Metazoa; phylum Chordata; class Mammalia; order Rodentia; family Heteromyidae; genus Dipodomys; species Dipodomys merriami. The sequence continues at coordinate 2,042,710 of NW_027203037.1, forward strand.
GCCCAACATAATTAGGGAACGAGATGAGGGAAATGATAAGGCAGGGGCTGTGAAACTATGAGGTTTTGGGGACTGGCGTATGGTGTGACATGGCAGATGGTTCACCATGACAGTGGATGAGAGGGGAACCATATCTATGGCTTTAACGGTCTCTGTGGGCATTCTGGCACAGGGTTGCGGGCCCCCACTGGTGGTGAGGACACCCTCCTGGGGCAGTGCTCAGTGTCAATCCTCCCTGGAGTCCTGCAGAATCCAGTCTGTGTCCCGCCTGGGCTGTTTCCAGCTGGGCAGTGGTAGGTAAGTCCATTTCTCCTGCTGGAGCCCGCTCGGTATCAGGAGGTGGCAGTTAGCTAGGGCTGGCTGAATGCCAGTTTCTGTAACCTGTTATAGGCAGTCTGGAAGGAAAAGGGGACAACTGATTTTGGAACCCTTTAAGTTTGATCGGAACAAATTAAATACCACATTTTCCAGTTTTTTTTTTTAGGTAAGCTGGCAATTTCCACTAATATCTGGGATTATGGATCAAATTAGATGGATGATTTCAGCCATCAAACAATGATGTTCAAAGCTGCACACGCAGAGTTCCCAAGCCAGATTGTCTCCTGCTTTGAACGTTTGCCTTGACTGCCTTTCTCTGGCAGCTGTGGCATCTCTCTAGGGTGATGACCCCAATCGAGGACATTGTGGGGAGCAGACCTTGTGACCTCACCATCCCCAGCCTGCCAGCAATGAGTAGAGATGTTTCCCAGCACCTGTACTGGAATCTGGGAGATTCAGAGAACCCAGGCTACCTCAAGAATCCTTCATCTACAACATGAAATTTAGGGCCACATGTGGTGGACAATCCTGGCTGGCCCCAGGGAGAGGACAGGAGTCCCCTTGAGCCAGCCATTCAGCTCACAGCAAACTCATTCACACCTCCATGGTGAATTGAGTGCCACAGAGCTGGTCAGCTGCTGGACAGAGATGGTTGAGAAGACCGGCATCCCAGAGGCTCTGGAATGTAGCAAGTACATAGTGGCTCACACCCTCAGAGTCAAAACGGTTAAGTGTTGTGGCACCAGGAGTGGGTAAGAGGGAGGAGGGAGAACTGTGGGAGAGCTACACAGGCTTTCTCCCCACTCCCCCACAGAGGATTCTTACCTGAATCAGATGGGATTTTCTGTAGTATTGTCATAGACAGTTGCTCATTTATTTAACCAACAAACCATTACAGTGTGCACGAGGCTCTGGGGGGTCATAGACAACGAAAAGTTCTAGGACTGGATCCACAGCCCATGAAGAAACCTTTGATTGATCTGGATGCCAGTGCTTCAAGCCTGTCATCCTAGTTTCTGAGGAGGCTGAGATCAGAGGATTGAGGCTTTTGGCCCGGGGAGGAAAGCCTGTAAGACTCTTGTCTTCAATTAACTACCAAAACCAAAACACCAGAAATGGATGTGTGGCTCAAGCCATAGACTGCTAGCCTTGAGTAAAAAGGCTTAGGGACAGCACCTAGGCTCTGAGTACAAGTCCCAGAACTGACACAAAGAAAGTAAAGAGAGAAAGGAGGGAAGGACAGAGGGAGAAAAAAAGGAAAGGAAGAAAGAAGGGAGAACATGCAAGCCATGGTTTGGAGTCTCTGGATCAAGGGAGCCAATTATTCACAATCTATGTGGGGACAGTTTCAGAGCCTAAAGCCAGTATGGAGGACCAAGCCACTGACCCCTCAGAAACTTCATACCATCCATGACCTGTGTGGTCACTGACAATATAGGGAACTAGCCTCGGGTAGAACCTAGGGTTCAGAGGGGGTCAACAGGTATCAATTATGCCCAGCCTCTTTGAGTTTATTTTCTGGTCAGATAAAAAGAAAGTTTCCAAGGGCTAGGGAAGAATTGGAGTGAGAGAGTTTCAAGGGGGGGATCAAAGTATAAGTAGGAATTTGAAGAGGGAGAATGATCCTGGGTCACGTGTGTCAGGCCTTTGGAGCCATGACCTCACCTGACAACATAGACTACCAGCCTTTGATCCAGCCACACTGCTATTAAAAGTCCTGGCACCTTGGGTTCATCATTGACAACCTGGCTGCCGTTCACTGCAGGATGCCTGTGCAGTACACCCTTAGGGACTAGGAAGTTCCAGGGCTCAATCTGACGATACCACTCCTGGTGTTCATTCCTTCACCAAAGACTGAGGTAAGCATGCTGCTGACACAGGACAGCCTGGGAATAAGGGCAGGAAGTGCATCTCTTGGCTGGCTCACTCTTTAGTATAGATGGCAGATCTGGGATTCAGAGAGGGCAGGCTGAAGGTGGAGCAGAGCTGGGTAGAGGCTGGTGGAAAAATCAGAGGCACCATGGTCTGAGCAGGGTTGTTTCTTTGATAATACTCACAACATAGGAAAATTTCTGGGATAGAGCAGCCCTTTTCACCTCCCAAAGAGGGAACTAGATCCCCCCGGTCTCCCTTCCTTGACCAGGAATTCCTTTGGTTCCCATATCATGTGGTAGATAACTAGATCTTACCTCACTGCCTAGTTTTCAGGCAGGACAGCGAGAGATCCTGAGTGAAAAGGTCAGGGGATCTTCAGTATGAGATTGTACTTGAATGTCCCAACTTGGTGCATGGTCAGTGCCATCTAAGACTGCCATGGTGTAGGACATAGAATCTAGAGAATCAGAGCTGGATGGGGTCTGTTCTGGGAGTCCTGAGTATTATGTGTTAGCTTTGAGCTCCCGTGTGCCCACTTGCTTCCCTTTCTTGGGTGGGTCTATGCTAGAAAAAGCTTGAAACTAGGACATGGATCTTATCTTCTTTGCTCCAAGATAGCACTCTACCATTTGAATCACAGCTCCACTTCCAGCTTTTTGGGGTGTTTAACTGGAGATAAAGAGTTCTCACGGGCCTTGCTGCTAAGAGGAATCCAACTGCAGTCCTCAGATTTCAGTCTCCTGGGGGGAGAAGATGACGGAAAGGAAGTTTGTTTGGCTGGGTGCCAGTAGCTCATGGCTGTTATCCTAGGTACTCAGGACGTGAGATCTGAGGACCACAGGTCAAAGCTAGCCTGATCAGGAAAGACCCTGAGACTCTTACCTAAAAGGATTTGCCAGAAAACCAGAAGTTGTGCTGTGGCTCAAGCAATTGAGTTCTTGCCTTAAGCTGAAATGCTCAGGGACAACACCCAGTCCCAGAGTTCAAGCTCCACAACATAAAAAAGAAAGAAAGTAAGACATCTTTGCCTGCAAATGATGGTGGAGGTGTGGGGGTGTGGGGAGGGTGCTGTGTTTGGGAGACCAAGTGCTGGCCTCACTGTAAAGATATTTGTAAGAACTCCCCAAGTTTGCCCCAGTTGGAAGCCACAGCTTCAAGAGGACATGTCCTGTGACAGGCAGGGAGTAGGCGAAGGGGTGCAGGTGTGTTTGTTTTGTCTTTATTTTCTCCATTGAAGGATAGATTTGGATGCTGGGTATCAAAATCTGAAGTGAAGGGTTGCAAAAAGTTTGGGGCCTGACGATATGGATTTCCTCTCTGTATATGAAGGTGGCTGAAGCCGGAAGCCACCCGTAGCTCACAACTCTCATCCTAGCTACTCAGAAGGCTGAGATGTGAGGACCATCGTTACAAGTCAGCTTGGGCAGAAGAGTCTGTGAGACTTGATGATAGACCACTAGAGAACAGGAAGTATTGCTTTGGCTCAAGTGGGAGTGTGCTCACCTTCAGCTGAATTGCTGAGGGACAACACCTTGGCCCAGAGTTCAAACACCTTGAACAACAACAAAAAAGAGGTGACTAAGTTTTACACATAGCAGTGTGCATGATAGGAAATGCCATACTGGTCTATGAGACATTCCAGATATATGTGCGGCTCAATGTTTTGTCTACAGTGGGTCTGATGTTGGTACTGCCACCTTCTAGTGGGTGGAATCTGATCCTAATTGAGGGAGTTCATGTTTCTGTTCTCAGGGACTGCGGAATCCTTGGGCTATCCTGTGTGTGTGTGTGTGTGTGTGTGTGTGTGTGTGTGTGTTTGTGTGTGTGTGTGTGTGTGTGTGTGTGTGTGTCTGTCTGTCTGTCTGTTGTCTGATTGTCTGTGTCTGTGATTGTGTGTGTTGGGAGGTAGAAGAACTGGGCCTTGAGCTCAAGGCCTAGGTGCTGTCCCTGAGATATCTTGCTCAAAGCTAGAGCTCTGACACTTGAGTCACAGCTCCACTTGTGGCTATTTGGTGGTTCAGTGTAGATAGGAGCTTCACAAACTTTCCTGAGTGTCTGGCTTTGAAAAGTGATCCTCAGATCTCAGCCTCCTGAATAACTAGGATGACAGACAGGAGCCGCCCGTGATGGCTCTGTGTGTGTGTGTGTGTGTGTGTGTGTGTGTGTGTGTGTGTGTGTGTGTTTGTGTGTGTGTGTGTGTGTGTGTGTAGAAGTTGGTTGTTACAAGGAGCGCTGGACCCTTTGGTAACTTCTAACCGCTGTCTTTGGGGGAGGGGTGCATGGACTTTGTGGCTGAGGTCTGGGGGCTTGGAAGGGTGAGACGTTTGAAGGGGACTCAGCACCTTTAATTATAAGAACAAGGGATCTTTGTGATCTGGAACTGTCTACTCTCTTGGGCCTGGTTGGTGGCAGAGGGAGCACGGGAGGACCTGGGGGTGGGGCCCTTAGGGGTTGGCTCCCCAGGGGGACAGAGAGCGTGGTTAGCACTTATTAAGGCTGTGAGCCCTGTTAGTATGGACCTTATTGGCATGGGTCAAACTCTGGGGCATCTCATCATGACGTCTGATGGACAAGGCCAACCCTACTTTAAATCTTGACCTGTGATCTTCAGATCTCAGCATCCTGAGTAGGTAGCAGTATAGGCATGAGCCTCTGGCACCAGGCCTCAGATTCTTTGTGGTTTATTAGGGTTTGAACTCAAGAGCTTAGGCTTTCCAATCAGGTCTTGTTCCATGGGAGCCAAGCCTTTCTGTCTAGGGCATTTCTGAGATAGAGACTCCATATATGTTCAGGCTTATCTGGATCATGGTACTCCTATGACAGGCAGGTGTCACCATGCCTTGTCCTCTGTAGTTGGGATGGTAGATATGTAGCGCCATGCTCAGTCATCGGTTTAGATTACTGTCCCAAACTCTTAGTCCACAGCAGCCGATTTTTGACCACAGTTGAAGCTCTGGGTTCAGCCTGGCACCATTGGTCCTCAGTCTCCTCACAGGACAGTTGTGAGGAAACAAGGGATCAATACAAGGGGAAATCTGGGGCAGGGCCAGGCATAGAGGCAACGGTCATCAGATAAGTTTCTTGGCAATTCTGTGAGCATATAACAAGAAGATACCTGGAAAGGACTCAGAAGGTGCCTGTTATTTATCATGCTACAGGTATGGGATTATGAAACAAAAAATGGCTCTTTCATCCTTACCCTATCCTCATGAGGAAGGGGATCCTTCATTGTTCAGCTTTGCAGCTGGGGCAAATGAGGCACGGAAAAGCTGGGTGACCTACTCATGACCCCCAGGAGACAGGGAGCTTGGCCTGACTTCTCGGCCATGCTCCCTAGGACAATGGGTGCTATTCAGTCCATTTCTTATGGTGGGAAGTCCACTTATTGTCAGTCGTGGTGCTTGAACTCTGGGCCTGGGCACTGTCCACAAGCTGCTCAGATCAAGTTTAGGGCTCTACCACTTGAGCTATAATACCACTTCTGGTTTTCTGGTGGTTCATTGGAGATAAGCGTCTTACAGACATTCCTGCCTCAGCTGGCTATGAACCATGATCCTCATATCTCAATGTGTAGTTACCATTGTAGGCCTGTGCCACCAGCAGCCAGCTTAAGTGTAATTCTCTCCATCCCTCTCTCTCTCTCTCCCTCTCTCTCTCTCTCTTTCTCTCTCTTTCTCTGACTCTGTCTCTCTCTCTCAGTAACTTGTTGAATTTGTCCTGGAGGAGTTGGCTCAGCGTCCCCATGTGGCTGGGACCCAAGGTGACCTTCTCATTCTGGAGGTAGGCTGTGTCAGGATCATTCCCACTTGGACTGTGGAAGTAGCTCCCTTAGGTAAGCCCCTCTATGCCCTGGATAGACCGTGATGGTTACTCATTGTCAGTCTGTCTGGTGGTTCTTTCCCCACTACCCTCTGCTAAGACAGTTAAAGGAAAGTGGATAAGGAGGCATCGCATTGTCCAAATGCACAGCACTATCCTGAGCTTCTGATCCTCACTGCCACCTATCTGGCCAGACCCTGATTATAACAAACTAAATTCACTCTATGTCTACTTCACGTTGCTGCAGTGTGTCATTTCGGGGAGTAGAGTCAGTGTGCAGAAGAAAGACCCCAGGTCCGACACCTCCTGGGGAACATTTGTTCTGTGACAGCGCGAAGTCATTGCTGTAGATAAGGAGGAAGCCGGCATCAGACTGAGCCAGAACAATGCTCAAAGGTAGGTAGGCAGTTGAAGAATCAAACCCACACAGGTCTGCTTCCAACTCACAAAAAGGAGGATGGAGTGCAGGTAGCCCAGCACTGGATCTAGGAGACTATGAATGGATGGTGGCAGTCAGGTACTGTGGAGCACATGGGCAGCAAAGATGGCGCTGAGAGGGGATTGAGTGGGCAGAGCCCAATTGACCTGCTGATCAGTGCCTAACCAGCCCATGAATGCTCAGGTAAATGATATGGTGTGACCTTGACAGTGATTGGTTCTTCTTCCTCCCTTACCATGACACCGGCCCTTTTTGTCTTTAAAAGGGGCTGCTCTCTGTTAATAAATGAGTTTTTACCTGCTGGATTTGGCTCCCCACTGTGTCTGATTGTCTCCCGGGCTGAGGGAAGCTGGGGAACGGGCGAGCGCCGCACTCACCTTTCCTTTCCTCGGACCCCGTCCGTCTTTTGTGGGACGGACGAAGACCCAACATCTGGTGCCCAACGTGGGGCACGAAAGGAAAAGATACCGGCTGAGGCTAAGTGGTCTCTCGGGGTAAGTGAAACCCTAAATATGGGTAATGCTATATCACAGAAGGAAGAGGAAGCAACATTAGGCCTAGAAGGAGTACAGGAGGACTTGGGAAATGAGAAGGAAAAGGAAAGGGTCAAATCAGATCAAAAACGCACTGAAACGTGCACAGTAGAAGTCAAAACGAGGGTAAAAATTACCCCCTCTGACCCAGCTGATAATGACGATCCTAGGCCCCCTCCCTATTCCCCCAATTGGAGAGGAGGTACGGTGCCCTACGAGACCTGCAAGAGGGACTTGGAAGACCCAGACCCCTACCAACCTTCATTGGAGGGGCCGAGGACCGGGAAAGTACCCTACTCGGAGACCTACTCTGGAAAGGAAGGGCCACTCAAGAGCCCAGACTCTCGGCCACAGGATTCACTTCCCCAAGCATATCTGGTCAACCTGGCACCAGGAGCTAACAGGCCCTTGGAATGGTATCCATGGGAAGCTAAGGATCTTAAAGAGCTCCGCAAGGTGGTGGCAGAGGATGGCCCAAATTCTCCCTGGGCCCAGACCCTATTACAAGACATTGCATATTACCCGTGTGTCCCTAAGGACTGGATGGATGTGGCCAAAGCCGTTCTTACTAGTTCTCAGTTTATTAAATGGTGTGCTTTTTAAAGGAAGAATGCAGAGTGCGAGCAGAGAGTAACCGGCAGGCTCAACCCGCGATACCCATTACTTATGCCATGCAAGCAGTGACGGGGGAAGGGTACTCCACCGGTGTCCAACAGGCCGCAATACTTGGCCTGTAGCTTGACCAGGTGTGGCAGGCAGGACTTGCCGCATAGTACAAGCTAGATAATGGACCTACTGAGTCCCCCATAGTAGGAGTGAGACAAAAACCGGGTGAATCTCTACCTGATTTCATAGACCGAGTCCAACAGACTGTTCATGCAAGCTACTGGCAGGGAACCTCTGAGAACAGTTTGTAAAGCTCCTGGTCTGGGAAGGGATGAATGCAGACCACCGCATGGCCTGCGCAGGATTGAGAGAGAGTTCCCTGAGCAGATGGTTGGTGGCCCCACAGGATGTGGGAACGCAACAGCACCAGTCCCAATCACTAGCTTTAGCTTTACAGGCTCAGACTTCTGCAATGACTGAGGCTATTACTCAGGTGCTGGCAGCCCAGGGCCAAGGAACCCCGAGACTATGGAGGAGAGGGACTTGTTTTAAATGGCAGGAGGGGCACTTTAAGAGGGACTGTTTACAACAATCCCCTGCCAACAGCCTGAGGGCAAACTGCCCCCTACACCCCACCCCAGGGACATGGAGGGATACAAGTTTGATTTAGATGGGAAGTCTTTAAACTTAGGGAGGGGTATTCTCTAGCCCCATTAATTCAAGGAGGAACTCCCTCTGCTGTGAAGCCCAGGCAGCCTCATGGCAGGGCAGCCCAGTTCCATTGGACCATCCCCCTGGTGGACTGACTCTGCCCTAAAATGAGTATTCTCATAGGCAGAAAGAGGTTTCACTGCTTAATTGACAGTGGGGCAGACCGAACCATACTCAGGGAGGAGGAAGTGCCCTTGAATTGGAAGCTTGCACCTGGGCCCCCGATATTGGGGGTAGGGGGCAATTCCCAGACCAAAGAGACGGTTGCCCTTATGACATGGACTAGCCCAGATAGAGAACAGGGAAAGATACGTCCTTTAATGGCAAAGAACCTCACTGCCAATTTACTAGGGCAAGCTATGCTAAGACAAATGGATGCCATGGTCACTACAGACCATCAAGCATCCTATGATGATATCCTGGATGGGTAAGAAGCACAAAGGTATAAACAGGATCTAGAGGGAGTTAAGGAAAGGGATTTTTTTTAACTTTCATAATTACAGAGAAGAACATAGGGGACCCTTTCGGGTGCACCCCCAATCCTAAAGGCCACTGCCGCCCAAGTACCTTCCATTAGGTGGAAGCCGGGAAGCCCAATCTGGGTGGAGCAGTGGCCATTGACCAAACCTAAACTTGAAGCCCTCCACCTTCTGGTGGAGGAACAGATAAAGCCTTGGGCATATCCGCCCTTCTATAAGTCCTTGGAACACACCCGTATTTGTTATTCAAAAAGCCTCCGGGGCTTGGCATATGCTCCAAGACCTACATAAGGTAAATGAAAGGATGGAGCTAGTAGGAACGCCCCTAAGAAGCATGCCCTGGACTCCTGCTATACCTTCAGAATATACTTTGGTTTTGATTGATATTAAAGATTGTTTTTCTTTTTCTATACCTCTGCATCCAGATGACTGCGAGAAGTTTGCTTTCTCTATACCGTCTCTTAATTTTTCCCAGCCTGATCGGAGGTTTGAATGGACGGTGCTGCCACAGGGTATGACCAATAGCCCGGCCTTCTGCCAACCATACTTGGCCACACTTTTAGAGCCTGTGCTGGGTTCAGATACGTCCCTTGTCTATGCATACATGGATGATATGATTCTGGGGCACCGAGACCCAAGCTGCCTGGAGGGCCTTCTGACCCAGGTTACCCCCATATTAAAAAATGGGGGATTTACCATAGCCCTTAATAAAATTCAAAAGGTAGCTCCTTTTAAGGTCCTCGGGCCCACTTTACCTTGACTCAGGCCAGCCCCCTTAAGCCTTTGCTGAATATTCCAGCCTCTCTAACCTTAACCCAACTTCAGAGTCTTTTAGGGGAAATGAATTGGTTGTTGTCATGGGTTTCTGTTCCTACAATTACAATATAAGGAAATGCTGGCCTTTAATTTGTATTCTGATAGCCTATAAAACAAAAAAGGGGGAGTTAGCCACCATATACAGTTACAGATAGCTTTGTTTTTAAATTTTTCAAAAGGGGCAACTAAATCCAGATTTCAGAAGCACTGGGGACAACTAAACCCTAAGGCCCAAGTGAAAGTCAGGTGGAGACACAACAATGGAGAGGACCTGACCCCCTAGTTACTATGAGCAGTGGATTTGGATGTGTTTTTCCCATAGGGGAGTACACCCATTTGGATCCCTGCCAGGAACCTTAAGTTTTTACCCATTTCCTCTATACAGGAGGATGCCCAAGAATAAGCTAACCAACAAGGAAAGAAAAACGGCCATGGCCTAGGCTTGCGTTTTAAAGACAAAAGCCAGAAAGACAATTACTAACCATCCCCAAGGGCAACCAGCCCTTGAGAAGCTCTTGTGTTCTCTAACAATTGCAGATGGCGATACTCCAGCTGTTGGCTGTCCTGACTCTGCCAACCCTGTGAATGGCTCTTCAGATTCTGCATCAACCTCAATGGGTGACCTGGGCAGTGATCAATGCTGGCAATGCAAAAATTGTCAGGAGCACAACAAGAGAAGCTGTCCCTTCGACCTGGTGGCCTGACCCTCATTTTGTTCACCACGCTATGGACTGTTTAATATTTTTGTAGGAGTTAATTATTTTAATGTTACCTGCTTTTATTGTTCTTTTACTAATTGCTTATATAGCAGCATTATCCATACTTATTGTTAAACAATCACCTTTTGTTATGCTTCCAGTTTAGATCTTGTTCAACCCCACAGGCAAATAGCTGGATTAGAACAATCCCCACCTCCAGACTCTGAAGTGGCAAAGACTGCTATCCCATCCTTCACTAAGGTTAAAGGACTAGTAGTGACATTTCCTGGCCTGGTAATGCTTTTGCTGATGGTTTTTTCTATGCCTTCCTTGCATTATACATGCACTGCAAAACTCTTAAGAGCTTAGCCAGCCAGTTATCAAGCTCCAAATGAATGAATTCCCCCCCCCCGAGAGGAATCGCAGCCAGAGACGAGTAAGAGGGGTGTCAGTGTGACCAACCTAAGACAGAGCCTTCCGCTTTGCTCTGAAGAAGTTCCCGATGACAGGTAAAGCAGACAAGGCGATCCACCCAACCTAAGACAGGCGGGTTCGCTTCTTTAAACAAAGATGGGGGGGGAGATGATCTTGGGAACCATTGGGAGCTGACAGTAAAGCTCAAAGGTCATCTTGACCCCTGTGCTAGCTTAAGGCATGTACAAGCAATTGGCTTACTTAAAAGACACCAGGTGCCCAGGAATTAATTGAACTGCTTCAGACATTTCTAACTGTGGTGGGACTGATGTTTATTACTGTGCTAGGTGGGTCTGCCATTAAAACAAAAAAAAGGGTGAATCTGTGGAGTACATGGGCAGCAAAGATGGCGCTGAGAGGGGATTGAGTGGGCAGAGCCTAATTTACTGTAGAGCACATGGGCAGCCAAGATGGCACTGGGAGAGAGTAGAGTGGGCAGAGCCCAATTGACCTGCTGATCAGTGCCTAACCAGCCCTTGAAGGCTCAGGTGAATGATAGGGTGTGACCTTGACAGTGATTGGTTCTTCTTCCTCACATACCATGCCACCCGCCCTCTTTGTCTTTAAAAGGGGCTGCTCTCTGTTAATAAACCAGTTTTTTACTTGCTGGATTTGGCTCCCCGCTGTATCTGATTGTCTCCCGGGCTGAGGGAGGCTGGGGAACGGGTGAGCGCCGCACTTACCTTTCCTTTCCTCAGACCCTGTCTGTCTTTTGTGCAGATGAAGACCCAACAAGGTGCCAGTGGTTGTAGCCTGTCATCCGGCCTATTTGGGAGGCTGAGTCCTGATGGTCGTGACTCAGAGCCAGCCCAGACAGGAAGATCTGTGAGATTCTTATCTCCCATAAACGACCTCCTTCACCCCACCCTGAAAAAAGCCAGTTTTGGTGCTGTGGATCCAGTTATAGAGCCTCAGCCTTGAGTAAAAGAAGCTCAGGGATGAAACCGATTCCCTGAATCCAACACCTGGAACTCACAAAAAAAAAAAAAGTGAATAGTGGACACTTGTTATCTTACTACCAAAAAGGATGGATACATTCTTTTCTCTGGTACTTGTAGCCAAAGGTAAGGGGCTTCCCTTGATGTTCCTCTAAATCTCTCCTTCTCTCTATTATCTCTCCTGGCTTCAGTTGCAGGATAGAATTCAGATCATCCCACTTCATGTGACCTTAAGTACCCTCCCCTACCCGCCTTTCTTGGAGTGGGGATCCTGGATGTACTCACCTCTGGGTGAAAGAAGCACCAGAGAGATGGGGGTAGGTATCCCTGAAACTCATACACACACACACACACACACACACACACACACACACACACACACACACACACACACACACTCATCTAGGCCAACTCTGACTAACCTTTTCCAAAGATACTTTATCTCCTTGGGTTAACTGACCTAGGAGAGGAACATGATCCTCTATAAATGACTATTTTAACTACGGCTTGCTAGTTGACACGAGATAAACAGAAACTCAAAGGAAAGGTTCTGGAGCCTGTCTGGCTCAGGCTCACACTTGACATCCTGGCTCCTCAGCAGGCAGAGATCTGAGGATCAAAGATCGAAGCCAGCCATAAGCTGGCACAGTGATAAGACACTTCTATGCATGGAACCACCAAAAATCCAGACGTGGAGCTTTGCTTCAAGTGGTAGAGTAGCAGCCTTGAGCATGAAAACTCAGAGAGACAGCCCCCAGATCCTCAGTTCAAATCCACACAAGAAATGGCCCCATTTGTTGCCCCCAGACTGCCTGGGCCTCAAGTGCCCTCTCACAGAATGTGATACCGCACTGGTCCCTGGGTAGTGTATCAGAGCCTTCAGAAATTGGGTGGTGAAAGCCAGGCCTTTGCCTTTCTGTGCTCTCAACCACACCAGCTTCAGGCAGAGCATGACAAGGCCAAAAGCCTGCAGAGTGGAGAAGATCCCCCTCTGCCAAGGTGATTAGAGTTGGCTCCTTAGAGGCAGCACTTGAAAGGAGGTCTTTCTTAAGAAGGAGGATGGGACAGGAAGCACAGAGAAAAAAGATGCCATAGATAAAGGACAACATAGCAGAGCGTGTTCTTTTCCAGCCAAGACTGCTGGTTAGATACTCGGTAAAGATGTGCAAGACTGTCCTGAGTCAGGCCTAAGGGGTCACAGAAGAACAGCTATCCAATATTGGGATTTTGACTTAGCAGTAGTAGGCTCACCTAGCACACAAGAAACCCTGGGTTGGATTCCTAGTTCCCACATACACAGAAAAAGCCAGAAGTGGTACTGTGGCTCAGGTGGAAGAGTGCTCACATCAAGCAAAAGAAGCTCAGGGACAGCACCTGGACCCTGAGTTTAAGCCCCAGCTCTGTCAAGGTAAAACTTCACTCCAAGGGACCTGGGTGACAGGTGGATGGTGTGCCCTGTAGCACTTAGTAGATCCATTCATGCTTAGTGTCTCCTTCTTTGACAGAGGGGATCTGGACACTCTTTCTGCCCTGGGCACCCCTGGACCCGATTATCAGCAACCTTCCAACGTCTTCCACTGGGACATGGAGCAGCTGGCCCCAGAAATTCTCAGGTACCGGTTGGGTGTGACGGGGGGTGGGGGGGATACAGGGCAGGCCTAAGAAGTCCTAGTAGGTCTGATCTGCGCCAGACATCCAGGCCATCCAGAGGAAGTAAATGGGAGCTTAGAAAGGGTTAGTGATGTGAAGGGGCCTCTTTTATACCCATGGCCCTTTCCAGATTCTGAGCCTCCCTTTGTTGTCCCTAAGGGAGGTAGAGGAGGGTCTAGGTGGTAGTGTCTAGAGGAAGACTAGATGGAAATTGTAATGAATGAGACATTATAGGCCATGCGCTGATGGCTCACGCCTTTCATCCTGGCTACTCGGGAGGCTGAGATCCAGAAGGTCTTGTTTCCCAGCACAAGGAGGAAAGTCCGATGAGAGTCTCATCTCCAATCTCCAACTTGAAGTGGTGCCATGACTCAAGTGGTGGAGCACTGGCTTTGAGCAAATTCATCATCAATGACAGTACCCAAGCCCTGAGTTCAAGCCCCTCATCCAAAAAAAACAAGAACGAAGACACCCCTTGCTTGCCAGAGATGTTGAAGGAGTGGGGTTGCTGTTTTTGGGACACCAGGATCTGGCCTCAGTGTATAGCCATTTCTAAGAACTCCCCACATTTGCCCAAGTGTAAAGTTACAGCAGGCTGGGCGTTGTCTTACCAAGAACTCCAGAGGTTGTGGCCTATCTTAGGCAGGGAGTGGGAGAATGGGAGTAGGTTTGGAGGGTAGTGTCGATTATATTCTCTCCAACCAAGGAAGAATGGCTTTGGATACTAGTTTCAAAGTCTGAAAGTGAAGGGTTGCATGTGCTTTATGGCCTGACAATTTGGATTTCCCCTGGTTGTAAGAAGGTGGCTGAAACTGGGCACTGCCAGTGTCTCACAACTGTCATCCTAGCTACTCATGAGGCTGAGATCTGAGGATCACAGTTCAAAGCCAGCTTGAGTAGGAAAGTCTGTGAGACGTTAACTCAAGGGAAGCACCAGAAAATTGGAATTGGTGCTGTGGCTCTAGTGGTAGAGCGCACACCTTCAACTGAAGAGCTGAGGGATAGCACGGAGGCACACAGTTCAAACCCCATGACTGACAACCAAAATGCTGTGGCTGAGTTTTCTTCACAGTGGGGTGTACAGTAGGAAATGCAATGCTGTTTTATGAGCCATTCCAGATGTGTGAGAGGCTCTGAGTTTTGTCAACATTTGGTCTGAGATTGGTAGTGCCATCTTCTTGGAGTTTGGGATGTTCAGTTGCTCAGGGACTGCTGAGTCCTTGGGCTACCCGTGTGTGTGTGTGTGTGTGTGTGTGTGTGTGTGTGTGTGTGTGTGTGTGTGTGTGTGTGTGTGTGTGTGTGTGTGTGTGTTTCTATGTGTGTGTATTTTTCCCTGCTCATTCTCTACCCACTTCCTGGGTGCTCGTCTGCCTCTTCCTGACCTTGGATGGAGCCCTTCCTCAATAGCAACCTTGTCTTTAGTCCCCGATCATGGTCTACAATGAGTCCAAAATTGCCAGAGACCTGCATATTCCAACTTTTCCTTGGGACAAAAGTCTGGCTGTCCATATCTTTGTCCTCATCCAGGGGATTCTGGGTCCTCAGGGCCGGCTGGCATATGTTCTCTCCTGCCTCTGGGGGCCAGGGTGACTCATGCTGTGTCCGTTCTTTTTCTCGGCTGGGACCCTGGCTGCATTTCCCACTCCCAACAGGCTGGCAGTGGTGTGGGGGAAGGGTGGTTGCCAGTGGCTCTGGCCAACTCGACCTTGATAGCTGACTGAAGGCTCCCCAAACAAGGATAATCTGGGGCTACATGAGAGGTGAGGCCAAGGTGGCTTGGAGGTATTGTTCGATGTCTAGGAAATGTCAACATACCTTATTGTAGGCAAATCTATCTTCTGACAACAGCTGGGCCTCTCAGGTCCTTCTAGACAATTCTGGATTCCCAGAATACAGAGGCATATACTTTAAATTCCAGGCCCAGGGAACTGGGGGATGAGAGACTGGTATAACCAGTACCTCAATGTTCTGGGGCATTAGTTTTGCCCTGGATGAGCTGAGCTAAAATTGGGGGGCAGTCCTGAGTCATAGTCACAGTAAACTCTCAAGCCAGATCAAGTGGTTTCTCCCTAAGTCCTTCTTGGGCTGAGGGGTTTGGGCCATGGCAGTAAGTTCTATGGAACCTGCCCCTCGATCTCAACATGGGGCTACAGGATCAAGTGAAGGACACTAGGGTTGCTTTTGGTAGTCGGCCCATGATTCCAGACCTTCATCTGCCCTCCTTCCCCAAGCACTGATGAGGAAAGCAGGGCACTGAGCCCTCGGACTCCTGGGATAGTGACTGCTACAAGCAGCAGTCAGTTGGCTTTGGACTCCTGAGCCTACAAAACTTTCATGATCCCAACTCAACACCTGCCCAAGGTCTGACTGACAAATTTGCACTTTTGTGATACTCATGTGATGGGCATTATCTGGTGTGACATCATACAGCTCCTGCCCCTCCTGGCCCAGAACTGTGGTCTGAGATAGTGATTTACTGCTCTGATCCACATTGCACCCATGACAGATGCCATTCTGATGATCTTCATGCCCCACGGCTGGATACTTCTCTGCTACTGTGTCCTGCTCTGTAGGCAATGGCCTACAAACAGGCTGCTATCATGACTTGTAGGACACCTAGACATTAGCAGACCCTCAGGGACCCACTGGAAAGAACTCTGCCTAGAGCTAAAGTGTAAGGTCTAAGCAAGCCAGGTGTTGGTCATGGGGCTTGAACTTTGGGACTGGGCTCTGTCCCCCAGCTCTTCACCTTACCACTTGAGCCACAGAGCAACGTCCGGTTTTCTCTAGGTTCCCTGGAGATCTGAGTGTCCCAGACTTTCCTGCCTGGGCTGGCTTTGAAACGTGATCCTCACATCTCAGCCTCTTGAGGAGCTAGGAGGACAGGCTGAGCCACCTGTGCCTGGTAATCTGGCCTTACACCACAGTGGACTAGGAGCTCCTGAAAGCTTTTCTTTAATTTTTCTGTGCTAGTATTGGGGTTTGAACTCAGGGTATTGGCTCTGGTCTCTTTTTTTCTTCAAGTTTACCACTTTACCATTTGTGCCACAGCTCCATTTCTGGATTTTGGTAGTTAATCGGCAAGAAGAGTCTCATTAACTTTCCTCTCCAGAGCTGGCATGACCCTCGATCTCTATCTCAGTCTCCTGAGTAGCTAGGATTTACAGGGGTTGAGCCACTGGTGGCATTGGGCTAGAAGCTTTTCTAAAGCAAGAGTTCTTCCCTGCGTTTGCCCTGACTCCTCCATGCAAAGGAGGCCTGAGGGTCAGGAGTTGTGAAAACAGGTTTCCAGCCACAGGAAATGGCTTTGGGTCCCTGGCGAAAAGCCAAGCTAAGCTTCCCCCTGGGCACCATTCTAGGACCCTACCCTCTGCCCTATGACTCAAGTCAATGTTCACCCAGCCTTGAATTTCTTGCCAGACTTTTCTGAAGCCATAAAACCTTCATACCACTCTCACCACCTGATCTACAGCACATTTCAGGACCTTTGCCCATGCTATACCTTCTGCCTGAGGCTCTCTGTCTTGTACCCACATATTAGAACTACTGTGGAATTTTGGCACTGGCTATATCACTTCCTGGAGCAAATCTTTCCTTCTCTTCTCCATCTTTATTTTTTTTATTATTGAGTTGCTAGAGATGGAACTTGTGCAGGCTGACTGGCAAATGCTCTATATTGGTGTGTGTGTGTTTGTGTGTGTGTGTGTGTGTGTGTTTGTGTGTGTGTGTGTTTATGTGTGTGTGTGTGTGTGTGTGTGTGTGTGTGTGTGTGTGTGTGTGTGTGTGTGTGTGTATGCCAGTCCTGGGGTTTGAATTCAGCGCCTGGATGCTATCCTATCCCTGAGGTTTTGTGCTCCATGCTAGCACTCTTCTACTTGAACCACAGCTCTATTTCTGGCTTTTGGGGTGTTTAATTGGAGAAAAGTGTCTCATATTGACTTTCCGCTTGCAGTTGGAATATTCAGATCTCATCCTCCTGAGTAGATTACAGGGATGAGCCTCCAGCACCTGCTCTCTATCCTACCTCTTACTATAACCTCGGCCCTCCTCTGAGTTCCAGAATAATATATCTCACCAGGCTCAATTTTTTTTTGCCAGACTTGGGCTTGAACTCAAAGCTCATACTTAGGAGGGACTCTAAATATGTGAAGACTGGGACAAATGCTTCCATTCAGTTATGTATCATGTTTCAACACTTAATAAAATGTTAATTAAAATGGGTCAATGCCCTAAATTATTCTGTATAATTTTATAATAGATGTGCAAAATATAATATTATGTGTATAATAATACTAAATACCATAATGAATAAATGAATCAAAGAAAAATACAATACCAAATCAATAATAAAATTCATAATATGAACTTAACATGCATATATGTGTATATATCATGTATTACACATGTATAGAAATATTTCTTCCATTGCAGGGCCTTCATTCAGGCCCTGGGAACACTATCCTGAATTTCTTTCCTTCAAGGACAATGAGCTTCGCATTCACCCATGTTGCAAAAGAGTTACCTGGACGTTGAGCTCAAAAAGTAGCAATGGCAGAAATACTGGCCCCAGTTCCAAGAGAGTAACTTAATTTTTTTGATGGAAGCAGTTATGTTTATTCAGTTCCATACTGGACATTAAAAAAAGCAGTATAGACTTTTGTACAGCTATTCAAACGTCCTTCCCTTACCTCCAAAGTGCTTCTCTGAGAACTACATTGTTTCTTTTTTTGTATATTTTTTATTGTAAAAATATTCTACAGAGGGGTTACAGTTCCAGGAGCAAGGTAATGAGTACATTTCTTATTGAGCATTGTTTACTACTCCTGTGTTTTTCCCCTACCATCCCTTCCCTCCCATCTGCACAACTACCTCCCCCTGCCGAGGTCAGTGACTAAGTTTTTCATTTTTGGTTGGCACGGGGTTTGAACTCAAGTAATGGCAACTCTTTGCTCACATTACTACAGATTTACCAAGACCCTGAGTTCAAATCCCAGGCTAGAAAAGAAAACTGGCAGAAATTCCAAACTAGAGAGCTTTAATTTTTTAATTTAGTTAAATAATTAATATATATATGTATATATATATATATATATATATATATATATATATATATATATATATATATATATATATATATATATATATATATATATATATATAGTTTTTTTTGACCAAGCATGGGATTTGAACACAGATCATGAAAATTCTACTTCAGCTTGGATCTCCCTTTGCTGGTGTGCAGTCTCTGGTCCCATAGCCCATCCTGGGATCCTGGGCCCAGAGGGCTTTCAGGAAGAAATAATCATTGGAAAGCAAAAAAAGTGGTGACCTGCAGAGAGCTGGGGTTTTACGATTTTTTTCTTTGGACAGTGAACGTCCTGTGTCTGAATGACAAACTTGCACTATGGACTTGAGCTGCCATTGCTGGTGGCTGGTGGGCTATCAGTGAAGCCATAGTCCATCCTGTCAACATAGGCCCTGGGTTCAAATCGCATTCCGGACATCAATCGCAGGAGAATACAAGGGACTCATTCCTATGCATAGGAATACTGATTGAAAGAGTATTTTGTCCATCGGTCTACGCTAAAATTGGATGCAATAATCCTAGAATGCTGATTGAGCATAATTCATAGTTTATTAAGCATGAAAAGAATAATATTTCTTCAATTGGGGTATAATAAATACCTAAGATTTGGTAGCAACATAGTAGGTGTCATTCTATCATAGACGACTATGGAACTCTTTACATATATATATATATATATATATATATATATATATATATATATATATATATATATATATATTTGTATACCTCTGTCTGCCTATCCATGTGTCACTGTTTTAGCCAAACCTGGGGGTTGATCTCAGAGTCTGGGGACCACCTGACATCTTCATTGGCTACAGGCTGCCATGCTCAACTCACCCAATCATGAATTGGGCCTGCTAGGAACTAAGTTCAGATCCTGGCACTGCCAGGCATGATGGAGAACACATCTTACATCTGGATGTTATGTGACAGGTTGTAAACAATGTAATAAATGGTATAGTTTTCATCAGAGTCAATAAAATAAATTCTAAATAAATGAATGAAACAAGAAATAAAATAAATAACCACACCAAACACAATATAGACTGAACATCTGTATGGAAGTATAAATCCTATCTTTAAAATATATATAAGGAGGGCTCGGAAGGTGGCTCAATGGTAAAGCGCTTGCCTTGCATGCATGAGGCCCTGGGCTCTATTCCTCAGCACCACATAAGCAGAAAAAAAAAGCCGGCAGTGGCGCCGCGGCTCAAGTGGTACAGCGCTAGCCTTGAGGTGAAGAGCTGAGGGACAGCGCCCAGGCCCAGAGTTCAGGCCCATGAGTGGACCAATATATATATCTATATCTCTATCTATCTATCTATCTATCTATCTATCTATCTATCTATCTATCTATCTATCTATCTATCTATCTATCTATCTATCTATCTATCTATCTATCTATCTATCTATCTATATCTCTATCTATCTATCTATCTATCTATCTATCTATCTATCTATCTATCTATCTATCTATCTATCTATCTATCTATCTATCTATCTATATCTCTATATATATATATCTATATCTATCTATCTATCTATCTATCTATCTATCTATCTATCTATCTATCTATCTATCTATCTATCTATCTATCTATCTATATGGAGTATCTTTTCCAGGCCTGAGGCTTGAATTCAGCAGCTCTATGCAGAAGAAATGGCAGCAGATCTGAGATACTAATTTCTGGACCTGGGATAACTCATGGAATGTGATCGATCTCATCCTTGAATGAGTAGTTTGTGAATGATGCAAGTAGGAAATGATAGGCACGAGTCATGGGGTATCGATTATTTGTAAAGAACAGTTGATGAAGCATGAAAATAATCATCACAGTATGAAATGGAGGCATCAGGAAAGATCCAAGAATCGGTAGTCATACAGATTGGATTCCACCACAGGTTACCATCTCTCCTACTCTATATTAATGTGTATTTTTTTCCATATTACCTTCACCTTATGAATGGATGACTGTTGTGTTCCCCGCTGTCCCCTCGGGGGCGGAGGCTCAATCACAGGTCCTTGGAACGGCTTAGATCCTTTGTGGCTCAAAGGCTGGTGTGCTCATATGACCCCATTCACCACTTGGTCCTGCTAGGTCAGGAATTCAGATTCCCCGCCCTGCCAAAAAATTCATCTTGATGTCAGAATTCAAACGTTGCACCTGTTTTCTTTCCTGTGCAAGTCCTGGATCTCAGCTAGGTCGGAGAATGCATGGGCCACCCTGTGGCCATGGGAATAAGTTGTTATCCATGTCAGCCCAGTTATTCCTGTCATCATATACTCAGGAAAATACACAATACACCCATGAATAGCATACAAAATAAAGAGAATAACTACACTCAATGCACGATGCAGTCCACACACGGATGTGAATATACATCCCATGTTTCAATGATCATTGAGGACTATTTTGGCCTCCCTGGGGCTCGATCTCAGTTCCTGGGAACGGCCCAGCTCCTTAGTGGCTCACAGTCTGGTGTGATCACATGGACCCATTGGGCAGTTGGGCCTCCTAGGCCCAAAGTTTGAATCCCAGCACTGCCCAAAATTCACCCTGATGTGAGAAGCCAGTCGTTGCACCTGTTTTCCTGTACTGTGCAAGTTCTGGGGCTCAGCTAGGAAGGAGAATGTATATGCAACTCTATACTCATGGGAATAGGTTATCCAGTTCACCACAGTTATATTTGTCATCCTATACTCAAGGAAATACGCAATACATCAATGAATAAGAAACAAAACAAAGAGAATGACTACACCAAACGCAAGATGCCGCCCACTCATGTTTGGAAATATAGATCCTCTATTTAATTATGAATTTATGACTATATTGGCCCCCACCAGGGCTCCATATCAGGTCCCAGGAATGGCCTAGTTCCTTAGTGGCTCAAAGCCTGGTGTGCTCACCATGACCCATTCACCAATTGTGCCTGCTAGGCTTTGAGTTCAAATTCCTGCACTACCAAAAGATTCATTCTGATGTGAGAAGCCTATGATGGAACAGGTTTTCCTGTCCTGTGAATGTCCTGGGTTTCATTGAGGATGGAGAATGCTATATTGGCAACTCTTAGCCATGGGAATAGGTTGTCATCCATGTCAGCACAGTTATATCTGTCACCCCATACGCAATAAAATACACAATACATCCTTGAAAAAGACACAAAATAAAAAGAATAACTACACTGAATGCAAGATGCATACCATACCTGCAGTTAAAGAGAAATCCTATGTTTTAAAAAGGTGGGCTTGCTATTTTGTCCAGTGTGTGGGGCTTCAAATCAGGCCCTGCACCAGACCTGACATTCTACTCTTCAAAGATGGTGAGCTTCCCCTTCTCCCACAGTGCAACAGAATTACCCAGACCTGAGCTAAAATCCCAGCACTGACAAAAGATTCATCCTGATGTCAGAAGCCAGTTGTTGTGCCTTTTATCCTCTCCTTTGAACGTCCTGTGCCTCAAATACGATGGAGAATACGATAGACAACCCTGTAACTATCAGAACAGGTTGTCATCCATGTCAGCACAGTAATACCTGTCACCATATTTATTAAAATACACAATACCTCCATGAATTAGAGACAAAATAAGGAGAATAATTGCACTGAACAAAAGATGCTGTCCAAACATATATGTCAATATAGATCCTATGTTTAAATTATGAATTTATGACTATAGTGGACCACCCTGGAGATCAATGTGAGATTCTGGGAATGGCCACACTCCTTAGTTGCTCACAGGTTCGTATGATCACCTTGACTGATTGGCCAATTTGTTTTGCTCTGCCCTGAATTCAGATCCCAGCACTACCAACAAGTGGATTGTGGAGTAAGAAGGAGAGTGTGAAACTTGTTTCCCTTTTTTCTGAGAATTCTGGGGGTCAAGCATAATGGAGAACATTTCTCCAAATCTAGATGTTCTGTGATAGTTTTTCATCAATGTATTAAACAGAATGTGTTTCATCATAGTAAAATCAATGGTAAATAAATGAATAAAACAAAAGATACAAGGAACAACCACTGCAAACATGTATGGACTGAACATCTATAGGTAAGTATAAATCCTATCTTTATAATACATATAAATAGTATGTTTTCCAGGGCTGGGTCTTGAATTCAGGACTAGTGAACAGGCCTGACTTTTTTATCTTCATGTAAGGTGATCTTCCCCTTTATCCACATTGCTGCAGATTTACCAAGATCCTGAGTTCAAATCCAAAGCCTATAAGTATAAACTTTGTGAATTGCAAGCCAGGGAGCTAATTTTTTTCTCAGCATGTGGCCTAAACTCAGGTCGTAGCAAGTCCGCCTTAGCTTCGATAATCCTAGGATGGGGAGCAGCCACTGGACACCCAGGTGCTGCTAGGGTCCTAGACCCTCAGGTGTAGGGAAAACAATGCACAGAAAAATGTGGTCTTTTATGTTTTCTTCCTTTGCACAGTGACCCTTCTGGGTCTGAATGACACTGTTGCCAAGGTTACTTCATGTTGCATTGCTGAAGGCTGGCAGACTATCAGGGAAGCCATAGGAACACGTGGCAACCTAGGCCCTCATTTCCAATCCCCGCCCTGAAACCAACCAATGGCAGGAGGTACTAAGAAACTGGTTTCCATCCAAAGGAATAACATTAAAATTTTGTCAATTTCACAGTTGAATGAGTTGATCTTGAATCATGATCCTATAAAATTAAACAGCATCATTTTAGAAGGCTGGTGGATTTTATTTAATATTTATGAAGCATTAAAAGAATATTATTACTTACAGGAATGCAATAATTTCAGGACACTGAGTGCTTTCATTAATATTTTAAGGATGAAACAATAACATTAATAACATGGACGCATAATAAATACCCAGGAATTGGTAGGAATATAGTCTATGTAACCGAATAATGTATAGACATCTCTGGCATTCTATAAAGATATATATTTATTAGCATACTGCCATTTGCATGTCAATCTGTTCTTATTGGGTTAACCCCTGGGGCCCATTCTCAGGTCCTGCGAACAACCTGTCAGCTCAATTTGCCCCAGGATGGCATGTTTACACTCACCCATTCATGAATTTGGCCTTGTAGGCCATGAGTTCAGATGCTAGCACTTCCAAACAATGAATCGTGGAGTAAGAAGATGATGGTGACACATGGTTTCCTTTACTGTGAATCTTTTGCGTGTCAGGTATGAGGTGGAATACATATGTAGACCTATATCCTATGTAGTCAATGTTCTATTTGCTATAATAGTCAATATAATACATGGTCAATACATGAAAAAAAACAAAAAATAAAATAACTACACTAAAAACAATATGGAGTCAACATATGTATATAACTATGAAACGTATATGTAAATTGTACATGAATAGGGTGTTTTCTATTGCTGGGGATCGATTTCAAGCCTAAGGAACAGACTTGAATTTCTTGACTTCAAGGAAGCAAGTTTCCCCTTCCCACACAGTGCAATAGAGTTACCCAGACTATAAGTTCCAATCCGAGTCCTGGTAGAAAAAATGTCACCTTTATAGTATGTGAGGCCCAATTCTTAGGTATTTCATTATGCCTCCATTTAATGAATGTGATTGTTTAAATACTTAATAAAATATTAACTAAAATCGATCAATGTTGTGTAATATAATTGTGTATAATTTTATCCTAGAATTATTCAAGAACTGTTTAATCATGACTTACATCACATTCCATTGGTAATCATATGGATAGGAACAAGTTTCTTAGGATCTCCTACCATTTAGAGGTGGCAGGACCAGGATTCGAATAGTGGGCTCCAGCTCCCACCACTTCAACCTGAGGATAGGGAACTCACCAGTCTGTCCAAGAACATAAACAAGACCAGTGATTAGGCAGGCACCAGTGGCTCTCAGCAGACCTCCTTGATACTTACAAGGCTGTGATAGAAGGATCATGGTCAAAGTCACCCTAAGCAGGAACATTCTTGAGACCCCTGTCCAACTTCAGTGCCAACAAAGCCAGAAGCTTTGTGGCTCTAGTGTAGAGGACCAGCCTTGAGCAAAAGCAGCTCATGGACTGTGCCCAGACCCTGAGTTCAAGGTCTGGGACTGGCAACAAACAGAAATACACAACAATCTGTATAGCCATCCAGCTAAATCAGGTCACCCTCTTGTCCCCAACTGAATTGGACAGAATTCCCTGGAAAAAAGGGCTGGGAGAACCGCTGTGTTTTGACTCCGCCCATGCTGCATGCTTCACAGGATTATGGCCACACCACCATTCTTTCATGCTTCTTTCTGACCAATGGGATACAAGAATGGTGGCCATGCCCAAATTCCATGTTGCCAGGTAGCACTGGGATTCCCTCTGTTAGTTTACACCATTACCAGCAGTTGAGGAATGTAGCAGTGGCTGAGTGGTGAGGAAGAGACTTGAGGTGACTTTGGAGTATAGTAGAAAATTGATGCACCTGGCCCTTTCCCTCCCTTAACACGGTTCCAGGTTTCAAACTCAGTAAAGGCCGTGCTGCCAACAGGCCTAAATCCCAGACCAGGTCCCTGCCCCTAGTCTTCTGCTCTGGGCCCATGTGTCCGCGATGCTGCCACCATCACTGCTGCCCCAATTGGAGCAGCTGCCAACAGCTTCTCCCAGCAGCACAGGTGCACTCACCACCAACCTACAACACCAACCCAACCTACCCTGTGTCAAACACCCCTCTGGAGGCACCATGACCCCCTTGCGTTTTTCCTCTCCCTGGCTCTGATGAGCCACCTTTCTGTCTTGAGCATTTCTGAGATAGAAACTAAATATATGATCAGGCTGGGCTGGATCGTGGTCCTCCTGTGAAAGATATGCTCCACCAGGCCTGGTCCTCTCTACTTGGGATGTTAGACATGTGGTGTCATGCTCAGTCATAGGTGTAGATGGATTATCCCAAACTCAGTCCACCTCAACAGATTCTTGACCACACGTGAAGCTCTTTGTAGGGCCTCAACCATTGGACCTCAGTCTCCTCACAGGACAGTTGTGAGGAAACAAGGGATTTATACAGAGAGATCTCTGGACAATGGCTAGGCAGAGAGGGAGCGAACTTCAGATAAGGTTTTGGCAATTCTGTGAGCATATGACAGGAAGATACCAGAAAGGGCTCAGGTTGGGCTTGTTATTAATAGTGCAACAGGTGTGGGATTATGAACTGAAACATGGCTCTTTCATTATTACCCTATCCCCATGAGGAAGGGGATCCTTCACTTTGTTCAGTTTTGCAGCTGGGGAAACCGAGGCACAGAGAAGCCAGGTGATCTACTTATGACTTCAAGTTCACAGGAAGCTCGGCCTGACTTCTCTACCATGCTCCCTAGGACAATGGGTGCTATTCAGTCCACTTCTTGTGGTGGGAAGTCCACCTCTTTTCAGTCGTTTGAAATCTAAGATTGGGCACTGTTCCCGAGCTCCTCAGCTCAACACTAGTGCTCTACCACTTGAGTTCACAGTGCCACTTCCAGTTTTCTGGTGGTTCTTTGGAGATAAGATTCTCAAACACGTTCCTCCCAGAGCTCTCTATGAACCATGATCCTCATATCTCAGCCTCCTGTGTAGTTAGGATTAGAGTTTTATGCCACTGGCACCTGATTTAAGTGTAATTCTGATTTCTCTCTCTCTCTTTCTCTCAGGAACTGGTTGAATGGGTGC
Organism: Dipodomys merriami; assembly: GCF_024711535.1. Lineage (NCBI taxonomy): Eukaryota > Metazoa > Chordata > Mammalia > Rodentia > Heteromyidae > Dipodomys > Dipodomys merriami. The sequence continues at coordinate 2,068,810 of NW_027203037.1, forward strand.
TGTAGGAGGTGGCACAACGTCCCCAGGTGGCTGGAACCCAAGATTGCCCACTCATTCTGGAGGTGGGCTGTGGGTCAGGAGCTGTCTCATTCAGCGTGTTGATAGATCTCCATGAGGTAAACCCTCTGTGCCATTGAAAGACTGTGCTGGTTATTCGTTGTCCATCTTGCCTTACTGGATTTATTTTATTGTATTCTTTTCTACATTATTTTCTAGCACCTGGACAATACTATGGTACATAGTTACTGAAGGAAAATGTAATGTCAACTTAAGAAAGTCATTTAGGGCTCTGGGAATGTGGCTTCATGATACGGTGATTGCCTAGCATGCATGAAACCCTGAATTCAATTCCTCAGTACCACATAAACAAAAAAACATTGGAATTGGTTCTGTGCCTCAAGTGGTACAGTGATAGCCTTGAGAAAATAAAATCCCAAACCAAAACCAAACCAAAAAACATTTAATTAGTAAATGCAAAATAAAGAACCCATACTTGGAATATATAATTGCTCCTGCCTACTGACACCTGACAATAGTCCCTAATTCATGAACTTTACTTATATTAGGATATTGTGTTGAAAAAAAATTTGTTCATTAGGTCACAGCAATTAATGTCTTGAATGTGCTTAGATGTCAGGTGAAGATTAATTCTGGAAATTCAAACATTCCAGGTTTTTGAGTGGTCACTGCTAATCACAATGAGAAGGGTAGTCTAAGTGAGATTTGGAAATATATTTGGTCATTCATGGCACCAAAACACAGAGGCAAAGTAACAGTTGTGACAGAAGAGAAGGAATAATCCCAGAGTTAAGTAATACATGGTAATAACTAAGGTATACCAGAACCTGTTTTAGAGAACCATTTTTTGTTATTGAACAAATAGTTATCAACTAGTCTTATTCCTCATTACCTTTAACATTCTAAATCTCTTATGCTACCTCTTAATAAATGTATCTCCTTCTGTGCTATTTTTTCTTACTTTATCTTCTTTGCTTTCTAAAAATCTCAGTCTTTCTATATTTCTCTATGAACATTTCCTGATACTAAATACCTACACAGATGGCAGAGAATGATCATTTAAGGGTCCCATAACTCATGAGTTATTAATGAAACCACATGGACAAGGAGGACATATTTATTGTTACCTCAAATTTTCTGAAAAGCTGTAATGCCATCATTTGATTCAAATTTGCATTATTTGTTTACATAGTGTCATTCAGTGCACATGAACTCCAATATGAGCTGGTCATTGGTGGTTCAGGCCTGTAATCCTAGCTATTCAGGAAACCAGAGGATTGTGGTTCAAACACAGCCTGGTCAGGAATGTCCATGAGACACTTATATTCAATTAACCACCAGAAACCAGGAAGTGGTGCTGTAGCTTAAGCCATAGAGTGCTCAACTTGAGGTGAAGAGGTGAGGGAGTGCACCCAGGATCAGAGTTCAAACCCCACAACCAACAAAAAGTGCAAATATTACCTTAAGTTTCCCAAAAGGAAGAACAAGATCAATAATCTTCTCAAGCAGAAAAAAGTAATTTCAAAATGATTCAGTGCACCTAATTTTGCTGAATTATTTAAGTTATGGCTTCTTTGTTAGACATATCCTCTTCCTTTAAAAATTGTCAAATACTAGCTTTACAATAAACTTCATCTAATATTTGTTGTTTCAAAAGAGAAGTCTATACAGGTGATGTCACTTAGCTTTCTTACTATCTTAATTCAAAGCCAAAAAAGGCAGGAGAGTCTGTCAAACTCTTATTGCAAATTGAACACCAAAAAACCAGAAATGGGGTTTTGGCTCAAGCAGTAGATTACTAGCTTTGGGGGCAGGTGGGCAGGAAAGACAACTCTTCAGGTACAGGATTCAGCCTCTGGGTTCAGGACCCAGAACCAGCACAAACTAACAAACAAGCAAACAAAAATCCCAGATAATTCTTTGGGACCCTCCTTAAAGGAGTACTGGTCAGAGAAGATGCTCCTTTTGCTGATCAAACTCACTGGATCCTGCTTTTTTGGAATCCTTGTTGCTCTGGAGAACTCAGGACCAGACCAAAGGAACTGATAACTGACTCCTGCATCAAGAGAATCAACTCAGGATTGAAATATCCATCCATAAGACACTTTAAAACCTCCATGTCTTTGTTCCTTTGCTGGAGACCACTTTTAAAACAACGTCTTTTTTTTCCTTTTGTTGCATGCTGGCCTTCAAATGGTACATTATTTCTTTTTGTAACACTCTGAACTAGAAGTTTACAGAAAAATTTTGAGTAAAGAACACACTCGAAAAATCCAGGGGCAGAGTTTCCTTCAAGCCTTGGGATACTTTTCTTGTACAGTAAAAAGGAAAGCACAAGGTAACTTGAACTTTGTTATTCCTCTATGTTCCATTCCTCTCCTGGGGTCAGTTTCCAAATCCAGTAACAATTACTTCCAGTAACAATTGATGGTGCTGCTTGAGGTATAATGAATGTTTTCTGGCTTCACTGAAATAACACTAGAACACCTATGGACCTGAGAGGTAACATGTGTTTCAGAGACAACTTAGTAAAAGGAAAATATGAAATTTATATTGCTTATACATACATTTTGCAAGAGTACATTGAGTTCAAACTTTGTAAGTTCTCTGTAAATTAAGGTGAATTTTAAATGGGAAGAAGGTTTTCAGAACATTCTTTTTGTGAGTGTATGTGCTGTTCATTATTTCCCATGTGTACATGAGCTAACAGTAAGGAAACAATAGCAATAATAGGAGAAAGAGAGGTTCTGTGTTTAAGTATAAGGGTTCAATACAATATAGAAGACTACAAATAAGGCAACATTGAAACAATAAAGCCAAGCCCAGTATGTAGATTTATGGGAATGATATACAAAAAGCAAGACTCCTATGTGGAACATGAAGTATTAGGCCAATCCCATTGTAAATCATGCTTGGTAATCATGCAACTTTGTAGAAAGTAGAATGGAAGAGTAATTATGTTTTCAATGCAAGTCAAATATAACAACATGGAATCAACTGTAAAAAATGTCCATCTTGTGAGAGCAGGTATTATGCTAGCAATGAACTGGTGGCTAAGATCACATTTCTTTTTTTCTTTACACACATACACACACACACACACACACACACACACATATTTGTTGGAGGTGGTCTTGGCACTTGAAGTGTGGGTCTGCGAGCTGTCTCTCTTCTATTCAGCTCAAGGCTAATGCTCTACAACTTGATCCACAGTGCCATTTCCAGTTTTCTTTTAGTGAATTTGAGAAAAGAGTCTCTGAGACTTTCCTACCTGGGCTGGCTTTGAACCTCAATCCTCATATCTCAACATAACCCAGCTTACGATCACATTCCTAACAGTATACACTCAGGATATGTAATGTGTGTGTTCATCAATCTTTATAAGAATTCTTGAGTTAGGGGCTGGGAAGGTGGCTCAGTGGTAGAGCTCTTGCCTTGCATGCATGAGGGCCTGGGTTTGACTCTTCAGCACCACTTAAGCAAAAAAGAAAAAAAGTCGAAATTGTCACTGTGTCTCAAGTAGTAGAGGGCTAGCTGTGAGCTGAAGAGCTGAGGAACAGAGCCCAGGCCCAGAGTTCAGGCCCCATGACCGGACCCCCCAACAAAACAAACAAACAAAAAATAATTCTTGAGTTAAAAATCTGGGCTACAGCTTAGACATTACCCTCAAAAAAGTTTGTAGTTTAAAATTTGATAATCCTGGAGAAATAAAACCTAAGAATGTAAAGGAGTCTTGGAAGTTCAGTTTGCATCCATCCTGGGCAGAACAATCTTTGCAACTGTATATAAAATTTGGCAGACAAAAGCTGGATTGGAAGAATGGCTCAGGTGATGGAATACCAGTCATGAGCTGAATAAGAGATTGAGGCTTTTGCATACATACATGAAAGCATACACATACACAAAGAAGCACGTATATATGCACACACAAATACACAAATGAAACAACTCTCAGAATGTGTAGAAAAGTTAGAAAACAATAATATATGTCCTGAACAAGACTAGAATCAAGTGATAAATTTTAATATTAGAAGTCCTCAAATGAACTTCCTTCAAATAATTTTGAGAATATTTCATTGATAGGGATCAGAGATAGTAAGAGAGTCAATAATCATAATTAAAGGGATCAGATCCATGGCGGAATGAATCAGAGATCCCGCAGGTGCATCTGAAAATATTCATTTCCTGTGTCAAATATTAGAACATCCTTGAAAATAGTAAACAGTCTAAGCAGTCACTCTGGTGTATAATATCACTGGAGAAGTTCAGAATTGGTAGTCTGTATCTAGATTAAATAAACCAAGAAACTATGACAGGGCAATGTGATTCTAGCTTAGAATTCTAGCGCTGAGATTAAGACAGGAGATTAGAGAATGGAATTACATAGTGATATGTTCCCTGGACCAGGTAATTTTGTCTTAATAAAACAAAACAAACAAGAAAGGTATACATAGTTGGACATTTGGGCTAATTTTGTCATTATGTTTTGAGAAGTCAAATTTCCTGTTGAAATAAAACTCATACTTAATCCTCACTTGTGTTTTAAATTCTCTCTTCATTACAAAACATTCCTAGATGTAAAATGACTTATGATTCCCATCCAAAATTTGAAAAATAAGTTATCATCATTCTGTTGTATCCCAAAGAAATGATCAAGGATTACAAAAGATTAAGCCTGGAAAAATAGCAAAGTTCGTCTAATATAGGATTTTGAAGATCTTGCTAAATTAGAATTTAGATTTAAAATAATTTGTTTTTGCTTGAAATTTTATATTCTATAGGATTCTATGAAATTCTTTTTAAGTAGAGAGTTAATTGACAAATTAACAAATGATTTTGCATTCTATTTCCCTAGAATATTCATTCAAGAGAGTTATAATTAGAACTTAGTTAATAGATAATGTGGAGTTGCCAAAAAATTGATGATATTAATTTATAAATTTAGTATAAGAGCAATTTTTGGAGTCTTTGGTATAACATGGTATGAAGAGAATAATCGTGTGACATCTTTTTTCTACCTGTATGTAACACAGGAAGCAATTTCCTTAATTATTTGCTACTGTATACACTGAGAAAAATGTTAGGTTTGGATTTGTTTTTATTTTTATTTTTGTTTTATTGGTTTGTCCTAGGGCTTGAACTCTAGGCCTGGACACTGTCTCTGAGCTTGTTTATGCTCAAGTCTCGTGCCCTACCACTTCAACCTCAGTGCCATTTGCATCTGGCTTTTGCTGAGAAGTTTATTGGAGATAAGAATCTAGGGAATCTTTCTGCCTGGGTGGGCTTTGAACTGTAATCTTCCGATCTTAGCATCCAGAATTTAAAAGATAGTTTAAAAAGTATAAATATAAATAATATTTGCAAGTGTTCCGATCTCAAGAATACCAGTGGCACGGGGGGGGGGGGGGGCGGGCGGGGAATGATGCAACCCAGTTTATTATTGTATTCTTTCCAGAACATGTATGGCATCACATTAGTAGAGTTGTATTTTTTCACAATAGAGATAAGCTATTCATGATATGAATGAAGGGAAGTTTGAGGTGCAACCTAAAAGTTGGAAACTGTTGGGCTAGGATGACTCTATATCATAAATATTGGTATTGATGGTCATAAAAATACTAGGTTACTGTGATAAACAATTGCTTACTCTTGAAGAATTAATTATTACCAATGCTACATAGTTTTATTCTCTACCAAAATGTGTTTTTTTTTCTGTTGACCCTCAATCTGTAACATCCCTTTGGAAAACTCATCTATTGCAGAATTACATAACATGCATGCCGGTACTTTTTTGAATCTCTCAGGTATGGAATCTTCCGAATTTGAAAATGAGTAGTTACGAGTCATTGGAATGTTGAAGAACACATACATTCTGTCTTCTTAACAACTTATTTACTTTTAAAAGTTATAAATTTCCATAGAATTAAACTGTTTTCCCTTTTAGTATGAGAATGGACTATATTTATTCTTTTTTCAAAATATTGGTAAGTATATTGTGAAAATATTGTCTAGTTGGATAGCATTCAAGTTGAAGGTCCTCTGATTAAAAATGGATAATTAATTCAAATTAGACGCCAAACAGTATTGATTTTTTTGACTAATCTGTAGTCAACAAGAAAGTTTAAAAACGGCTTAGAATGTGTTCCTAACCACCAGTTTTATAAATGGCTTTGTACAGTGGTTTGTGATTACTTTATTTTACATGGGATAATATTTTCTACTACTATAAGTTTTGGCAAAAGAAGAAAACTAAAAATTTACTACTGTAGAGGAATATGATAGAAATAGAAGACAGTTTTATGTTTGTCAAATCTCTGATTAGTACCCATATTCAAGACTTAAAGTCATATTTCTTACTATGTTAAACAGATAGGGAAAACATAAAACATCATATGATAAGGCAACTATTCATGACTTTTTAAAATGTACTTATTATGTGATGAAATTTACTTTATTAGCTAATGTTTTGGTTTGAAATATGGGAGGCTGATCTAGTTAACAAATTTTCAAAGGCACCTACTGAAAAGCACAAATGGAGGGGGGTACTATTTCTACACTTTAATGAATGGTTGAACCTGTTTGGCATTAGTGCAGAGTAAATAAATCAACTCTATTGTAACTTGCTCCCTACACTTGAAAAACCTGTAACGTCACTAAATATCAACTTCTTGTAAAGTGTTATTTTGGCAAATGTGATTTTAAAAAGTTTATTTGAAAAGGAATATACTTTCAGGAGATTCAATGTAGGTTATCATTTGTTTGAGAATGACAACATTTTTATACTACAGAACCAAGTTTTACTGTAGTACCAGTGTTTTGAAGCACTAAGGATCTTCTCAATTAATGATTTTCTGAATTATATTTGACCTCTATGTCAAGTATTCCTAGCATTGGTAGACAATTACGAATCTATCGTTCCAGGAACTATTTTTTGGCCTGATGATGTTGGAATGAAATCATTTATTAATCATTAGGAGAGGGGTATTACAAATAATCTTGTAACATTTGTGGTCTTGTTCACTCATATGGGATGGTCATCTGAAAATTGAAAGTTTGAATTACTGTACTTTCATATTTTGTGATTTCATCTTGCATTTTAGGTTGCCTTGCATTTCCCAATTGCTTACTGCTAATTCCTGCATTTCAAGGAATTGGGGCCCTGAAATATAGGAAATGAGAAATTGAGATGGGTCTTCAATTACTTTCTGCTGGCATGTTGGCTGGGCCTAGGTGAGAACTCTTGCCCTAGTTATCTGATGATGCGGATAACTGGGACCTGGGATCCTAGGACCCGTGAATCCTGTAGAAGAATAATAGCTTTTATACATCATATCAATAAATTTTGAGTATAATCAGTAGGAATGCTTCAGAAATATGGAGAAAAACAGTTTAGGACAAGCGAGTTAAAACAATAAACATCAGCAGAGTAAAATCCCTTATAGATTAGAGGAAAACAACATTGGATTTTTTTTTTACCATGTGAATTCAGAAGACCAAGAACACTTAGAACATATCACAAGTTTATACCGAAAACATTGCATTGATACTTTTTATATTCTAATATATTGCTAATCCTGATTATTTATATTCCAATCTATTTATTGGAATAAATATCAATTAATTTGTCAAATTATCAATTAATTCTAGTAAAATTCACTGTGTGAAATATAAAATCAGCACATATAAATATAAAATATATAATTATATATAATATATGAAAATGTTTTGCATTGTTCTGTTGTGGTTATGGTATCAAAGGCAACTGTTTGAAAGTATTATTCCATTACCTCTACCTCAGTGTTTGGTAGAATTAGAACTAAAGCATTACCATTCAGAGATGTACAGCCTAGAGACAAGAGGAAACACTGTGATTAAAACTTTACCAAATTAAGGCCTAATAACGAGGAGAAACATATGGACTTCTCCTGGTGCTATGGAATATATTTGGTGATAGAAAATCAGTGGTGTAAGTTCCTGCCTGGTTGGATGGTAGACAGGCCAGGACATTAGGGAATCATGCATATGAACAATTTTTTCACCTTCTTGGCTTTAGCTACTTTTGAAATAGTAGGGTGTAATAAACAATTATATTTTGAAAAAATACCTTCTAGTCTGAACATTTCTGTCTGAACTGTTCGTCTCTCTATGATCCCTTGTAACTAAGATTAGTTTTGCTCCAGTAAGACAATCTATGCTATCAGGGTAAGATATTCTGGTTGGTCTGTTCCTACATGGAGCAAGGGTAAAGGGTCAGGGAGACATTTGTGCCAATAAGCCCTCATTTGGGAAATTTTATGCTGCCGAAGTTTAGAAGTAGCTCTTAAGTAAGGCTTACTTTGAATCCATTAGCGCCACAAAGCTAAATCAGTTGATAAATAAGTATTTGAAAAGCCATCACCTTTGGACCTAGCTATAAAGGCTTCAATGTATGATCAAATTTCAAATGAAAAAGACTTAAAATAATCATTGACAAAAATTGCAAATGTGAGCAATCGAACAAATAATAAGTTTTTTCCACCATACACAGAATTTTACAGAAATCAATGCATAGAAATTTTGGGAACAATAAGGTTTCCTTGTCACAAATAGGCAACCAAGGATATATGCCTGTCTTAAGATTGCATCATTAACTACTTAAATTTACAGGATACTACATGTTTCAGCAGCACGTCTACCCAAATTACAATACAGAGTTTTACATGGTGCTTGTACAAGGATGATATGAAAATTTGTGAAGTATTCCATATTTTTCATTCTTCAGATGCAAGAAATTAAAAAGTAATTAAAAATTGATTACAAATGTACAAGTGTAATAATACATGTAATTAATAGAAATAAAAGTTAGTTTGATATCAGTGTATTCAATCTTCACCTTTTTAGAAAGGCCTTTACATAGCATAACTTTTATAAAACTTTTGAAATATGATAACATTGTCATTTTATCCCAAAGAAATAAAATTCTATAAGGATCTAGGAATTAAAGGAATCTTAAACTGTTTCTATATGGAATGCAATCTGAAAGGCCACATTTATTAATGAACCTATATATTGTAAAACAATGTCGAATTCAAAGTATTATATCTAGGAGAGAATGAAATAGACTATGGATATTATACAAACAGAATACTAAATATTTTAAAATATACTGTTTCAGACAAGCACCAGAATTATCTTTAGTTTCTGTACTACTCATTTCAACAGATAACTTAAAATTATTTCTAATGAAAAAATCACAAAAATCATTATAGTTGTATAGAAACAACTCAAATATATTTTTATATCAAAGTCAGGCAGTTCACTTGGAAGAATACCATGGAATCCATGAATTTTTAAAGTAAGATATTGCTGTTGTATTGTAAAAATATTTTGTATGGACACATAGGATGGAATGGCAATTTTGAAATTTAAGAAACTTACCCAAACCATTAGGATTTAGGAGAACAATTTGTACTGCCTTCCACAACTTCAAAGAGGTAGTGATACATAATTATACTTTTGGCAATATCAAATGCAGTTTCTTCCAAGTTGTGCTTCAGACCTGGTTTGATATAATGGTTCAAAGAAGGAGATCTAGCATAACTTTGCTATTTCTATTCTCAGCAGGAAGATGCAAGGGGCTGGAGAAGCCTTTAGTTTGGCCATTTGTATCTGCATCATGATGAAATAAAGAAGCCACTCTGGTATTATTCCATGTATAAGTACTGTGCAGGGTTGTCCAGACATTCACGATTATTGCATGAATATCTACCTTGAGCCACCAACTCATGGACAATATCTAAGTGTCCACTGTAGGCTTCTCGATGAAGAGGGGTATATTCATTGTTATCCCTAGCATTCACATGAGTGGCCTTTTTGGAAAGTAGTCTCTACATTGTAGTAAGGCGATTATTTTCGTCAGACCAAAGAAGAAATTTACTTGAATCCTTCTCCATTTTTCGCTTGCAATTGATACCATTTCTTACTTTTTCATCTTGTTCCTCATCTTCATCAGAATTGCCTAGCCAGAGATTTTGAGTGCCAGTGAGAATGAGGATGAGGTGTCCATGTATTTCTCCAATAGTTCACATTGGATGAACTGGTCAGAAAAATCCAGTAAATTTTCTGCATCTGTTTTTTTCACTATTATTTATTTTCTCCTTTTTAATTTTTACTATTCTAAATTATTCTAACTGTAGAGTAGGGAATTGGTAGAGAGCAGAGGAAAGATTTTCCTCCGTATTCAAAGGTACAGACTGAAAATGAGGACCAGTTGTGTCTTCATGTGTAGCTTATTCTAGGAATGAGAAAATAGGAAATAATGCCTTCTATGTAAATGAATTGGGAAATGGCAGAGCAGAAAGTGAAATGATGCAACCAAAAATATGAAAGCAAAATAAATTAGGATAATTATGGAGCAATCATATTACCTATGAGAACCATCAAAGGGAGAGAGGAAGAGAGAGACAGATGTGAAATGATCTAGCTAGCCACAAAATCCATCCCTCTGATCAATTTATAGAGCAAATAATTTAATTTTTTAAAAGAGATGGAAATAGAATTTAAGATCAGATGTCTCCATTGTTTTTAATTATATTTTTATTATCCTAAATACTTGGACAATGGAATTTCCATTCAACAAATCAGTATTTTTTAAGTATAATGGATCTTTATATAACTTTTCCACACCCTTCCAAACCTCACCCCACCTTAATTTTTTCTAGTTTCATACTATCTGCATTGAATATTATACCTTCACTCTCTTCCTCCATAACTCTCTTTATTCCTTCCTTTTGACTTCCCCTCACATCTTCCAAGTGATAGTTTCCTAATATATATTTTGTTGGATTAAAACTTCAATTTTATAAGAAATTACACCTTTGAAATACTCCTGTGCAATACTCCTCTGCAAATAGCACGCTTTGGTTAATATATTTGTGTAAACCTGTATAAAGTTCTAGCTTCCAAATATGAGACAAAACATGGGTCCTTTGTTTGTCTGGCTTAGTTCACATAGTGACTTAGTTCAATTAATATATTTTTAGATCTATACATTTCGTTTCAAATAATGTAACAGTCTTCAGAATTGATGGGTGCAATCAAATTGTGTATATGTGCCACACTTTCTCCAACCATCACTCCACCAAAGGGTATCTGGGTTGTTTCCGTAACTTGGCTACGGTGAATAGTGTAGCAGTGAACATGGTTGTGAAAGTGATTTTATTGTAATCTTTTGGTAGAATTCATCACTACCTTTATGGGAGCAATCCTCTAGCCAGTTTTCCAGAATAAGAATATCCCTCCCTTCATCTTCATCACAATGTATTGCAAGTCCTCAAAAACACACTTCCCCCTACAGGTCTAATTAAGCTAAAACCACATTGTTCCCATATTTTTTCAATACATTATTTCATAATTGTACATATAATTTAGTGAGAACCTTCTATGTACTTTCCTAATGTGGGAATGAGGGACATCACAGAGTAAAAGTAAGAAGTATGCAATTGAATTAGCTATTATCACATTTAATATAATTTTCAGCTCCAATTCATAGCCTCACATAATATTATTTTAATCTTTATTTGAGTACTTCATCTAACCTGTAAATTATAACAGATGAGTTAAAAGCAAAAGCAAACATTGTGGTTTGATTTTGACACTCATGTGTGAGGTTGCACAACATTGGCAAATAGATGGATTGGAATTAATAGCTCTTATCCATTTTGTTAACGTACAAATGATTTTCCCAAACTGATTTTTGCAATTCGTATTCCATTCAACAACAAGAAACATGTGATAATTTCCTTTGTTTTGCTCCTTATTAACTTTTGTCTCCATTTTATTTTATAATGTATGATTTCATACTGTAGATACAAAAATATGTTAAAATATTTCTATCCGTATGCATTGTTATATACATACACACATATATTACACAGGTTATAATGATAATGAATAACTTCAGTAACTGTACAATTTACTAAATTATTAAAACTATCGACGGCCCATGCCTGGCATCCTGGTTAATCGGGAGGCTGAGATCTGACGATCATGGTTTGAAGTCATCCTGGGCAGGAATGTCCAGGAGCCTCTCATCACGAAACAATCAACAGAAAATCAGAATTGGAACTGTGGTTCAAAGTAGTAGAGTGGTAGCCTTGAGAGAAAAATTTCAGGGACATCATCAAGGCTCTTAGTTCAAGAAGTACAAACTACTCAAATAAAATCTATTTAATTTACACCTGTGTAAGTAAAGTATGTCCATCACCCAAATGCACAACCATGCTCATTTGCAAGGTAACTCTGTTTGGTCTGAAGTACCAGAAAATATTTTCACTTAAGTTGAAAGCATTGCACCATGGGTTCATTCTATCTCTCTCATGCATTTTCCACTCAAATATTCAAATCTTACAATTATTCCAATTATTTAAAATCATAGCTTTTTACTTTAATACTCATAATATTAGAGTTTGAATTGAGTGTCTTGTTCCCCATAAATGGGTGTTCTTACCGCTTTGTCATTATTTTTCAGATACTTGTATATGATCTTGGGCTCAGTCCACATTATGTTATTCTTCCTGGAATTTAGAATATCAGGTGCATGGCATTGTGTACACATCTTTGTCCAGCCTGGGCTTTAACCTCTATATTCACAAGAGTAGACTCCCAGGTAGTCAGGATTTTCATAAGCTTGTCATAGCTGATTTTTTTTAAGTCTTTGCATTTCCTGCAGGTTCTTCAGTACTTAATTAATTTGTTTTCTTGGGTTGTTTTGTTTAATTTGAATGTATGTGTTGAGTTGTTCCTCACTTTTCCTTTTCTTTCTTTCAATCAAGTTCTTACCTAAAGTTCTGAGAAACCAATTCTTCTTTTTCAGGATAGTCAAGGTGAACATGATTCATTCCAAAGCAATTTCAGTAATATTTAAACACCTTCATATCTATGAATGGTATATAAATGATAAGTGCTGCGAAGGGTCTTTTTATTTTCACACCAGTCTTTGTCATACACAGACAGATCATGAAATATAAGAAGATAATAAAACTACAGATGATAGCAAGGAGAAGAAAACCTATTATTAATTGTTTGACAGAGGCTTCCCGTCTAGTGAAAGAAATACGTTGCTTGATGCAGGATTTCACAAAATTATATTGCTTGGAGGAAGCTAAACAATCATCTAATTCTACAGAATTGAGGGAGATAAATCGAACTTCTGAATAATTTACATTTGGTTCAAATAAAAGCATGCTTCCTAAAAGAGAGTTGACTTTAGAGAAACATGATGAGTTGTATGTAAGTATGTGCTTAGCTGATTTTGTTAATTTGTAAACTAATACAGGGAAATAGATTACAACACCGTAAAAAAAGAACTTCGCAATGAAATACTCATTTGTGTGTGTGTGAGTGTGTGTGTGTGTGTTAGAGAGAGTGTGTGTGTGTACACATGCACGCATATACATGCACGTGCATGTGCAAGTGCTCATTCATTCATTCATCATTCCTGAGGCTTGATAGTGCCTGGGCACTCTCCCTAATCTTCTGTGACCAAGGATAGTGGTTTACCACTTGAGCCATTGTTCCACTTCTGTTTTTTTTTTTGGAGATAATCACATTTATTTTCATGATTGGACTGGCTTTGAATACTGGTCTTCATATCTCAGCCTCCTGAGTAGCTAGCTAAGCTTATTCAGCCTCTAAGTAGCTAGTTAAAATTCAGCCTGTCCTTTATGCTTCACTGATCTTTTATTCTTGTCCTGAGGTTTTCACATGACTAAGTCATATATATGTGTAGTTGCTTTAAAAAATAGTCTTACTGCGTGGCACCAGGGGCTCCCATCTGAACTCTTAATTATTGAGGAGGCTTGAGAACAGAACCCAGGCCAAATGTTTAGTGGACTTCCTTCTCTATTTATTGCTGGGTGCATTGGATTATTTCCACCATCCTGCATTATCTACAGGATAAAATTGGAAGGACTACAGAATCCAGGCCAACCAAGGTAGGAATCTAGACAAGTTGGTGTGCAACTCTTATGCCATTGATAATGGGAAGGCTAAAAAGACAGATCAGGTGCATGTTCTTGTGTAAAGGGAACCCCTATCCTAAAATTAACCACTGATATGACACCAGTTTAACAAAAATAATACCCCAAGTTGAACACAATTTCCCACAACCAAAATAAGTATAAACATTAACATCCAAAACTTAGTACAATCTGCTCTTTGTTCTAATATCAGCTTCATCTCAGTATCATATGATGTGACAGAATAGTTTCTTCATTAAACTTACTATATATTTAAAAAGACCTAGAAAATTCCTTCTCACTTATTAAGTGCAAACGAATGGCAAATTGCCTCATTTCTTACATATTTGACTACCACTATAAATTCATCTTTTGATTATTATTAATAGTAATACATTCTGATTTATTACTTTATTTTGTAACATTTTTAAATTTTTGGCTTCTCTGCTGAAGTTGAAGTATATAAATAGTATCATCAAATTATACTACTTGGGTAATTAGGGCAGTTTTCTAAAAAGTTTTTAACCAATGGCTTCTAGTAATTCTGGTGTTTTTTTTGTTTTTGTTTTTGTTTTTTTTTGGGGGGGGTCCAGTCGTGGAACCTGAACTCTGGATTTGGCACTGTCCCTCAAGGCTAGCTCAAGGCTAGCACTCTACCACTTGAGCCACAGCGGCACTTCCGGCTTTTTTTTTCTGTTTATGTGATGCTGAGGAATCGAACCCAGGGCCTCAAGCATGCAAGGCAAGCACACTACCACTGAGCCAACTTCCTAGCTCCCTAAGAATTCTTAATTGGTATATTAATTAGTTTATTGTTAATTTCAATTTAATTCTACTGTAAAGGTAATGTACAGAGGGGATACAGTTACATAAGTAAGATGATGAGTATATTTATTATGGAAGGAACATTGTTATCTCTTCCATTGAATTTTTGCACACTCAAAAAAAAACTACTGATGTTTTTCCTGTCGCAATTGACCAATGGGTACATTTCTTTCTTTCTTTATGCATTTCTTACTATTAAATTGATATACAGAGGGTTTACAGTTACTTAAGTCAACTAAAGAGAACATTTTATTTTCTAAATTTCAAATTTTGAATTTATTTTGTTTTGCTTCTTTAGGGTAATTGTTTTTTCAGAGTTGTAGGATTTGTTAATTTAGTTTTGTATAATTTTAACACATGTAAATTATTCAGATATATATTTTGCTTTCAAAATAGTTAGCATGTGAATATGTAAAAATTATTTTCTTAAATTTTATATGGTTTGTGAATTTAAATAAATTTATTTTCTTATAGTTCTAAACATATTTGTCCATGTAACAAATACTGTATTTTCAAGAAGCACATACTTTATTTAAAAACGCTTTATTACCTGGTCACTTTTTGGAAATATTTGTACTTGAATTAAAAAAATGTTTGAGCTAGGCATAGTGATTTGTGGTTTCCATTTTCTAACTATTGGGGGAAGTGTAAATAGGGTTTGTAATTTGGAGAGACTGAGAAATTATGAGACCTTATCATAAAATTTCCAGAGTGAAATGATTAGAGATATAGCCATCCCTAGCAAGATATAGAGCACCTGGTTATCATATACTAAATCTTGAGTTAAAACACCAGTAACATCAATCTTTTGTCAAAATAAAAGGACACATATTTCAAAATGTTTATTACTTAAAACTTTTTTACAAATTTCTCATGTCTTTTATTTCTTAATTTTCAATTTACTTAATATATAAGAATCCACTCCCAATTACTCAAGCTGATTCAAAACTTTGGCAAATTATCAGGGTATAAAATTAACCCCCCAAAATCAATGCTTTTCTGTATCCCAACAATGAGAAAAGTGTGGCTGATATTAGGAAATCAACTCCATTTGTGATAGCTCCACAAAAACTAAAATACCTAGGAATTAGCTTAACCAAAGAAGTGAAGGACCTCTATGATGAAAACTTTAAAAACTTGAGAAAGGAAATCAAAACAGAACTTAGAAAGTGGCAAAAACTCCCATGCTCCTGGATTGGAAAGATTAACATCGTGAAATGGCAATGCTTCCCAAGGCTAGCAACAAATTCATTGCGATACCTATCAAAGTTCCAACCTCATTCTTCAAGGAAATAGAAGAGGCAATCCAAACATTCATATGGAAAAATAAAAGACCCCTAATAGCAAAAACGCTCCGCAACAGAAAGAACACCGCTGGAGGAATATCAATACCAAATTTCAAACTCTACTATAAAGCCATAGAAATAAAAACAGCTCTTTACTGGCACAAGAACAGACCTCAGGACCAATGAAATAGAATTGAAAACCCAGAAATGAACCTACAGACCTATAGCCATCTAATCTTAAATAAGGGAGCTAAAAAAATAGAATGGAAGAAAGACAGCCTCTTCAGTAAATGGTGCTGGCAAAATTGGTTAACTACTTGTAGAAAACTAAAGCTAGTTGCATATATATCACCTTGCAGCAGAATCAACTCCAAATGGATCAAAGACCCTGGAGTCAAAGCAGACACTCTGAAAACATTACAGGATGGAATAGGAGAAACTCTAGGTCTCCTTGGCGCAGGCCAAAATTTTCTGAATAGAGACCCGGAAACACAACAAATCAAAGGAAGGTTGAACAAATGGGATTGCATGAAGCTGCAGAGCTTTTGCATGGCAAAGGATGTAGCTAGCAAGATCGATAAAAAGCCCACAGATTGGGAGACGATCTTCCACAGCCATACAACGGACAAGGGTCTCATATCTAAAATATACTTGGAACTCAAAAAGTTAAATCCCCCAACAACAAATCCTCAAAGAAATAACTGTGCAATAAAGAAGTAGGTGAAAGACTTAAAGAGAAACTTCTCTGAAGAAGAAAGAATGATGGCCAATAGACACATGAAGAAATGCTCAACCACCCTTGCCATAAAAGAAATGCAAATGAAAACAACACTGAGATACCACCTCACCCCAGTTAGAATGGCAAACATCAAGAACTCTAATAACAACAGATGCTGGAGGGGATATGGACAGAAGGGGATCTTACTTCATTCGTGTTGGGAGTGTAAACTTGTTGAACCATTTTGGAATGTATTATGGAGGTTCCTCAAACGACTTCACATAGAGCTCCCCTATGACCCAGCAATATCACTTTTGGACATTTACCCAAATGTTTACAAACAAGACCACACTAAAGCTACCCGCACAACTATTTTACTGCAGCATTATTTACCATTGCTAAGATATGAAACCAACCCTGATGCCCCTCAGTAGATGAATGGATCAAGAAAATATGGTATATATACACAATGGAATTCTATGCCTCCATCAGAAAGAATGACATTGGCCCCATTTGTTAGGAAATGGAAAGACTTGGAAAAAATTAAGTAAGCCAAGCCCAAAGAAACATAGGTCCCATGGTTTGCCTTATTTGCAATATCTCGTATATATATGAGTCAAGTAGAAAAGGTCAGGTAAGGTGATGTTAGGAAAATGAACCCTTAGATAGGTATTTAATTGCTTTTTCTCTCATGCATTGGTTTCTAACACATTTATAAGAATATTTCTTTGTTTCTTTGTATGTCCCTCCCCCACAGTGTAACCCCTACTTTCACTATATTTGATGTCGGTATAATTTGTGGGGTGGGGGAAGGGGAAGAACAAGTTGTTTAAATAAGGATACAGGTGGACCCATTGCAACAATAAGTACAAGTTTTCATGTCGAAAACGAACTTTACAACTTTGGTGTAGCGGGGCTGGCGGAGGTGGGGAGGGATGTGAAGGTAAACAAAGGAGGAAGCTACAATGCTTGATAAGAAATTTACTCATTATCTTGTCCATGAAATTGTAACCCCTTTGTACTATATGTTCACAATAAAAAGTAAAAATTAAAAAAAAAGAATCCAAGAATCTTGTGACTATTTTATTTCTACTAAATTTTTAAATACTATGAGCAATATTATGATTTCATATTTTAAAATACTTTTACTATTTGTGGGAATTTCCTCTGTTTAATATGATAATAACAAATGCGTGTATGTGGTGTGTGTGTGTGTGTTTATGTGTTTTTTTGTGTGTGTGCTTTGTGTGTACTTTGTAATGTTTGGGAGATCACACAATTGCTTCACATATATTAGGCCAATGTTTTACCTCTGAGCTATACTATCTAGTTATAATACAAATTGTATTTTAAATTATGACCTTGAAATTTTCATTCCTAGTATGTTTTTTCAAAATTATGTATGATAAAATGTGATCCATCTTCTATCCACATTAGCAATTGTTATTGTTATTCTTTCTCTTATTTATTTGGAAATTAATTACATTCCTAGTACAGCTTCTTTACATTGTAACAGCTCTATACAATGCTTTATTTTCTATTTTATTTTTACCATGTTATCTGACTTTCAGTCCAATCTATCAGGTGGATTAAAAAGAAACTAGATTCAGGACACTTTATTTTTCTCCTTCTCTTCTCTGAAATCTTTCTGTTTTTTGAAACAATACCAATGACATACAGCTCCTCTGTGGTCCACCATTCTTCTCCCTCTCACTCTCTTCTGCAGTGCAGCTCAAGTAGTTATCATTCAGCTTTATTATGCTGTACTGCTATCTAAATCTTAACTCATTCCTAAGTTAATTTTAGTTGCATTGAGCAGTCTCTAAGACATTTTCTATATATAATATCAGGTGTTTGTATTTTCACAATGTGTGAAATATGAGTGACTATCAAATATTTAGATATCTCTGTAGAATATTGGTCCACCTGCTCAATAATCTCATATATAAATTCAAGGAATACAGGTCAGTCAGAGAAATCTTGTAAAACGGTGTAGCTTGAGCCTTCCTACTAGCTTTGAATAGTATTACCATGTTTAGTAGTGAAGACAACATAGTTCTACTATAAGAACAGACACATAGAAGAAGGTAACAGATTCGCAAAAATAAATTCTTAGTTTTATGATCCAGAGATTTTGGAAAGGATGCTATGACTTTATGAAATAAAAACAGAAACTTAAATGGTTGTATTTGCACTATTGCCTCTCTAGATTTAAAGAATGATCTTAGACTACTACCTCAATCCTTTGTTTGTTTGTTTGTCTGCCGGTCATGGGTTTGAACTCTGGGCTTGGGCGCTGTCCATGTGCTCTTCAGCTCAAGGTTAGCACTCTACCACTTGAGCAACAGCAAAAACTTCCGGTTTTCTAGTGGTTTATTGGAGATAACAGTCTCATGGACTTTCTTGCCCAGGCTGGCTTTAAACCACGATCCTCAGATCTCAGCCTCCTGAGTAGCTAGGATTACAGGCATGAGCCACCGGCACATGGCCTACCTCAAACCTTATAAAGAATGATTATCAAACTAAATGTGAATTGTAAAAACCTATAAAAATTAAATGTAAAAATTCATGACATTGATCAGTAAAGGTTTCTAAAAATTTGACATGGAAAACATTAGGGGCTAAAGAAAAGCAAGAAGTGGATTATATCAAGTGATAACGTTTCATAACTCAAGGGACAGTATAACAGAAATGAAAACATATCCAACAGAGGGCACAGATTTGTTAATGCTACAATGTTAATGCTACAGTGATTATGAAACTTAAGTATTTTTCTATCTTCTAATTCTATATAAATGTTTTCCTGAATAAGATATTTCTTTAAATAACATATGTAATTTAATAGTCAATAGGAGGAACATATGAAATAAGCTCCCCTTTAGTGTCTAAGAAATAATAAAAAGAAAACTCACTAGTATGACCATAATATAAAAAGAGGACCCAAAATATAGTAATGCATTTGTGGATAAATTGATATACTTCTCATAGTGATCGATTTGTATAATACTGCAATCATTTTAGCAAACAAGTTTTCAAGTTTTCAAAAGGTGAAAGAATTGTACAGGGTCCAGGTATTACACTTCTATTAATGTATTAAACAGAAGTAAAAAACTTTTTTGGACAGGGAATGTAGTTAATTGACAGTGAACTTGAATAGTATGTGTGAGACCCTGGATATGATCCCCAAAGACAAATTTTGAAAAGACACACTATAGAGAATGTATGCTGGGCAAATTCCGGTAACTGAATTTTATATCTATTTTAATGTCTGTTCTAAAATTTACAGCATTTCTATTTGAAGAAATGCAAGTTTGTGAAAATTAGGGTTTGAAAACCTATGAAGGTACAATTCACTTCCAAAGCACTAAAATGTATACAATAAAAGGAGACATTATATTGTAAGTGAATTGCATGTCAGGAGAAAAAACTATTGTTAAAACTTCTTCACAAACTGCAGAATTGCTAAAAAGATATTTTTGGTGCTGGCTAAATACTCTTTGTAAACTGCTGCATTTAAAACAAAGATGTAATTTCTGTTATTTTGAGGGTATTTTGTCCGTTTGAGTTTATACAGAGATAACTCAATCAAAAAGTATATGTGATAAGTAATTTTTATTATTTTTATTGTGAAAAAACTGTACAGAGGGGTTACAATTACATGGGCAAGATAATGAGTACATTTCTTATCAACCATTGTAGCCTCCTCCTTTGTTTGCCCTTCTCATCCCTTCCCATCCTCCCCAGCCGCCCCACCCAATCCTCCCCACTACCCCCCCACCACCATTGTAAAGTTCATTTTTCGACTTGTACATCTCACTGTTGCAATAGGTTCACCTGTATCCCTATTTTTCCCCCATGGTTTCCCTTATTTGCAATATCTAGTATATGTCTGAGTCAAGCAGAAAAGGTCAGATAAGTTGATGTTAGGGAAATGAACCCTAAGATATGTATTCAAATGTTTTTTTTTTCTTTCATGCGATTGTTTCTAACACATTTATAAGATTTTTTCTTTGTTGCTTTGTATGTCCCTCCCCCACAGTATAACCCCTGCTTTCACTGTATTTGATGTCAGAATAATTTGTGGAGGGGAAGGGAAAAATTTTTTAAGTAATTGAGAAACTTTTCTGGAGGAAACTTTTAGCAAATGACAGAAGACACAAATCTATGCATCTGCATTTTATGCAAGTCATATGTTACTCGTTCAATCCAATTGCTTATCTCTACTTTGCTAGGAAAAACGTATTCTCAAGATAAGAGCCAAAAGCAATGAAAAGAACAAAATACACAATCATCTTGATTTATTGGTTAAAGTAACAAATAAAATAAAGCAATTCCACTTAAGGGAATCCAATATTAGTGTATGTGAAGATGTTCCTGAATGTCAAGATCCATTAAATTTTTGGAATTTTAATTTCTACAAACATATGAAATCTAGAACAAGAAAACAAATATAGACTTAGAGTGAACCAACCTTGAAATCATTTTCTTAATTGTTTTGAAATCACAAAAGAATTGATATTCCTTTGCTTTGGAAATCATTTAAAAATATGTATCACTTATGAGAATTCCAATACCAATCAAGAGTAATTTTATATAATCATTATAAATATCATTTTATTACTATTGTAAAATAGAATAAAAAATAGAATAAAAAAACCACTCCCAGTATATGACCTACCTATCATTATTCTTAACTTCTAATCATTACCTAAATATCTTAAACAGTATAAATAGTCATGTCTTTAACACAGACGTAATATTCTATACTTTTTTACTTAACATTTTCCAGTGGTATGTATTCATGTTTCTAAGAAATGTTCACAGCAGTTAAAAGATGCCTTTGTGAAATTAATGTGATACAATTTGTTGGTGGTGGTGGTGTTTGCAAGGCCTGGGCATTGTCGCTAAGCATTTTTATGCTCAAAGACAGCACTCCAGAAATTGAGGAAAAGAGCTAATTCCCGTTTTCAGTGGTTAATTGGAGATAAGAATTTAATAAGTACTTTTCTGTCTGGGCTGGTTTTGAAAACAATTCTAAGATCTCAGCACCCAGAATAGCTCATATTATAAGGGTGAGTTACCGGCACTTGGTTTCATGAAGTTTTTTTTTTTTTTAATTTTAATTATGTTTTCAGATGTTTGTTTCACTATGATGTATATCATTCGGCAAATAAATTTAGATATATGCATATATTTCTGATGACAAATAATCTCTAAAAATGTACTATTTTACACATAACATTATATATATATATATATATATATATATATATATATATGACAGACACCCTCTAAAATTTTCATGTTACTATTCTTGACCTTTTTCAATTCAAAGATATACACTCTATTTTTCTAAAAGTTTCCTAGAATAAAATAACTAATATTTCAATAGAAAGTAGAGTTTATTACTTTCAAGGGAATTTTAGATATACATATGATATTGTAGTAATATTTACAGTATATTACTTGAAAAGGTTCTGCCCAAAGTCTTAAATATTTGTTTGTAGTTAAGGAGAGGGAGGAAGGTAATTCATACTGATTAGGAATTTTCAATGCTTCAAAAAAATCTATTCCATAATTTGTTATAAGCACATAGTGAAGCAACCAGATATGGTTTAGTTTTTTTTGTTTATTTGTTCAAAATTCCAATATGGATGCATGCAGAGTGGTAACATTAAAATTATTAATCAAAAGACAAATAATAATAAAATCATAGACACATATCCAACGTTCAATAATTAGCACTTATGATACTAATAATAATTTTGTTGGAGAGGATGATGACCACAGTGTCGCCTGATAATGACGATGTTGTGATTGAAAAGGAAAAAAACCTTTAGATATCTTTGAAGCTAAATTTCCCACATTGAATGCATAGTTATAAACAGATTTGGATTACATACAATAACAATAACAAGAGGAAGGCTGGGAAGCTGGCTCAGAGGCAGAGTGCTGGCCTTGCCTACATGAGGCTCTGGGTTTGAATCCTCAGCACCACATATGCAGAAAAAGCGGGAAGTGGCACTGTGGCTCAAATGGTAGAGTGCATTGAGCTGAAGAGCTGAGGGACAGTGCCAGGCCCAGAGTCCAGGCCCCATGACGAACCAAAAAGAAAAAAAAAAAGGACCAGAATAACAAGAGGAGAGTTTGAATATCAAGAAATACAATCACATAAACAGGTAGAGACAGTAAAAATCGTAATATTATTCCAGCGGTCTTTCTAATGTATACTCACTGTTCTTGGTGGTATTATTTTCTTATAAATAAAAACATTTATTTCCATATTTTGATGGACTAAGATGTAGGTTTC
Organism: Dipodomys merriami; assembly: GCF_024711535.1. Classification (NCBI taxonomy): domain Eukaryota; kingdom Metazoa; phylum Chordata; class Mammalia; order Rodentia; family Heteromyidae; genus Dipodomys; species Dipodomys merriami. The sequence continues at coordinate 2,091,964 of NW_027203037.1, forward strand.
TACTTAGTGTGATTAGTTCAAATAATATTCTCATATAGATACTATTCAATAACCAATGTTAACCAATGATATATTAAGAACATGTTCTTCATTACAGCTGTAAATACATGATAAAATTTACATAATACCACTTACATAACTGCAGTTACCATAAAAGGACATAAGCTACAGAGCCAGGAGTTAAAATTTATTTTTATTTCTGCATGAAACTATTTCTGACTTGATACCAACAAATTGAATTTGACTCTTTCCTTATTTGTAAGCTAAGGTAGAAAATGTAAGGACTGTTTACTTTTTTTCCCTTGCTCTAGAATTCAACAAATATAGTCTTCAATATTTCTAGCAGATTACATCCATTTACAGATGAGAAATATAAGACCAACAGTCAATGTTGTTAGCAAATAATGGAACTAGAATTTTTTCTGAGTTCTTTACTCTGTGTGCTTACAAGGAGAGTCATTTGGTGAAGGAGAGGACCAATATGAAAAGACTATGGGGAAAAATGCATACTTTGTAAACAGTTGTTTTAGGACTGAGTGACTGGTGATGAGTATTTGCAATAGGCTGGTGTCAGGGACATAAAAAGGAGTACATAGAAATTACATTATGACAGAAACTGAAAAAATCTTGATCATTCATCTTATCTATGGATGGAGGTAGGGTAAGAAGAAATATAAAGTGTTTTCACATCTCTGACTCCTAACTGTGTTAGTTACATTCTTGGTGATAAGGACTACAGGAGGAAAAGATGGATTTAGAGGAAAATAAACTCTCTGATCGTTCTCTGGTTTATGTTAAACAGATGCCAAGATAGGTCTGTTTGAACAGCATCAAAATATCCACAAACATGAATATGAAATGTAATGATAAAATCAGGGACATTATTAAAGGGAAGAGGAAAAGGAAAGTTCTGACAAAAGTATGAACAATGTGAGTACCAGTGTGGACAAGATTGGAGGAAAGAGATAAATAAGGAAAAAAAAGGTAATAAACACAGATTTACAGAAGAAAAGGAAGGAAAGAAATTTCAGTAAGGAAATCTACTATTTGGATTTGAAAAGTAAAAGGACATAGACAAGATCAATAAGAACAGTGTTTTGGTGAAAGTCATATTGATAAAATGTTGAGCTATGAATGTGAAGACATAAAATTCTGGACCAATAAATTCAACAGGTCCTGTTGATTCTAATTGTTGGGAACAAATGCTTTAATCCTGACCTTAGAAATATTATACAGATATAACTGTCATGAACTTTTCTTAGAGGTATTCTGTGAACATTTTTGAAAACTTTATTTAGCCAGGAGATTATAGATTGAACTAAAGCACAGACAAGCCTAATTTGTCCTACAATTCAAATTAGTGACTCATCTATCCATATCAGTTTAGGATTTTATTGAAATATATTTAGATATGTTTGGATATCTTATCAGCCTACTCATTATAAATGTAGGACAAGTAACAGCAAGTATTAAGTTGAACATACAGCTTTACAGATGTGACTGAAGACTCCTTAAATTGATTCTTCTTTAAAATAGAAAATGCTTCAATACCTATTGACACATCATAACTGCCAAATACTCTATTGAAATGTAATTATTGTTAGGTATATCTCCATGCTGAAATAACCCTGTCTATCAACCTGACACAAATTCGTATATGTAGGAAAGTGTTCTTATAAATTTCAAGCTTTTATTGAATGGAAGAGTTCAGACATTACCCTCACCACTAGGATTAAATGCCAAAAAAGATAAGACATTTTGCTTTAATGCCTTTCTTTCATTTTCTCATACACATTGCCAAGTTGCGAAGGTTTCTGTTGTAACAATAATACAATCATGACTTGTACTAACACAACATCTAGGATCTAATGTTAATTCGGATACTTAGTAATTAGCTCCAAATTTTGTGGATATTTTTATTTCTTTAGGATAAACTAATGAGCTCCAGGAAAATTTCCCTAAGGAGCCTTTCAATTCTAATATCACTGTCTCAAAATACTTTAAATTCTACATCCTCTAATGTGGGCATAAGATTATATTGTGGAACTTTTCTCCTCAGAGAGTAAGTATTACTCTATTGCTTAACATGGACAAAGTACTTTCATACATAGACTGGGCGTGTGCAAACAAGAAGTGGTAGTTGAACAATGTTCTTAGCAGTTTGCACAGATGAAATGGAAATAGAGCAACTATGAACTCAAAAGGAATGTGCAAAAAAGACAAAGGCACAAAGTAGAATGTGCCAAGAAAAACTGAAGTATAATTTCAAATAATGTGCTCAGGTGTGAGGGTGTGTTCAAAGTACAGTTTCAGAAAATGTAGTTGGATGTCATGGGGAAAAACGGCTTTAAACTATTCTGGGATAATTGTACAAATAGAAGCCCCTAACTCTGACTCTAATCAGCCACATCATCATCAACTTAGGGACTATTTTCCAAGTGCAAAAATGAGAAAAAGAGGGCTTATCACAGTTAGTGTTCAAGTTGAAGCAATAGCAATCACATAACTTTTCTTATAAGTATTCATTTATTTTGGAGCATTAGAGTAGGAAAAAGCCAAGTAAAAATTCTGCATGTACCTAAATTAAGTGGGACGTATTATACTGGGATCTCTTTAATTTGGTAGTTATAGATTATATTTTTTTGTACTGTAACTTGGGAAAATTGTCTGCTATCAGTTATTTTCTTCTCTTACCCTTATTTTGCCCTTCCACTTACATGATTATTATGTAAAGAGACATAATTGATCTTGCATTTCTAAATTCTTCAAATTATCTGAACTAATTCTTACTTCTGGCAGCCTCCTATATCTTTCTCAAGGGAAATATTTTGACACTACCATTTTTATCCTATATGATATTGGATATCTTCCTGCCTAATTCAGTGCAAGATATACATTAGACTCATTCAGATATCTCAACACTTGTACCACCATAAATAAGCAAGACACAAAGAAACAGATTCCATTGTTTTTCTCATTTGTAGTAACTAGGAAATATCTAGGATAGTCCTAGCAGATGAGTAGAATGGCTCAATAGCTATGTATAAATGACCACATAAAATGATGCTGAGCAAAATAAACTCCTAGATATGGAAAGAGAGATTTTATTTTGTGGTTGTTGTTTTTAATGTACTATGTGATTTCTTTTTTCTTTTGTGTTTTCCTCTATGGTTTGTCCACTGTTGTATTTGATTTCAGTATCCAGTGTATTGTATATACATTTATCTTCATTTGACAAGGGAAACGGAACAATAAAATGGCCCAACAAAGGACAAAAGGAAAACCAATGCAATAGCAACACTCACAAGACAACATGTTAGAAATTTACTTTACAACTTGTGAGGAGTATTGGGGTGAAGGAAAAGTGTGAGAAAAATAAGGGAGGGGGTAAAAATTTTGAGATGTTATATATCCACTACCTTACAATTACTGCAACCCCTTCTATATATCACCTTGACAATAAAATTAACTTAAAAATGAGCTGCATAATATATAATTTCACTGTATTGGTATAGTAAATATTATTCTATGTGTATTATCTTTTATAAAAGTGAACTTTTGGCTGCTAATTTGAATTACCTCTTTATTTATCAGAGGGACAGCATTTCTTCATGTGTTTACTGGCCATCCTTCTTCCCTCTTCAGAGAAATTTCTCTTTAAGTATTTAGGACACTTATTTATTGGGCAGTTGATTCTTTGAAGATTTGTTGTTGGGGGATTTAATTTTTTAAGTTCCAGGTATATTTTAGATATGAGACCATTGTATGTTGTATGACTAATGAAGATCTTCTCCCAATCCGTGAGCTTTCTAGTGATCTTGCAAGCTATGTCCTTTGCTGGGCAGAATCTCTGCAATTGCATACAATCCAATTTGTCCAACCTTTTTTTGATTTTTTTGTGTTTCTGGGTCTCTATTAAGAAAATTTGGCCTGTGCCAAGGAGACCTTGGGTTTCTCCTATTCCATCCTGTAATGTTTTCAGAGTGTCTGCTTTGACTCCGAGATCTTTAACCCATTTGAGTTGATTCTGGTGCAGGGTAATAAGGATCTAACTTTAGTTTTCTACAAGTAGTTATCCAATTTTTCCATCACCATTTACTGAAGAGGCTGTCTTTCTTCCATTCTATTTTTTAGCTCCCTTATCAAAAATTAGATGCCTATGGGACTGTAGGATCACTTCTGGTTTTTCAATTCTATTCCATTGGTCATCTTGGATGTTTTACATCATATTTCCCTATTTGGATTCCCTTTAAGTTTGCGTCTAGTCTTATTGCCCCAGCTAGCATTCTAATACTAAGTTGAAGAGGAGTGGAGAGAGCAGACATACTTATCTATTTCCTGAATTAATAAGAAATGGCTTTAAATTTTCACCATTAAGTATAATGCAGGCTGTAGGTTCGTCAATTCTTAGCAGAAAGAACAGCACTGGAGCAATATCAATTCCAAATTTCAAACTATACTAAAAAGCCATAGTAATACAAACAGCTTGGTACTGGCACAAGAACAGTCCTGAGGACCAATGGAATAGGACTGAAGACTCAGAAATAAACCCACTGACCTATAGCCACCCAATCTTTGACAGGGGAGCCAAAAAAATTGAATAGAAGAAGACAGCCTTTTCAGTAAATGGTGCTGGCAAAATTGGTTGAACACCTGTAGAAAACAAAAGATATATCCATATATATAATGATAATCAAATCAAAATGGATCAAAGACCTCAAAATAAAAGCAGACACTGTGAAAATATTACATGAAGGATAAGAGAAACTCTAGGGCTCTTTAGCACAGGCCAAAAAATTCTTAATAGAGAACCAGAAACAAAACAAATCAAAGATAGGTTGGAGAAATGGGGTTGCATGAAACAGCAGAGCTTCTGCATGGTAAAGTTCATAGATAGCAAGATCAATAAAAAGCCCACTTACTGGGAGAAGTTCTTCATGAGTCATAAAACAGACAAAGTCTTATATCTAAAATATACTTAGGACTCAAAATCATAAATCCCACAACAACAAATCCTCAAAGGAACAACTGCACAATAACTAAGTGGGCTGAAGACTTAGAGACTTCTTTGAAGAGGAAATAAAAAATGTCCATTAGATACATGAAGAAATACTAAATTTTTCTAGTCATAAATGAAATGCAAATCAAAACATTGAGATTACACCTCACTCCAGTTAGAATGGCTGTAATCAATAAATGTAATAATGACAGATGCTGGTGGGGATGTATCTAAAAGGGAAGCTTACTGCATTACTTGTAGATGTTTAAACTTGTTTAACCACTTTGGAAAACAGTATGAAATTTCTTCAAAGGACTCCACCTAGAGCTCCCCAATGACCTAGCAACCCCACTTTTGCGCACTTACCCAAATGATTACAAAACTACCAGCACAACCTTGTTTATTGCAGTATTAGTCACAATAGCTATGATATGGAACCAACCCCAATGCCCCTCAGTAGACGAAGGGTTCAAGAAAATGTGGTACACACACACACACACACACACACACACACACACACACACACACACACACACACACACACACACACACACACTGGAATTCTATGCTTCCATCAGAAAGAAGTAAGCCAGACCCAAAGAAACATAGGACCCATGGTTTACCTTTGTTTGCAAGGATTAGTACATGTCTAGGACAAGTAGAGAAGATCAAAGCTAGGTACATATGACCATACAAGATGATGTTAAGCAAAATGTACTCCAAGTCAGAGACACAATTGGTTTTTCCTTTCTTTCTTTTGTTTTTAGTATGATTATAATGTACTCTATGATCCTTTTGTACGTTATTCCCCACGGTAAACCCCCGTTTTCACTTTATTTGATTCCAGTGTTCTGCACCATATTATATATATATATATATATATATATATATATATATATATATATATATATATATATATATGTAATTTGGGGAGTGGAAGGAATATAGCAGAACGCATAAATGGGGATGCAGGTTGACCATTGTGACAATGAGATGTACAGGACACTTTGTCGAAAATGAGTTTACAATGTCAGGCAGGGGTTGAGGAGGGAGGAGTTGGAGATGTGGGGAGGGAAAAGATGGCAGGGGAAAAACAAAGGAGGAGGTAACAATGCTGTATAGGAAATGTACTCATTATCTAGTTCTGTAACTCTGAGCCCTCTGTACAGTATTTTTACAATAAAAATATATTAAAAATGTCTACCAGATATAAATTTCCGGTGCTGCCCTCAGAATTGCATTTTCTGCTTATTCTGGATGTGGTTAGGTCCACCTGCCCAATGGATCAGTAGTCTTCAAGGCATCTTGGTCCTGCAGTGGGACTTGGATTATCCAGTGCTGGTTGGAACCAGGCCAAGGACAGGACAAAACTACTTCCAGGACATGGTTTCATCATTGCCCATGCAACTAGGTTTGCATGCAGAATTTCTCTGAATTTGACTACAGAAAACAATCAGTGAAACAAAAGGCAAGTCCACCAAACACCTCCCCCCTCCCCCCTCCCCCCACCATTTCCTCCTTTCTCCCTCCCTGGGAAAGTAGAAAATAATTTTGCAGGTTTTGACACACACACAAAATGCCCACAATCTCCCCTGGTAAACTTGGTTTCAAGTCACTAAGTCATGTCAACGGATAATGCTGCATTCATTATTCTGGACAACATCTTCAGGTTGTTTGATGCTTTAATTTGTTGTTGCTGTATTTGATGTTGTTGGTAGGGGTGCCTGAACTCTGGGTCTGGGTGCTGTCCCTGAGCTGATCAACTCAAGGCTAGTGCACTACCACTTTAGCCACAGTGCCACTTCCAGTTTTTTCTGCTTATGTGGTGCTGAGGAATTGAACCAGGACCTCATGCATGCAAGACAAGCACTCTACCACAAGTCTTCTTCCAACACTAATGATTTAATTCTTTAACATTTCTTTTTGTCAGTCATGGGCCTTGAACTCAGGGCTTGGGTATTAATATATCCCAGAGTGCTTCAGCTCAAAGGGAGCCCTCTCCCAATTGAGCCACATTGCCAATTCCTGTTTGGAGATAAGTGACTCACAGACTTTCATGCCAGGATTTGCTTTGAACAAGTAAATTTTTAAATTATATTTCTTCTAGGTGTTTACTGGTACATTACAATTTTTCTGGAATTTAAAGTTTTCTGTAAACCGTTGTTTTCAAGTAATGCAACAGCATTAAATATTACATTTCGAAGCTATCCTTTAGCACATCAATTTTAAAATTATTATCTTAATATGAAATTCTAATTCTTTGTAGTAACAACCCATTAAAGTCCAAATGGGAAATATGCTAATTTCAGCAGCCTTTACTCTCCTTCCTCTTTTTTTTTCTCTCCAGTATCTTTTCTTGTTTTGGAACAAGTGTCATGGACTGTCCAACCATTCAAAAGGAAGATTATTCCATTAATTTAATAGAAAAGGAATCCAGCCTGCCTGCATCTCAAGGCAACTTTGAGTATAATGTTAATCTAATAATTTATGTCAGTAGATTTTCAGTCATTTCAATAATTTTTTGTTTAACCACTCATTAAAGAGGTCCCAAAAATCTAGAATCAAAAATCATGTTCTGCTTTCTAAGAATGTTTTAAAAACTAGTGATTCAACAAGACACATTCTATTCTTCCAAGATTCCTATGTGAAGAATTTCTGTTTTATCATAGCCCTTACCACTGACCCCTTCCCGTCAAACTTGTAGCTTTGTTCAGTTTTCTTGTTTCAGCTTCCATTTTGGTATTAGCCTCAGTAATATCCTTGTAGTATTTGACAATGAAATCCCATTTATTGTTAGAGAACTCAATTCATATTGCCAAAGGCAGACTCATGAGCCATAAAGCATAAATTATTGAGTATCATTAACATGATCATATGCAAATATTACATAAATTAATATAAGTACCACATAAATGTGCAACTTCATAAACTTTTAAAACTGCAAAGTAGTTACATATCTATGTCATAAAATAATTCAGATCATTGGTAGAAAAGATTAAGCTAAAAATTTTGTTTATATCATTCCCAATATTTTTGTCAAATTTTCTTTTCTCATTAACTTTCACCTTAGGGCCTGCTTTTCCTAGCAACAAGTTACAAGTTGATATCCTTGGATTTTAGTCCCCTCTGAGTAACCTCTTTTCTTTCCACCAATAGTTAGTTCCTCATGTTAAATACCTGAGGAATAACGTCCCATTGTTCCTGCAAAAGGAGTACCCAATTCGACTGTCTGTGCCTACTCTTGCCTTGCTTTGTTTGGGAATGTGGTACCAGAGACAGGGGTATCAGGGATCAGGTAGCTGGAACCATGGTGTTAAGAATTATGGGTAGCAAAATGAGTAGCAGAGAATAGGATAACACGGAAAGGGTAATTGTGACTGTAATTGCTGAGTTGCATTGGCAGTAAATTGGGTAGCAGCGACAGCTTTGCAGGGGTTTGGGTAGCTAATCCAGGCATCCAGAACAATTTAGCATTGACAAGGAAGTATAGACAAAGTGAAAGATACAAGTTGTGAGGCATTGTGGGAATTCTTTTCTATCCACGCTAAAAACATGGAGGAGGGTTATTTTAAACTAAAACTACAAAAGATAATTTAAGATCTTGGTGCTAACAAATCTGTCCAGGTGTTATTATTTTAAACAGAGAATTCAAAGTGGATTTTCTTCATGAATACAGAGATCAAAGGTATTATATTTCTTATTTCAAAATGCAAATTAAAGGGAAAATTAGTCAGGAGGTAAAATTCATATTGAATGTTAATATTTAAGAGGAAAAGAAGATCCTAGATGGCAGACTAAAGACAAAGCAATATCAGAGCATTATATGTTCAATAATAATTAAGTAACTTTAATTGAAAAATTGAGCTGGAATGTACACATCAGGCAAAGGCAAGCAATCAGCCTAACACCAACAAAGAAACACCATTATGTATATCTCAGAAAAAGGAACCAAGTTCCTTATCCTTGATTTCAATGATACACACACGTGCGTGCGTGCGCACACACACACGCACACACACACACACACATACACACACACACACAAATGTATGCAACAGCTCTATCTACTCACATCCATTCAACATGAATCAAAGATCTTCAAACATTAAAAGTTTGAAGTCTTACTCTGAAAACATTACAGGATGGAATAGGAGAAACCTTAGATCTCCTTGGCACAGGCGGAAATTTTCTTAATAGAGATTCAGAAATACAAAAAAAAAATCCAACACAAATGGGACAAATGGTATTGCATGCAATTGCAGAGCTTCTGCATAGTAAAGGACATAGCTAGCCAGATCACTGGAAAGCCCATGGATTGGGAGAAGATCTGCACTAGCCATACAACATACAAGGGTCTCATATCTAAAATATACCTGGAACTCAAAAAATTAAATCCCTCAACAACAAATCTTCAAAGGAACAACTGCCCATTAAATTAGTGGGCTAAAGACTTAAAGAGAAACTTCTCTGAAGAGAAAAGAAGGATGGGCAATAAACACATGAAGCAATGTTCAACCTCTCTAGCCATAAAAGAATTGCAAATAAAAGCAACATTGAGGTACCACCTCACCACAGTTAGAATGGCAAAATCAAGAACTCTGATAACAACAGATGCTGGAGGGGATTTGGACAGATGGGAACCTTACTACATTGTTGGTGGGAGTGTAAACTTGTTCAACCACTGTGGAAAGCAGTACGGAGGTTCATCAAAAGACTCCACATAGAGCTCACCTATGACCCAGCAATCCAAGTTTTTGGGCATTTAACCACATGATCACAAACAAGACCATACTAAAGCTACCGACACACCTATTTTTTATTGTAGAATTATTTACCATAGCTATGATATGGAACCAACCGAGATGGATCAAGAAATGTGGTATATATACACAATGCAATTCTATGCATCCATCAGGAAGAATAACATTGCTCCATTTGTTAGGAAATGGAAAGACTTGGAAAAAATTATATTAAGTGAAGTAAGCCAGACCCAAAACAACATAGGTCCCATGGCTTCCCTTATTTGAAATAACTAGCATATGCTGAGTCAAGCAGAAAAGGTCAGATAAATTGATGCTAAGGGAATGAACCCCAAGATAAGTATTCAATTTTTTTTCTTTCATGCAGTTGTTTCTAACATATTTATAAGATGATTTCTATACTGCTTATCATGTCTCTCCCCCTGCTTTCACTGTATTCGATGTTGGTACAATTTGTGAAGGGGAAGGGCAAAAACAAATTGTTTAACTAGGGATACAGGTGGACGCATTGCAACAATAAGATATACAAATCATTATGTCGAAAAATTAACTTTACAACTTTGGTGGGGGGAGGAGGGTTTTGACCATCTACTTTCCAGTTGAATTATAGGTGTAATACAAAGCAATACAAACCAGTTCTTACTATAAATCATTTTTATCTGAACATCTTAAAAATAAATTAAGACAACATGAAATAAAAAATCCCATGATACCTATCAAAATTCCAACCTCATTCTTCAAGGAAATAGAAGAGGCAATCCAAAAATTCATATGGAACAGTAAAAAACCCCGAATAGCAAAAACGCTCCTCAATGGAAAGAACACTGCTGGTGGAATATCAATACCAAATTTCTAACACTACTATAAAGCCATAGTAATCAAAACAGCTTGGTACTGTCATAAGAACAGACCTCAGGACCAATGGAATAGAATTGAAAACCGAGAAATGAACCTACAGACCTATAGCCAACTAATCTTCGATAAGGGAGCTAAAATAATAGAATGGAAGAAAGACAGCCTCTTCAGTAAATGGTGCTGGCAAAATTGGTTAACTGCTTGTAGAAAACTAAAACTAGATCCTTATATATCACCCTGCACCAGAATCAACTCCAAATGGATCAAAGACCTTGGAGTCAAAGCAGACACTCTGAAAATATTACAGATGGAATAGGAGAAACCTTAGGTCTCCTTCACTCAGGCCGAAATTTTCTGAATAGAGACCCGGAAACACAAGAAATCAAAGATAGGTTGGACAAATGGGATTGCATGAAGTTGCAGAGCTTCTGCATGGCAAAGGACATAGCTTGCAAGACCAATAGAAAGCCCACAGATTGGGAGAAGATCTTCACTAGCCATACAATGGACAAAGGTCTCATATCTAAAATATACTTGGAACTCAAAAAATTAAATCCCCCAACAACAAATCCTCAAAGAAACAACTGCCCAATAAATAAATAAGTGGAATAAAGTCTTGAAGAGAAACATCTCTGAAGAATAAAGAAGGATGGCCAATAGACATATGAGGAAATGCTCAACCTCCCTAGCCATAAAAGAATTGCAAATCAAAACAACATTGAGATACCACCTCACTCCAGTTAGAATGGCTATAATCAGAACTCTAACAGCAACAGATGCTGGAGAGGATATTGACAGAAGGGAACCTTACTTCATTGTTGGTGGGCATGTAAACTTGTTTAACCACTTTGGAAACTAGTATGGAGGTTCCACAAAATAGTTCACTTAGAGCTGCCCTAAGACCCAGCAATCCCACTTTTGGGCATTTACACAAATGTGTACAAACAAGACCACACTAAAGCTACCAGCACAACTATGTTTATTGCAACATTGTTTACCATAGCTAAGATATGGAACCAACCCAGATGCCCCTCAGTAGATGAATGGATCAAGAAAATGTGGTATATATACGCAATGGAATTCTATGCCTCCATCAGAAAGAATGTCATTGCCCCATTTGTTAGGAAATGGAAAGGCTTGGAAAAAATTATATTAAGTGAAGTAAGCCAAGCCTAAAGAAACATAGGTCCCATGGTTTCCCTTATTTGCAATATCTTGTATGTGTATGAGTCAAGCAGAAAAGGTCAGGTAATGTGATGTTAGGAAAATGAACCCTTAGATATGTATTTAAATGTTTTTTTTTCTTTCATGCATTTGTTTCTAACTCATTTATAAGATTATTTCTTTGTTGCTTTGTATGTCCCTCCCCCACAGTATAACCCCTGCTTTCACTATATTTGATGTTGGTATAATTTGTGGAGGAGATGAGAAAAACAAGTCATTTAAAGATACAGGTGGACCATTTGCGACTATGAGAAATACGAGTTTTCATGTCGAAAACGAACTTTACAACTTTGGTGGGGAGAGGAGGGAGGCTGGGAAGGGATGTGAAGGGTAAACAAAGGAGGAGACTGCAATGCTTGATAAGAAATGTACTCATTATCTTGCTTATGTAATTGTAACCCTTCTGTACAGTATGTTCACAAAAAAAAAATAAAATTGTAATTAAAAAAAAGAAAAAAACCCTAAGTTTAAAACATCCTTCTAGACAAGTTAAAGAAATAATGAGAACAAGTATTTTTAGAATAATTTCAGAGAGCTTGAACTCAGGGCCTGGGTTCTGTCTCTGAGATTTATTACTCAAGACTAGTGCTGCCACTTTGAGCCACAGTGCCACAGAAAAGTCTCACCAATTTTCCTCTCCAGACTTGCTTTGAACTAGGATCTAGAGGTTTCAGCTCTCTGAGTAGCTAGGATTATAAGCATGAGCCCCTTGCACCTGGCTAGAATAATTGCTTACCTGAGACAGAGGTGTTAGTATTAAATGTCAATCATGTTTGACTTTGTAAAATTAACTGAATTGTCTTCCACTAGAAATAAGGAATTAAATGTGCAGATGGGTTACAAAGTTCTTAAAAAAGCTACATATTTTCCATTTTTTTCTTACAAAATTGTTTGCTTTCCAGAATCATATCTTATCTTTCCTTGCTGGTTTCTTTAGTTTATTTCATACATGCCCACAGCTCCTTCAACTATCAATTCTTATGTTAAGACCTTGGTAATATCTATTTTCAGTCCAAACGACTTGTATGCACCTCTCATCTATATATTCAACTGACATAAAAACTTGTGAAACAGTAATCATCTCTTATCATTACTGGATGTTAAAGTGTAAGTAAAATTTAAGAAAATAAAGAATACCATAAATAAACATAACATGATTTTAATAGAAATGCTAAACATAAATACAACGTTGATTATTTTCCCGAGCAATTTAATAAAAACCTCAAGGAAAAGAAATCAACTTTTTTGAGGGCTGATATTATATTTTAAAATTAGGACCTAACCTTGTCACTTAGGCTTTTTCCCTTAAGGGTGGTGCTCTGTATTTGAACGACAGCTCCCCTTCCAATTTTATTTGGGGGATCATAGAGAGAAAAGAATCTCATGGAATACAAATTATTTGTGTCCCTATCTTGGGATTCATTTCACATAACATCCTCTTATATGGTTATATGGTACCATGAACTAGTTAGTCCAAGTAAGATTAACCATGTGACATATGGTTATTTGAGCCTGGCTTATTTCACTTAATATAATAGTTTCTGCGTCTTTCCATTTCCTAGCAAATGGGGCGGTGTCATTCTCTCTGATGGAGGCATAGAATTCCAGTGTGTGTGTGTGTGTGTGTGTGTGTGTGTGTGTGTGTGTGTGTGTGTGTGTGTGTGTGTCACATTTTCTTGATCCATTTATCTACTGAGGGGCATATGGGTTGGTTCCATATCTTAGCTATGGTAAATAATGCTGCAATAAACATAGTTGTACCAGTAGCTTTGTATGGTCTTTTTTGTGAACATTTGGGTAAATACCAAAAAATGTGGACTGCTGGATCATATGGGAGCTCTAAGTGAGGAGTTAGCAAACATTATATCAAGTGAAGTAAGCCAAAACCAAAGAAACATTGGTCCTATGTTTTCCCTTATTTACAATAAGTATTACATGTCTGGGACAAGCATATAAGTTCAAAAGCTATGTACATACGACCAGATAAGATGATGTTAAGTGAAATGAACCCAAAGATAGGGTTTATAATCTACCAAGTGTTTTTTTATTCTTTTTATGTTCTTCCCCCATGATTTAACACTTGTTTTCACTATATTTAGTGTTGGTGCCCTGTATCTTATATACACCCTTCTCTAGCTTGGAGAAGGGAAGGGAAAAAACAAAATAGATAAATAGTGATACAGGCTGACCCATTGTAACAATGAGATGCACAAGACACTATGTTAAAAAAAAGAGTTTTACAATATAGGCGGGGAAGACGGGAAGGGAGTACAGGGGAGTGTAGTTGTGGAGGTGGGAGGGGAGGGGAGGGGAAAAACAAAGGAGGAGGTAACAATGCTTGATAGAAAATGTACTCATTAACTTGCTCATGTAACTATAACCCCTCTACATGGCATTTTTTACAATTAAAACCTCTTTTAAAGAACAGAAGGTGTGCCGGACACCTGTGGCTGACCCCTGTAATCCTAGCTACTCAGGATGCTGAGATCTGAGGATCACGGTTCAAAGACAGCCGTAGAAAGAAAGTCTGTGAGACTCTTATCTCCAATAAAACCACTAGAAAATAGATACTGGTGCTGTGGCTCAAGCGGTAGAGCACTCCCCTTGAGCTGAAGAGTGCAGGAACATCGCCCAAGAACAGAGTTCAAGCCCCACGACCGACAAAAAAAAAAAAATCCAGGTGTCATGTACACCAAGTATAGTAGCTCCATCTGTAATCCCAGCTGATTGGGAAGCAGAAATGACAAGGATCTTGGTCTGAGGCAGGCCAAAGAAATAACTGCCAAGACAGCCATCTCAACAAATGAGCTGGCCATAGTGGTTCACATCTGTAATCCTAGCTAATTATGTGGGAGGCATAGATAGCACAGTCTCAGTCAATCTAAGATCTGACCAGGGCAAAAGTTCAAGACCTCAAGTAAATAAAATGGACTAGAAGTATGGCAAAATAGTTGAAATGCTTGGTGCTATACAAAGTCCTGTCTAGCAAGCAGAGAACCCCTGAATAGAACCCTAGTAATATTCCTTTCTTCCACCAAAAAGCATAAATAACTTTGTCCTATTTGAACATCTAATTTCAAGGGCCACTGACAAATCAGAGATGGTGAAATTATCTTAAAAATTAGGTTTGCAAAAGAGACAAAATTCTTTAGGTTTTGAAAAAATTGAAAAGGTAGGAAAATGCATGTGATATTTGTTAGCTCTATAATTCTTGAAAACATAAAATGTACTCAAGTATTTAATATGTATCCATATGTGTGCATATATCCATGTATGTATATATATGTGTGTGTGTATAATCATATATATATACATACATATATATGTATGGTTCATCTCTTTTTTGTGTAGCAAATGTTACAATGAATCTGTACAATCACTACTCAAAGGCATGCATAGACAAAGAGAATGAGCAGAGAACTCATACTCAGGAATCTATGGTTAGCCCATAACCTGAAAATCTTTTACATCAGTTTGCATGTGTCAGTTACTGCAGTAGAGGGACAATACGATGGCAATGAGATACCAGGCAGATGAAATGATAAATGAGAGATACAAATGGTACAATATTCTTTCTGATTAGTAAGAAGAATTTCCAGTGTGTGTGTGTGTGTGTGTGTGTGTGTGTGTGTCTGTGTGTGTGTGTGTGTGTCTGTGTGTGTGTGTGTGTGTGTGTGTGTGTGTGTGTGTGTGTTTGTGTTACATTTACTTGATTCATTTCTCTTTTGAGAAGTATCTGGGCTGATTCAGTAAGCATGGTTGTGCTGAAACCGTTACTATATCCTGGTTTGTATTCTTTCAGGTAAATGCCCAGGAGTAGAGTTGCTGGATCATATGGAAGTGGGTAGTAAAAAAAGGAGTGAAGGGGGAAAAGACAGAAGATTGAATAGGAGAAAAGGGGGAAAATGCAGAGAGGAATCCAGTAAATACCCTATAAAATTAAGAAGAGTGAAGGAAGAGCTGTATAGGGGAGGGATGGGTGAAAATGTTGAAAGGGTTGGCATTGATCAACGTATATTGTACGCCTAAACTGCTTTGTTAAATGATAACTGCTTTGCTGCTCAAAATAATAATTAAAAAATCATGTCCCTAAAATGTTATGCAATTAGAAGCAAAGCATGAGAATCTGCTCAGATAATCTCTAGGGTCAATAAATCTTTTTTGGTTAGGATAAGTTTTAGAACAACACTAATGATACATATCATTTGAAGAAAATTTAATGATTTCCGGCTATTTAAAATAATCATTTGTGAAGACATGGCTCAAGTGGCAGAGTGCTACTTAGTGAGCAAAGCTGTCAGATAATGAATTCAAGTCTCAATCTCGAAAAAAAATTAAAAACAATCAGTATAATCCAGGCACTTTCCAGGGCACTAGTAGCTCATGCATTAATCCTACTTTAAATCAGAAGGCAGAGATCTGGGGATCTCAGTTCAATGTCAGCTTAGATAGGAACGTCTATGAGACTCTCATCTCCAATTCACTGTAAAAGAAAGCTGGAAGTGGACTCATGGCTCCAGTGGTAGAATGCTAGCCTACAGAAAAAGTTCAGGGGCAGAAACCAATCCTTGAGTTCAAGTCTTAGAATAGTGCATATACATCACAAACAAAGTAATTCACTCAATTTCTCAACTTTCCATTGCCCTAACTCTAATTTTGGACAGAACCCTAAGAGTAATCTTGATGATAATAGTAACCCAATCCTAAAATTAATGGAAAATACTCGCGTTTAGACACATTCTAACAGATACTCATTGCCTTTGAAATGATTTGCAGTTTGCTCCAAATCCTAGATTCCCTGACTTGGACTCTGAAATCGTTCCCTATTATGAATTATTAACCTCAAATCTTCATACCATGAAAACTATCTCAGTTTCCACTGATCTTAACGTTTACTGAACTCTTATATCTCCAAAAAGAAGTTGCAGGTTTATTTAAAATCTACTTTAGTGCCTAACTCTAACTATATATAAACCTTACTAGAAACCTAACTCTAAATTGAACCCTATTCAACCTTGAATAAGAAACTTAGGAAAACTCTGTAGTTTTTGTTAAATTTCAAACTTATTATACTTGAAAATGTTAGCAGAAAACTCAGTTTTACTGTAAAGCTTACCCTTCCCTAAGTCTAAGTCTAACCTGAACTAGAAGAGTAACCCTAACCCTAGAACTAATAGCATTTGGATTCTAAAAGCCATACAAATACATTAGTTTTCATTCATCCTAACTTTGATTCAACTCATCTTTCTAAAAATAGTTTGTAGTTTTACTCAGTATCTTGCCATTTTTGTAACCTGAAACCTAACTGGAATATTGAGACTAACCCTCACACTAATCATACCCTAATCTTAATATTATTAGCACTTTCTTATTTCACATTCATCCTAATTATACCTAGACTTGTTATTTGAAGATTTACTTTCAGTTTGGCCCTAAACTTTCCATTTCCTTAAGGCTAACTCTAACTCCAGCTGGAACTGAAACCTAACTTTCACTCTAATAATAGTCCAATTCTAATTTTTAAGAAAAAAACTAGTTTTTAATCATTCTAATGGATACTCCAATTTCACTCAGGAAATGCATTTCAATTTGCCCTAATTCCCACAATTTTTTTGACTCTACCTCTGAAGTTATCTTGTTCCCTAACATGAAGTGTTATATTATTTGTCCTCAAATTCACTTATCAGGAAAAATACTGTAGTTTCCAATGATCCTACCTTTCCCTGAATCCCTGTACCCTAAAACAATTTCAAATTTACTTGCCATCTAATCCATTACTTAACACTAACTCTTAAGCTAAACCTGGCTGGAAAACTCTCATTAATCATTACAAGAATGATCACTGAGAAATAAATATAATGATAATGCTCTATTTACTATTCAATCTCAAATTTTTGCTCATATTTGTTAGTGAAAACTGAATTTTTTTTTTTTGGTCAGTCATGGGGCTTGAACTCTGGGCTTGGGCGCTATCCCTCAGCTCTTCAGCTCAAGGCTAGCCTTCTACTGCTTGAGCCACAGCTCCACTTCCTGGTTTTTGGGTGTTTAATTGGAGATAAAGAGTTATCATGCACTTTGCTGCCAAGGGTGGCATCCAACTGCCATCCTCATATCTCAGTTTCCTGAGAGGATAGGATGACAGGCATTAAAAAGTATGTTTTGCTGGGTGCCAGTAGCTTATGGCTGTCATCCCAGGTATTCAGGAGTTGAGTTAAGAGGATCACGGTTCAAAGCCAGACTGGGCAGGAAAGACCCTGAGACTCTTATCTCCAACAAACCACCAGAAAACTGGAAGGGGTGCTGTGGCTCAAATAGTATAGTGCTTGCCTTGAGCTGAAGAGCTCAGGGACAGCACCCAGGCCCAGCATTCAAGCTCACAATCGAAAAAATGAAAGAAAGTAAAACATCTTCGCTGCAAAGATGCGGAGGTTTGTGTGGGAGGGTGCTGTGATTGAGAGACCAGGTGCTGGCCTCACTTTACAGACATTTCTAAGAACTCTCCATGTTTGCACCAGTTTGAAGCCACAGTAGAATGGATGGTGTCTTACCAAGAACTCAAGTGGTCGAGGCCTATGGCAGGCAGGGAGTGGGCAAATGTGTGCAGGGGTGGGATTGTTGTGTCTGTATTCTC
Source organism: Dipodomys merriami (assembly GCF_024711535.1). Classification (NCBI taxonomy): domain Eukaryota; kingdom Metazoa; phylum Chordata; class Mammalia; order Rodentia; family Heteromyidae; genus Dipodomys; species Dipodomys merriami. The sequence continues at coordinate 2,110,433 of NW_027203037.1, forward strand.
CCTAATGAAGGATGGATTTGGATGCTGGGTGTCAAAGTCTGAAGTCAAGGGCTGCAAGAAAGTTTGTGGCCTGATGAAATGGGTTTCTCTGGGTATATGAAGATGGATGATGTCTGGCACCTCTGGTGGATCACAACTGTTATCCTAGCTACTCATAAAGCTGAAATGTAAAGATCACGGTTCAAAGCAGCTTGGGCAGGAAAGTCTGTGGGTCTTGATATCCAATGAGCCACCAGAAAACAGGAAACGTCACTGTGGCTCAAATTATAGAGTGCTCATCTTCTGCTGAAGAGCTGAAGTACAGTGCCCTGACCCAGAGTTCAAACCCCATGACCAATAATAAACAAAGGGGTTGGCTGAGTTTTCGACATTGCAGTGTGTACGGTAGGAAATTCCATGCTGGGTTCTGAGACATTCCAGATATAAGAGGCTCAATGATGTGTCTACAGTTAGTCTGAGTATGATAGTGCCATCTTCTCATGGGTTGGATGTGATCCTAATAGAGGGAGTTCATGGTTTTGTTCTCAGGAACTGCTAAGGGCTTGGAATCTCTCTCTCTCTCTCTCTCTCTCTCTCTCTCTCTCTCTCTCTCTCTCTCTCTCTCTCTCTCTCTCTCTCTCTCTCTCTCTCTCTCTCTCTCTCTCTCTCTCTCTCTCTCTCTCTCTCTCTCTCTCTGTGTGTGTGTGTGTGTGTGTAATTTTCCCTCGTCTTTTTCTGTCCCTTTCCTGGTTGCTGGTCTGCCTCTTTCTGATCTCAGATGGTGCCCCTCCTTCACACCGACCTTGCTTTATCCCCCTATTAGGGTCTACAATGAGTCCTAAATGGCCATAGGCCTGTGTTCCAACTTTTCTCTGGCGCACAAGTCTGGCTGTCCCAATATTTGGTCACCTCCAGGGGATTCTGGGTCAGTGATGCCAGCTGGCATAGGGTCTCCTCTGCCTGAAAGGGAGGGCCTCAGTCATGTGATGTCCTATCCTTTTCCTCAACTGGGCCTCTGACTTCATATCCCTCTCATCAGGCTGGCAGTGGAGTGGTGAATGGGGGAATGCTGGTGGTTCTGGCCAACTTGAGCTTGACAGCTGATTGAAGACTGCCCAAGCAAGGAGGATCTAGTGTTACATGGGAGGTGAGGCCAAGGTGGCTTGGAAGTATAGGTCAGTTTCTAGCAAATGTAAATGTATTTTATCACAGGACAGTCTATCTTCTGGCCCCAGCTGGGCCTCTCTGGTCCATCTAGACAATTCCAGATGCTCAGAATACAGAGGCCAGGGAACTGGTGGAATGAGAGACTGGTGTGGCCAATACCTCATTGTTTTGGGGTATTAGTGTTGACCTGGCTATGCACCTCCTTGTGTACTTTCACTTCTTAACCCAGTGTTGGCCACACACCGGCCGCTAGTGGCAGTACTGTGGAAGTGGCAGGAGTGGAAGTGGAGTCTAGGATGATCAAAATCAGGATTTATGGCATTTGGGGGTGGCAAAGGATGTCTTTTAAAAAAATCTTAGAGCTGGAACTCAGGGCATAGGCAATGTCCCTGAGCTTCCTTTCCTCAAAGCTAACATTCTACCACTTGTACCAGAGCTCAACTTTCATCTTTTTTTTTTTAGTAGTTTAGTGGAGATAAGAATCTCATGGACTTTCCTGCCTGTTCTGGTTTCAAGCTGCCATCCTAAGACCTCAGTCTTTTGAGTAGCTAGGATTGCTGGTATAAGCCACAGGCCCCTGTTAAGGATGTTAGTGTGTGTGTGTGTGTGTGTGTGTGTGTGTGTGTGTGTTTACCGGGACTTGAACTCAGAGCCTAGGTGCTATCCTTTAGCTTGTTTTCACAAGGTTGGTGCTGTACCACTTGAACTACAGTAGCTCTGCTTCCCAGCTTTTTGGTGATTTATTGGACATAAGAGTCTGCCCAGGCTAGCTTTTAATTTTGATTGATGCTCAGGTCTCAGGTTTGAGTAGCTAGGATGACAGGAATGAGCCACCAGTGCCCAGCCTTTCTCCACTTTGGACTGGGATCTCCTGAAAACTTTATTTTTTTTTTCTGTGCCAGTACTGCGACTTGAACTCAGGGTCTGGGCTCTGATCTCTTAACTTTTTCCCTCAAGTCTCTTACTCTACCACTTGAGCCACAGTTCCATTTCTGGATTTTGGTAGTTCATTGACCAGAAGAGTGTCACTAACTTTCCTCCGCTGAGCTGGCTTTGACCAACAATCTCTGATCACAGACTTCTTAATAACTAGGATTTACAGGGTTTGAGCCTCTGGAGGCATTGGGTAGAAGTTTTTCTTAAGCAAGCGTTCTAACCTGCATTTGGGCTGACTCCTCCATGCAAAGGGGGCCTGAGGGTGAGGATCTGTGAAAACTAGGCTTCCAGGCACAAAATTGGCTGGGGTCTTTGGTAAAAAGTCCAGCTAATCTTCCCCTGAGCCCCATTCTGGGACCCCACCGTCTGCCCTACCTGTGACTCAAGTACAAACCTTGACCAAGCCTTCAGTGTTCTGCCAGACTTGTCTGAGGCCACAGAACCTTGATTCCACCCACACCACCTTCTCGACACCACCCCTCAGGACCTTTGTGCATGCTCTGTACCTTCTGCCCGAGGCCCTCTGTCCTGTTCCACATCTTAGAACTCCTGTGGAATTTTGGCACTGGTCATATCACCTCCTGGACCAAGCCTTTCCTTCCCTTCTCTCACTTTTTTTTTTAATACTGAGTTGCTAGAGATCGACCTTGTGCAGGCTGACTGTCAAATGCTCTATCTTTGTGTGTGTGTGTGTGTGTGTGTGTGTGTGTGTGTGTACGTGTGTGTGTGTGTGTGCCAGTCCTGAGGTTTGAATTCATGGCCTGGATGTTATCCCTGAGTTTTTATGCTCAAGGCTAGCATTCTACTACTTGTACCACAGCTCTGGTTTGTTTTTTTTGGTGCTTAATTGGAGAAAAGAGTCTCATATAGACTTTCCTGCCTGCAAAGGCTTGCAGTTATAATCGTCAGATCTCAACTTCCTGAGTGGTATTATTACAGGAGTGAGCCACCAGCACCTGCCCTCTACCTCTTACCTGTAACCTCGGCCCTCTTCTGAATCCCAGAAGAGTATGTATCACCAAGCTCACATTTTTTTGCCAGTGTTATGGCTTGACTCAGGGTCTAGGCATGTTCCTGAGCTCCTTTTGCTCAAGGCTACATTCTAGCACTTAAGCCACAGTGACACTTTTGGATTTTTCTGTTTATGTGGTACTGAGGAATCCAACCCAGGGCTTCATGATTGCTTGGTAAGCACTCTATCACTTAGCCACATTCACAGACCAAGGATTATTTCTAACAGGAACTATGAGGGTGGAATTTACTGGCATACTCTTTTCAGCACTGAAATCGCTGGCCATTTCATATCTTTGCCAGGATTTGGGACCAGTGTAAGACTCGGCAATGAGGAATGATGAATGAGTGATAGCCACCAGGCCCCAGAGATCTAGGCTCATGTCCTAAAGAGGGATAGGGAATATGGAGACAGAACCTTCCACAACTCCTACAGCCTAGGAATAGTGATCTCCGTGGAGGCAGAAGCTGGCTGCTAAATATCCCAATGGGACACCTCAGCCAGAACATAATGAACCCATTGCATACACCAGCCAAGCAAGCCTTCTGGGCTTCAGTTATTAAATGGCAGAGAAGGATACTTTGTTCAAGCTACTGACTCAGACTTAGTGCTTTCTGAGGGCTTGTCCCAGCTTGCCTAGGTTGGGGGTCTGTTCATGGGCAACCTGCTGAATGCCCATCATCCATACATCATCCATAAATACACAGAGACATGGAGTTACTGCCTTCTTTTTTTTGTGGCAGGTCTCAGGTTGAAATATGAGCCTAGGCCCTATCCCTGATCACCTCTTTCTCAAGAGTAGCTCTCTGCCCTTGAGCCACAGACCCAACCCATGGTGATATTATCCTGTGATCTCTTAGAAATAAGACTGTTGCGGACTTTCCTGCCCTGGCTGAATTCAAATTGGCAATCTCTACATCTCAGCCCCCTGAGGAGCTAGGATTACATACAGGAGCCACTGACACCTGGCTTTGTTTTCTTCTTGGTGTTCTTTTTTTCATTGTGACCATCTGAAATCTTCAGTGTCATTCCAATGGTTTGCATTCAAAGTAAACTTCCCAGGCCTGGAGTTCAAATCCCAGGACTGCCACACACAAATGGAGGGAGATCCTGACAAACTTATTCCTATTTACGTGAATGCTAATGGAATGTTATAAAAGTAATTAAATTTGCAGTTAATTCATGATTCTATTTTAGAAAGCCACACAACAATCATTGGATTTATATCTTCCATTCAAGCAACACGTTGTGATTCCCCTAATGGAAGGATAGTGATTAATTTTAATTAATGATTTTATAAGTATTCAACCATGATACTTCATTAAATGGAGACATAACTTAATAACTAAATATTGGTAACTATATATATAAAATTTAATAATATCATCATATTCTGTCTCTCTACATATATACATATATATATATATATATATATATATACAGCAATCTACACACACACACACACACACACACACACACACACACATATATATATATATATATATACATATGGACAGATAGATGGATAGATAGATAGATAGATAGATAGATAGATAGATAGATAGATAGATAGATAGATAGAGATAGAGATAGAGATTGGGCACTAGTGTGGCTTGATAATAGGTCATCAGAATTTTCTGGCAGCTCAGTTTGCCAGAGGTTGGTGTGCTAAGGCTTTGATCCCATTTATGTATTGGACATTGTAGGCCATGAGTTGAAATCCCAGCATTGCCAAAAATTTATTCATGTAATAAGAAGCCACTTTTGACACATTTTTTTCCCTGACAAAATGTCCTGGGTCTCAGTATGATGTATAATTCATATGCAAATATATCTTGAATGATAGGATGTAAAAAATGAAATTGAATAAGGGTAATAAACGTCATACTCACTAAACTCATGTGTGTATTTTTCCAGTGCTGTGGCTTCAATTCAGGCCCTGGGAACTGGTCTGAATTTCTTGTCTTCAAGGACGGTGAGATTCTCCTTCACCCACAGTGCCACAGAGATCCCCAGATGCTGAGTTCAAATCCCAGGTCTGCCAGAAAAATGGTGCAAATTCCAAGCCAGGGCCTTATTTTATTTTATTATTATATTTTTTGCCAAGCACGAGGCTTGAACTCAGGTCTTGGTATCTCTGCCACAGCTGGCCCTGGGATTCTAGGACCCAAGTTCAAAACTCGGGGTTGGCAAGAAATAAAATAAAAAGGAAAAGGATAAAATGGAGAAATTCAAGAAGGTGGTTTTACATTTTTTCCTTTTGCATTATGACCATCCCACATGTAAATGAAAAATCCCAGAAAGTGTTCATGACATTGCATGCTGATGTTTGGCTGGCTATTAGGGAAGCCATAACCAAAACAAAAACTTACGACTGGAGGTCGAATCACAGGGCTGCCACTAAGTATTGGCGGGAGATTCTAAGAAACCCATTTTCATGTACATCCATACGAATGGAATTTTATAAAAGCAACAAATTAGTAGTTAGTGTATGAGTATACTATAAACCTATACACATCAATTTTATTGCATTGATGAATTTTCAATTAATACTTTATTATGTATTCAACAATGATACTTAAAAGTGGAAGGAATAATTTGAATGTCAATAATGGGTTGTAATATAATATATGTAATTTCATAATATACAGACACCTTTCTCTTGTTTTTTACATATATATAGGTATATATATATATATATATATATGTGTGTGTGTGTATATATATATATATATATACATATATGCGAATCTACACATTTATCTGTTCATACAATTGTCACTCCTGGGCCTCAGTGCTATAATGATGGCTAGTACATACAAAGCCCTGGATTCGATTCCTCACTACCACATACACATAAAAATCTAGAAGTTGTGCTCTCACTCAAGCAGTTGAGCATTAGCTTTGAGCATAAATGCTAAGGGACTGTGTCTAGACTCTTACTCAAGGTCCAGAATGGGCATGAAAAAAGATTGAAAGCTGTGACTGCAACTCTATAAGGATAGGACTTCAAATACCTCATCACAGAGCAAGCCAGGAATCTGGTGCTGACAGCTGCCATCCAACCTGACTTAGTCAGAGGTATACAACTGCAACTCAGCCCCACAGATCCAGATGCTGCTGGCTTGCTCACCCCTGTCATCCAAGATACTCGGGGGCTGAGATCTGGCACTGGTGGGTTTAAAATCCAGACCTGGCAGGATGTCTGTGAAACTCTGAGCTGTGGATCAAAGTGATAGATCTCTAGCCTTGAGCAAAAGATCTTAGGACAGTACTGCAACATTTTAGTGCAATCGCTGTGGCTGACTCCCCGCCCCCTGCAAAAAAAAATACCCCTCTGAATCATTAGATGTGAAATTTGTGCAGTTTGTAATGTGTTTCTGAAAGAATGGTGATACTGATGAAAGCACCCTAATACTAATGACAGCTTGTGGGATACATCTACATGATGAGTCCTTCCTGGGGTGCTGGGGCCCTCACGGGGTGCTGTGTGCTGAGTCCTGCACAGGATGCTATGTGCTGAGTTCTTCACAGGTGCAGTAGGCTGAGTCCTGCATTTGGTGCAGGGTGCTGAGTCTTTCACAAGATGCTGTGTGCTGAGTCATGTAAAGAGGGTTATTTGGAGCGGGGCACCAGTGGTTCACGTCTGTAATCCTAACTACTCTGGAGGCTGAGATTTGAGGATAGTGGTTCAAAGCCAGCCCAGGCATGAAAGTCGCTGAAACTCTAATCTCCAATTAACCACCAGACAACTGGAAGTGTCACTGTAGCTCAAGTGGTAGAGCACTAGCCTTGAGCTGAAGAGCTGAAGGACAGAGTGCAGGCCCAGATTTCAAGCCCCATGACCGACCAAAAAAAAAGTTTTATGTATTTTGTCCTTCAAAGGGTGCATTCTTTCATCTTTTCCTTGTAAGAACTCCACAACTGACATGAATATGCAGAAAAGAATATTGAGGCTTAGATCTGTCCCGATGGCAGGGACAAAATTATGTATTACTGAAGACTAGTGAGTTGTCTACAGGAGATAAATGATTTGTCTTGTATTTCTAAGTCATGAACGTTGAAATCGGGGCCTAGGCACTGACCCATACCTCTTGGCCTCATGGCTAACACTCCTCCACACGGAGCCAAGGACCCCCTTGCAGCAGAGTGCCATGGCTTAGGGTTCTATAACTGAGGTCTGTCCTCCTATCTTCTCAAGTAGCTGAGATCTGGGTTCCAAACTATCCCTGACACAAAAGGTTCCATGAGGCTATTATCTCCAAATCACCACTAAGAAACCTAAAGTGGAAGCTGGGTGCTTGTGGCTCATGCCAGTCACTCTAGCTACTCAGGAGGATGAGATCTGAGGATTATGGTTCAAAGCTAGCCTCGGCAGGAAAGTCCTTGAGAGAGCTCCAATGAACCACCAGAAAACCGGAAGTTGCTCTATGGCTCAACTGGTAGAACACAAGATTTGAGCTGAAGAGCTCAGGGACATCACCCAGGCCCAGATTTCCATTCCTACGATGACAACAACAAAAAAGACAGAAACAAACTAACAAACTTGAAGTAGAGGACTGGGAATGTACCTTAGGGGTAGAGTGCTTTGCATATATGAAACCCTGGGCTTGATTTCTCAGAACCACATCACTAGGAAAAAGCCTGAAGGGGCTCTGTGGTTCAAGTGGAAGAGGGCAAACCTTGTACAAGAGAAACTAGGTACAGTGCTCATGTCTTGAGTTCAAGCTCCAGGACTAGTGTATGCACACACACATGCACATACACACACTCACACACAGAGAGAAAGCAGAAGTGAAGCTTGTCAAAGTGGTAAAGCACTAGACTTTGGCTCTGAGCTCATAGTCAGCACCCAGGCCCTATGTTCAACCCCAAAACCTAGTCATCCAGGGCCCAACTAGGAGAGGTAAAAGGTTTCAAAACCTGATGAGCTTCACCAGTGCTAGATGACAGGAAGCTTTGTGATGTTCTACATTTGCTTGGATTTCCCAAGCTTCTGGAAACCTAGGAGTGGCATTATAGGCCCATCATTGCTGGCACTGAAGCGTTTCATTATGCTCAGTGCCCTAGTTGTCTACCTGAAGGACTCCTGAATTATATTGAGCACTGTATCTGAACACCAGAATATAGTCTCATAAATGCAGGATAAGAGCACAGAACTTGGCCTGCCATGGGAGGTGGCAAAAATGAAGGTCTCCTGTTAAAACAGAGCACTGGGAAGAGAGATAGCTAAGAGTAAAAAGAGGCCTTTTTCTCCTGACTTTCAGAGCCCGTGCACACATCCTCACTTATTGGCCCACATGGAGTTATTTGGTACACAGCTGTACAGGAGTGAGGGCTATTGTGTGCCTGTCCAGACAATGAGAGAGTCTTCCTCCAGCAGGCCTGTGATGAAGAGAAACCCTTAGGTTACAATGTGAACAGTGAAGGGAGCCCTGGAATATGCAATATCATAAAAGCAGTCTCTGTGTTATGAACTCATTGTATTGAATAAAATGTTTCTTGCTTGGTGCCATTCATCATACCTACTCAGGAGTTTCACCTAGAGGAATACATCCATACATACTCAAAGAAATTGAGATACAGGTTTTTCTTTTGAGGGGGCAGGTCCTGGGGTTGAACTATGAGCCTAGGACTGGTCCAAGAGCTCCTTTTTCTCAAGGGTACTGCATTAAGCTTGAGTCACAGCCCCACTTTTGGGTTTTTCTGTGATCTCTTATAAATAACATTGTCAAAGACTTTCTACCACTGGCTGGTTTCAAACTCCAATTCTCTACATCTCAGCCTCCTGAGAGCAGGGATTACAGTCTGCAGGCACTTTCATCTTCATTCTTTTCTTCTTTGTTTTATATTCTGGACTGACTTCTTAATAGGGTCATTCCTATGGTTGGGACTTATAAGTAAACTACACAATGTTCTTTATACCTGCTTTCTCTGAGAGTATTTTCAATCTTCATCTTACCCTCTGGTCACAGGGTTGAAGCCAAAAGTACAAAATGAGTGTTACAGGATTTAGGAGCAAATGTCAACAGGACATGTCAGTTCTGTCACTTAGCATTGAACTGCAGTGAATTTACTGTCTCAGGATATGAGGACCGAAAGCTAGAGTGATCCTCATACAGTCTGCATTTCTCCATTTGCCTATAAAATGATCTAATAATTATGAGTGTTTTGTATCTCCAACCTTAAGTATCTGGGACACACTAGAAGCATGTTCCTGTTTCAGTTTGTCTCTGGTACCTCTTGTGATTTGGACTAAAGTTTTGGGTGGAGCAGCTTCTAGGTGAATCCCTGAGGAAATCCACTTGAAGCCTCCTCAGGAGATCTCCATTCAAAGCCAGCCCTAGCAGGTAAGTTTTATTGTCTCCAATAAAGCACCAGAAAACCAGAAGTGGAGCAGTGGCCTAGAAGGTAGAGCTCCAGCTTTGAGAGAGAAAGCCAAGCAGGAGATACAGGCCAGACCAGGCAGGAAAGCCTAGGAGGCGCTAATGTCCATTGAACAACCAGATGGCTGGAAGTGGAGCTGTGCCAGTGGTAGAAACTCAGCCTTGTGAAAAACAGGTGAGGAATGCATTGTATCCTCAGTTTAAGCCATGGAATGGCCACAAAAAAATTGAAAAAGAGAAGACCAAGTTTATGTATAAGTGTCCTACTTACTTACGTGTGCATATTACTTCCCTAAGTGCAAAGAGGCTATATGCAAAACTTCTGCTTTTATTTACTGAGTTATGTTTTAGATATGCTCATTGTACATACTGCATCATTCTCTTCATTTCAGACACATTGCTTTTCTCTTCCAAGGTTCTAGGCCTGTTTCCTTATATGATGCACACTGAAGGTATTAGCAGCCTTTATTTGCGTTTTATTAAGAGGCCAATGCAGAAGCAGTCACAAATCAGGCAGAGGAGGACACGATCAGAGTTCATAGAAATAAGCGGTATTCAGAAAATTATACTTGGGGATGCAAAATGGTAGCATATATACGTAAAAACTACAATTAATAAAAAAGATGAGGGGGCTGGGAATGTGGATTAGTGGGAGAGTGCTTGCCTAGCATGCAAGAGGCCCTGGGTTCCATTCCTCAGTAACACATACACAGAAAAAGCTAGAATTGGTGCTGTAGCTCAAGTAGCAGAATGCTAGAGACAGTGCACAGGCCTTGAGTTCAGTATAAGAAATGTCAAATAGATAACTATGTATGTAGTTAGGTAGGTAGGTAGGTTGGTAGGCAAGTAGGTACGTTTGTACATAGATAGATGGATACATAGAAAGAAAGAAAGACAGGAAGAAGAAAGAAAGAAAGAAAGAAAGAAAGAAAGAAAGAAAGAAAGAAAGAAAGAAAGAAAGAAAGAAAGAAAGAAAGAAAGAAAGAAAGAAAGAAAGAACGAAAGAAAGAAAGAAAGGACGAAAGAAAGAAAGAAAGGACGAAAGAAATGATGAAAGAAAGAAAGAAAGAAAGAAAGAAAGAAAGAAAGAAAGAAAGAAAGGAAGGAAGGAAGGAAGGAAGGAAGGAAGGAAGGAAGGAAGGAAGGAAGGAAGGAAGGAAGGAAGGATGAAAGAAAGAAAGGACAAAAGAAAGAAAGAAAGAAAGAAAGGTCGATAGATTTATAGATAGATAGATAAATAGATACATAGATACATAGATACATAGATAGAAAAATGATAGATGACTCTGGTCTTGGTCTTCAGGAGGAAAGAAGGGAACAATTCCCAGTCATGATGCTTCTGCAGTATGCCAGGACACCAGCATCACCTTCACACAACCACAGAGCAGAAACAATGTCTCTTTCCCACTTCTTAGGGAGCCGAAGGCTCCAGAGTCAAGAGGGCAGAGCCAGGTTCTAACTCAGCTGCTTGGAGACAAATAGAAATGGCCCTGCCTCATTTTGGACTGGGGATTAGAATTAATGATGTGGAGAATGAAGGAAGGAGAAAAGACTGGCAGAGGTAGAAGAAGGGCCTTCAAATCTGATAGATGGAGAGTATAAAACCCACTCCCTAAGACCAGAGAGCAGCGCATTTGTACTTTGTTCCTCCCCTCTCCCTCACTAAACTGGCTCTCTATTGGTAACCTAAATATAGCCTGAGGCTCTCTTCACCTCAGCGAGGAAGTTTAGTCATTGTTTGAGGAAGCTGAGAAAAGCCTGACCCTGGTGTAACTGACAAATGTTTCAGGTTTCCCCCATTGCTGGCTGTGCCTGGGATGAATGAAGTGGTTTTGTAGCTCAATTCTCTGTTGACTTTCCGTATTCTGCCTCCTTGTCCTCTTCACCTAGCCTGGCTTTTGAAACTGTTTTCTGTCCTTCAAATACATTGTTACACTGGAGTTCTTCCTGCTAACTGTGCCAGGGCTTGGATCCTGAGAACTTCATTTGAACCCAGGATGGGGCAATGGGTCAAGAACCCTAAGAACATTTAGAGTAACTTCTCATCACCAAGGGAAAAACAAGAAGCTCTTGAACATCTGACCTTGCAGACTTGGAAGTCAGAGTGAGCCCTGGCTTGCTTCAATGTGATCCTGAGACTTCAGCCTCCTGAACTAGGGTGATGAGCAGGAGCTACTGGTGCTCTGATAGGTTCAGACATGTAATAACATTGACAATACCAGTCAACTGCTTATCACAAAGGGCTAGAGGAGCATATTAAGCCTTTCAACATTGGACTTTTCAGAACCCTGTGGACACAGGTTACAAAGCTAGAGTCTGTGAGACTGAGCATGTGGACCTGCTACACTTAAGCCTGGAGGTCTGACTCCAATTCTGGTGTATATCAGCATTGATTTTCCAGAGAATGTTATCGTAAAAAGCAATTAGGAAAAGTACTTTGATTAACCCTCAATTTTTTTTCCAGTTGTGTGTCTTGTATCAACCCTGGGCACTGTCCCTGAGCAATTCAGTCAAGGCTAATTCTCTACCACTTGAGCCACAGCTCCACATGGTATTGTTTAGTGGTTCATTGGAGATAAGATTCTAACAGGCTTTTCTTACCTAAGCTGTATTTGAACTGTGGTCTTTAAATCTCAGCCTCATGAGAAGGTAGTTTTCCAGGTGTGAGCCACCAGCATCTGGCCTATTGCTTTTGACAGTCATAGGGAATGTTTATCTCAAGGCTAGCACTCTACCCTTTTAGCCACTCCACTGTGTCTGGCTTTTTCTTAGTATGTGGCGCTGAGGATTCAAACCCTGGTATTCATGCATGTTGAGTGAGCTCTTTACCACTAAGACACATTTCTAGCTCCCCCCTTACAATTTTAACCCACAACTTGCCTGTCCTCAAGAAAAGGCTTCTCATGAGGGAGAAAAAGAGGGAAGACCACTCCTCCCCTCCGCCCCCCAGTACCAGAGATCTCCAGGTAGGTGGAAATGCTAGCTCCAACTCAGGCCTTGGAAGAAAATTAGAGTCATTTAGCAGGTCACAGGAACCTAAACTGACCTGCCAGACTCAGCTCTACCCAGGGAAAAGTCACCTAGCTCGGACGCCAGCCCCAGGAATGTCTTTCTTCACTGGGTAATCAGAGCAAGAGTCTGCTCCTCCCTTTGGCAGCCTTGACAATCAATTGAAATTCAGTAAACATAAACCCTGAGAGTGGCTCCAGGCTAGGTTCTGTGAGTTTCTCACAAACTAGCCCCCGGGAAAAGCTACTGTTTGCTGAAAGGTTTCAAATCTACCCAGAACCTAGCCTCATCACAGCATTTCCAAACTTGAGGAAAAAGCCATCTCCCTCTTTTGTGATATTCAAAGCAGATCTCCCTCCCATTGAACTGAGCTGTGAAGAGGATCACAAAATCCTGGGTAAAGCAGAGCATTTTTCTGCCTGTTCAAAAAACTGATTTAAGAAACCAACCAAGCCACAGGAAAATCAAACACCACAAGCAGACCAGAGACTCCAACAAGAGGCTGGTTATGGACCAAGGGAGATACAGGATTTTCCCCATCCCTCCTAAAAAAATCAAAGAACTTTTTTTTGGTAACTTTTATAAAAAATTTTTTCTAAAACTTTTTTTTTAATTTTTAATTTTTACCTTTTTTTGTAAAAAATTGTTTTCTAGTAAATTTTTTCCTCTTATAAATTTTATTTTAGGGGTATATGTGTGTGTGCATTTTTCTTTCTTTTTTCTTTTTTTAAAAAATTGTTTTTGTTTTTTTGTATAGCTCTACTGAACTTCTGATCTTTTTTCTTTCTTTCTTATCCTTTTCACCTTTTCTTCTCTTTCGTTCTTCTTTATGTGACTTAATTGTTGTTCTGCACATCCTCAGATAAACCCATAGTTGATTATTAGACCTTATCCCCCACTGTGTACACACTTAATCCACAAATTTATTACTCAATTCAAAACCTCTTAGACTTAAATTCCTTAATAGCAGTATTACCTCTTTATACCTATATAATATTTTAAGTATTTTTATTTTGTTTTTCACATCTCCTTTATATCCATCCCCTTCTCTCAGTATTTCCACGTTCTTCTCCAAATATTTTGTTCAAAAACATAATATTTTTAAGTCTTACTTTTCTATATTTCCTGGTCTCTTTTTTTTCCCTTATTCTGTCTTCTTTTTATTCTCTCTCTACTTCCATCCTATCCAACCTATTTCCTGCTTTGAGATTAGGATTTAGTTAAGTTAACTCTCCCTGTACCTTCCCACATCACTCTATTCCTATTTTTACCCACATCTCTCCCTAAACCTAATAATTTCTGATTTACCAAATTCTTCTTTGTGCTTCGTAGCCCATTAATATATAGTTGTTTAATGTTGAATAGATGTGTCTGTTGAACTAGATTGTATCTGCAGACTATTGACTGTGCAAATACAGACTTTGGTTGATGCTGGCCTTAAGTTAGTGTTCTAGAACAAAACTGGTGTTATTTTCATCCCAAATGGGCAGAGTAAGCCGGTAAAACACAAGAAAAATTGCAAATCCGGGTATCTCCACTCCCACTAATGATAATCAGGGCACAGAACAGATAATGAATAATCCAGAGTAGAGTTCCCAAATAGCTCTACAAACACTGCTGTCAAACATACAAAGGACTCTGTATGAGCGTGATAAGGAGAGAGTGGAGGCAAATAAAAGGTAAATGGAGGCAAACAAAAGGTAAATGCAGGAAAAGACTGAAAGCCTAAAAAGGACTCTGTATGAGCGTGATAGGGAGAGAGAGGAGGCAATCCAAACGTTTATACAGGATATCAATAGCGTGAGGAAGCTACTAAGAAACTGATAGAGGATTTGCATGAGCAGCTTGAGAATACTCTAAGAGAAAGGCAGGAATGGTGTGAGCAGGCTGAGAACACTGAAAGAGAAATACAGGAATGGCATGAACATGAGGAAGCTAAGCAAAGTGTAATACAGGAATTGAGAGAGCAGGATGAGAATACAAAAAGATCACTAAAGGCACTCATGGAATCCATTAACAAAGAGCTGAAGGAAGTCAGGGACCACAAAGGGAATGCTGAATGGAATCAAACAGATTGAATGGGAGTCCAAGGAAACCATAGCCAATCAAGTAATTGATTTGAGAATAAACACTGAACAACAAATTAAGGAAGTAAAGAAGTTCATACAAGATCTAAAACAAAGCTTCAACAAAAAATTTGAAGACATCACAGCTTACAAATTAGAAGGAAAAGAAATAAAAAAAAAGTAGAAAGTCTTGACAGCAGGTTAGAACATGCAGAAGATCGAATCTCGGGGATTGAAGACAGCCAAGATATTATAGAGAAAGAATGTACAACCATCGAAGACAAGTCCAAGAAAAATGATAGATCTATCCAACACTTGGAAAACACCATCAGAAGGCATAATCTAAGGATAATGGGTGTAGAGGAGCACCTAGAAACAGAAGTTAATGGTCTAGGAAATTTGTTTAACAGGATCCTAGCAGAGAACTGCCCAAACATGCAGAAAGATAGGCCTATTCAGATACAAGAAGCTTGTAGAACTCTAAATAGAACAGACCAGAATAGGATATTCCACGGTCACCTTATAATCCACAAAAGATCAATTCAGACCAAGGAAAAGATCCTTAAAGCTGTGAAGGAGACAAGATTAATAACCTATAAAGGGAAACCAATTAGAATCACCTCAGATTTCTCAGCAGAGAAAATCAAAGCAAGAAGAGCCTGGACTGATGTATGCCAAGCCCTAAAAACAAAAAAACTATCAACCAATATACTGTACCCAGCTAAACTCTCCTTCATAACTGAAGGCCAAATAAAAACCTTCCATAGCAAAGAAAAATAGACACAATAAATCTCCACCAAACCAGCCCTACAAAATATTCTTAAAGATGTCCTACAGATAGAAAACCAACAAGACCACAATAAAGGCCAAGAAACTGCACCCAAGCTGAAAATCCAAGAACCATGGGAAAAACCCAGTTTTCGCAGCCCCCAAAAAGGTGGATAACATGTCAAGAACTCCCGAACACCTCTCAGTCCTATCTCTCAATATTAACGGACTTAATTCTCCAATTAAGCAATATAGACTGTCTAGTTGGATTAAAAAGCAAGATCCATCTATCTCCTGCCTTCAAGAGTCACATCTTGCCCATAAAAACAAACGCAATTTCAATGTTAAAGGCTCTAACAAAATCTACCAAGCAATCAGAACCAATAAACAGCCGGGAATTGCAATTCAAATATAAGATAAAATAGAATTCAAATTCAAATTTGTGAGAAGAGATAAAGGAGGTCACTACATACTAATTAAGGAATCTCTCCTTCAAGAGGATATCACAATTTTAAATATTTGTTCGCCAAACTACAGAGCACCCAAATTTATTCAAGAAACACTATTTTCCCTCAAATCCCACATAGATCCAAAGACATTAATTGTTGGGGATTTTAACACACCACTCTCCCCACTAGATAGATTAACTCGGCAAAAATTCAACAGAGAAACTGCAGATCTAAACAACTGCATATATCAACTAGATTTAACAGACATCTACCGAATATTTCACCCAGCAGCATCAGAATACATGTTTTCTCAACAGCACATGGAACATTTTCTAAAATAGACCAGATTTTAGGCCACAAAGCAAACCTGTCCAAATTCAGAAACTGAAGTTATACCTTGCATTCTCTCTGACCACAAGGGAATAGAATTAGAACTCAACACCAAAAGCCACCAAAGAAAGTCCGGTAACACATGGAGGCTGAACAACACACTGCTGAATCATGAGTGGGTCATGGAAGAGTTTAGAAATGAAATTCAAATGTTCATGCTATTCAACAAAAATTAGCAGAGAGATTATCTCTCCTCTGGGACACAGCAAAGGCAGTACTCAGAGGCATGTTTATAGCTCTGAGTTCCTTCATCAACAAATTGGAGAGATCTGAAACCACCAATTTAATGAGACATCTGAACCTCCTTGAAAATGAGCAGCAAGAAAAACCCCAATCAAGTAGACGGAAATAAATAATTAAAATTAATCAGAATTAAATGAATTAGAATCCCAAAAAGCTATAGAAAGAATCAACAAAACAAAGAGATGGTTCTTCGAAAAAATGAACAAAATTGACAGACACTTAGCAAATCTTATCAGAAAAAGAAGAGAACACACCCAAATAAATAAACTCAGAGATGAGAATGGAAACATCACCTCAGAAACATCCAAGAATCAAAACAATATAAGGGAATAGTTCTCAAAACTATATGCTAATAAGCTTGATAACTTGGCAGAAATGGACCTTTTCCTAGCGAATATTGACATGCCAAAACTAAACAAAGATGAGTTAAACCATCTTTACAGGTACATATCAAGCATTGAAATAGAAACCGCAATAAGAGACCTCCAAGCTAAGAAAAGTGCAGGACCAGATGGTTTTACAGCAGAATTCTACAAGGCCTTCAAAGCAGAGTTCATACCAATACTCCTCCAAATCTTCAATGAAATTGAAAGAGAAAGTTTACTACGAAACACTTTCTATGAAGCCATCACAACCCTCATCCAAAAACCAGGCAGGGACTCATCAAAAAGGAGAATTATAGACACATTTCTTTGATGAACATTGATGCAAAACTTCTCAACAAAATTTTAGCCAATCGACTTCAACAATTCATCCAAAAAATCATACACCATGATCAAACAGGAATCATTTCAGGGATGCAAAGCTGGTCCAATATACGCAAATCAATGAATATTATTCATCACATCAACAGGAGCAAGGATAAGAACCACATGGTTTTCTCCATAGATGCAGAAAAAGCATTAGAAAACATCCAACACCTTTTTATGATGAAGGTTTTGGAAAAAATAGGAAACCATGGAACATTCCTCAATACAATAAAGGCCATATATGACAAACCTACAGCCAGCATTATAATTAATGGTGAAAAACTACAGCCATTTCCTCTTAACTCAGAAAAAGACAAGGATGTCCACTCTCTGCACGTTTCTTCAATCTAGTATTAGAATGCCTAGCTACAGCAATAAGACAAGATGCAACATAAAGAGGATCCAAATAGGGAAAGAAGAAATAAAACTCTCCATCTTTACAAATGACATGATCTTGTATTTAAAGTGTCCCATAGACTCCACTCCCAAATTACTCAAGCTGATTCAAAACTTTGGCAAAGTAGCAGGGTATATTTTTAATGCCCCAAAATCAATGGCTTTTCTGTATGCCAACAATGAGAAAAGTGTGGCTGAAATTAGGAAAGCAACTCCATTTGTAATAGCACCACAAAAAATAAAATACCTAGGAATTAACTTAACCAAAGAAGTGAAGGATCTGAATGATGAAAACTTTAAAAACTTGAAAAAGGAAATCAACACAGAACTTAGAAAATGGAAAAACGCCCATGCTCCTGGATTAGAAAGATTAACATCGTGAAAATGGCAATATTTCCCGAGGCTATCTACAATTACAATGCGATACCTATCAAAATTCCAATGTCATTCTTCACGGAAAAAGAAGAGGCAATCAAAAAATTCATATGGAACAATAAAAAACCCCGTATAGCAAAAAACAATCCTCAAAAGAAAAAAATACTGCTGGAGGAATATCAATACCAAATTTCAAACTCTACTATAAAGCCATAGTAATCAAAACAGTAATCAAAACTGGCACAAAAACAGACCTCAGGATGAGTGGAAGAGAACTGAAAACCCAGAAATGAACCTACAGACCTATAGCCATCTAATCTTCAATAAGGGAGCTAAAAAAGTAGAATGGAAGAAAGACATCCTCTTCAGTAAATGATGCTGGCAAAATTGGTTAACTACTTGTAGAAAACTAAAGCTAGATCCTTATATATCACCCTGCACCAGAATCAACTCCAAATGGATCAAATACCTTGAACTCAAAGCAGACACTCTGAAAACATTACAGCATGGAATAGGAGAAACCCTAGGTCTCCTTGGCACAGGCCAAATTTTTCTGAATAGAGACCCAGAAACACAACAAATCAAAGAAAGGTTGGAAGAATGGGATTGCATGAAGTTGCAGAGCTTCTGCATGGCAAAGGACATAGCTTAGCAAGATCAATAGAAAGCCCATGAATTGGGAGAAGATCTTCACTAGCCATACATCGGACAAGGGTCTCATATCTAAAATATACTTGGAACTCACAAAATTAAATCCCCCAACAACAAATCCTCAAAGAAACGACTGCCCAATTAATAAGTGGGCTAAAGACTTAAAGAGAAACTTTAAGAAGGAAGAAGGATGGCCAATAGACACATGAAGTAATGCTCAACATCCCTAGCAATAAAGAAATGCAAATCAAAACAACATTAAGATCCCATCTCACCACAGTTAAAATGGCAAAATCAAGAACTCTTAACAAAAATAGATGGTGGTGGGTATGTGGACACAAGGGAATCTTAGTTCATTGTTGGTGGGAGTGTAAACTTACAAACTTACAAACAAGACCACACTAAATTTACCACCACAACTATGTTTATTGCAGCACTATTTACTATAGTTATGATATGGAACCAACCCAGATGCTCCTCAGTAGATGAATGGATCAAGAAAATGTGGTGTACATAGACTATGGAATTCTATGCCTCCATCAGAAGGAATGACATTGCCCCATTTGTTAGGAAATGGAAATACTTGGAAAAAATTATATTAAGTGAAGGAAGCCAAGCCCAAAAAACTTAGGTCCTATGGTTTCCCGTATTTGCAATATCTAGTGTATGTATGAATCAAACAGAAAAGGTCAGATAAGGTGATGTTAGGAAAATGAACCCTAAGATATGTATTTAATTTTTTTCTTTATTGTATTTGTTTCTAACACATTTATAAGATTATTTCTTTGTTGCTTTGTATGTTCCTCCCCCATAGGATAACCCCTGCTTTCACTGTATTTGATGTCGGTATAATTTGTGGAGGGGAAGGGGAAAAACAAGTCGTTTAAATAAGGATACAGGTAGACCCTTTGCAGCAATGAGAAATACAAGTTTTCATGTCAAAAACGAACTTTATAACTTTGGTGGGCGTGGGATTAGGTGGTGGGAGGGGAGAGGCTGGTAATGGATGGGAAGGGGAAACAAAGGTGGAGGCTACAATGCTTGATAAGAAATGTAGTCATTATCTTGCCCATATAATTGTAAACCTTCTGTAAAGTATTTTCACAATAAAATATAAATAAAATTTAAAAAAAGACTTCCCTGTATAAATCACCTAAAGACATCCCTATAGGAAGGTGTCCAAAGATAAATAAGACAAAGCTCATTCTTGGGAGAGACTCTAAACGTGAGAAGACTGTGACAAATGCCTCTATTTAATTATGTATCATGTTTCAATGCAAAATTTTTAATGATAAATGAGTCAATGTCCTAAATTATTGTGTATAATTTTATAAAAATGTGCAAAATGTAAATGGGAATGATAATATAAATAAAATAAACATTAAAAGATTGAATCAAATAAAAAATAAATACAAAATCATCATTAATGACAATCATAACATATAATAAACATACATATGTAAGTATATATCATATATTACACATGTATAGAAATACCTTTTCCATTGCAAGACCTTCATTCAGGACATGGGAACACTAGCCTGAATTTCTTTTCCTCAAATGACAGTAAATTTTTCCTTCACCCATGGTATAAAAGAGTTACCTGGACGGTGAGAACAAATCCCACCAATGGTATAAATACTGGCCCCAGTTCCAAGACAGTAACTTAATTTTGTAATGGAAGCAGTTTATTCAGTTTATTCAGTTCCATACTGAACATTAAATAAAAAGCAGTATAGAATTTTGTACATCTATTCAGACATCCTTCACTTAACCCAAAAGTGCTTCTCGGAATACTACATTGTTTCTGTTTTTATATGTTTTTATTGTAAAAATGTTGTACAGAGTGGTCACAGTTACATGAGAAAGGTCATGAGTATATTTCGTATTGAGCATTGTTCCCTCCTCCTTTCTTTTCCCCCTATCATCCCTTACCTCCCATCTCCACAACTACTCCCCCTGCCAAGCTCAGTGACTTAATTTTTTAGTTTTGTCTTGGCACGAGGTTTGAACTAAAGTAGTAGCAAATCTGCACTTCCCTCACATTGCTACAAGTTCCTGAGTTCAAATCCCAGTCTAGAAAGAAAACTGGCAGAAATTCAAAACCAGAGAGCTCGATTATTTTTAAATTTAGTTAAATAATCAATTAATTTTTGTCTTTTTTCTTTTTTTTTTTAAGGATGAAAAGAATAGTATTCCTTTAATTATGGTATAATAAATACCAAAGAGTTGGTAGGAATATAGTGTAGGTCATTCAATCATAGATAGGTGTCTATGGTGCTTTTTACCAACATATATTTATTTGTACAATACTCTCTGTCTATCCTTTTATCGCTGTTTTGGCCAAACCTGGGTCACGATCTCAGCACCTGGGAACCACCTCACAGCTTCATTGGCTAGAGGCTGTTGTGCACACACTCAAGCATTCATGAATTATACCTGATAGGCCCTGAGTTCAGATCCTAGCACTGCTAAAAATTTAATCTCAGAGTATGAAGCCAAGTGTGACACCTGTTTTCCTTTCCTGGGAGACTCCTGGGTGTCAGGCATAATGGAGAACACATCTACAAATCTAGATGATATGTGATCTTATGTAAACAATGTAATAAATAGTTAGGATTCATCACAGTCAATAAAATAAATGGTAAATTAGAAATTCCAAACTCTACTATAAAGCCATAGTAATCAAAACAGCTTGGTATTGGCATAAGAACAGAGCTCAGGACCAATGGAATAGAATTGAAAACCAAGAAATGAACCTACAGACCTATAGCATTCTAATCTTCGATAAGGGAACTAAATCAATAGAATGGAAGAAAGACAGCCTCTTCAGTAATTGGTGCTGGCAAAATTGATTAAGTACTTGTATAAAACTAAAGCTAGATCCTTATATATCACCCTGCACCATAATCAACTCCAAGTGGATCAAAGACCTCGAAGTCAAAGCAGACACTCTGAAAACATTACAGGATGGAATAGGAGAAACCCTAGATCTCCTTGGCTCAGGCCGAAATTTTCTGAATAGAGACCCGGAAACACAAAAAATCAAAGAAAGGTTGGACAAATGAGATTGCATAAAGTTGCAGAGCTTCTGCATGGCAAAGGACATAGCTAGCAAGATCAATAGAAAGCCCCTGAATTGGGAGAAGATCTTTACTAGCCATACAACGGACAACGGTCTCATATCTAAAATATACTTCGAACTCAAAAAATTAAATCCCTCAACAACAAATCCTCAAAGAAACAACTGCCCAAAAAATAAGTGGGCTAAAGACTTAAAGAGAAATTTCTCTGAAGAAGAAAGAAGAATGGCCAATAGACACATGAAGAAATGCTCAACATCCCTAGCCATAAAAGAATTGCAAATCAAAACAACATTCAGATACCACCTCGCTCTAGTTAGAATGGCAAAAATCGAGAACTCTAACAACAACAGATGCAGGAGGGGATGTGGACAGAAGGGAACCTTACTTCATTGTTGGTAGGAATGTAAACATGTTCAACCACTTTGGAAAGCAGTATGGATGTTCCTCAAAAGACTTCACATAGATCTCCTCTATGACCCAGCAACCCCACTTTTGGGCATCTACCCAAATGTTTACAAACAAGACCACACTAAATCTACCAGCACATCTATGTTATTGCAGCATTATTTACCAAAGCTAAGATATGGAACCAACCCAGATGCTCCTCAGTAGTAGATGAATGGATCAAGAAAATGTGGTATATATACACAATGGAATTCTATGCCTCCATCAGAAAGAATGACATTGACCCATTTGTTAGGAAATGGAAAGGCTTAGCAAAAATTATATTAAGTGAAATAAACCAGGCCCAAAGAAACATAGGTCCCATGGTTTCCCTTATTTGCAATATCTAGTATATGTATGAGTCAAGCAGAAAAGGTCAGATAATGTGATGTTAGGAAAATGAACCCTTAGATATGTATTTTAATGTTTTTTTGTCTTTCATGCACGTGTTTCTAAAGCATTTAAAAGATTATTTCTTTGATGTTATGTATGTCTCTCCCCCACAGTATAACCCCTGCTTTCACTATATTTGATGTCAGTATAACTTGTGGAGGAGATAGGGAAAAACAAGTCGTTTAAGGATACAGGTGGACCTGTTGCAACAATGAGAATTACAAGTTGTCATGTCCAAAACGAGCTTTACTATGTCGGTGCGGGGGATGGGGGTGGGGAGTGGGAGGGGGGAGGCGTGGGAAGGGATGTGAAGGGTAAACAAAAGAGGAGGCTGCAATGCTTGGTAAGAAATGTACGCATTATCCTGCCCATGTAATTGTAACCCCTCTGTACAGTATGTTCACAAATAAAATAAAATAAAATTTAAAAAAATAAATAAATAAACGTTAAATTAATGAAAAATATAAAAAAGTACAATGAATAACCACACCACACATAATATAGACTGAACATCTGTATGGAAGTTTAATCCTATCTTTAAAATGTATATAAAGAGTACGTTTGCCAGGTCAGGGGCTTGAATTCAGGCCTAGGGAACAGGCCTGACTTACTGGTCTTCAAGCACGGTGAGCTTCCCCTTTCCCCACAGTGCAATAGACTTACCCAGACCCCGGTTTCAAATTCCAGGTCTTGCAGACAAGAAAATGGCACACATTCCAAACCAGGGAGCTTCCTTAGCATTTTTAATATTTTTTTTTAAGTTCAGTTAGCATTTATTTGATACATATTGATTTTATACCATGAGAGGTTTTCAAAAAAGGGGTTTAAACTTTGACATTTCAGCATAGCACATTGGTGTTTCTATTATGACCATCTGCCCTGAAGAGTGAGAACAAAAATAAGGATATCATTTCTCTCTAGAATGTCGGGACACTTGAATTTATTTCTATTTAGAGTTATTTCTACAATTATAAACTCTCTGCATTTGTGTCGTATGAGTTTTCGTCAGTGCCTACCACGACACACACTAGGGGAGTCCTCATAGCACAAAAAGTTTGGTTTCTGAATAAAACCTCACTTCTGTGAGGACAGTAGGTACTTCTAAGTATTTTGGGAATAAACTGGATTGTTAAATGAAAAACGAAAACAATGGGACTGTGATGCATCTCAGTAGTGGAGTACTTGCCTAAAGAGCATAAGACCCTGGCAGAAAAGGTTCCTAAATCTCAGGATTTTACAATTTTATGATCTGCAAGAACAAACTTCTTTTTTTACTTATTTTTTGGTCCTGGGGCTAGAACTCAGGGGTTATCCCTGTGCTCTTCAGCTCAAGGCGAGTGATCTGCTACTTCATTCACAGCACGACCTTGGTTTTCTAGTAGTTTATTGGAGATAAGAGTCACTCGGACTTTCCTGCCTGGGCTGACTTTGAACCACCAACCTCAGATCACAGCTTCCTGAGTAGCTAGGATTATAGGCATGAGTCTCCGGTGCCAGGCACGAACAAATTTCTTAAAGATTGATTCTGAGAAAAGAAACTTGGAATACACTTTTAGTATAAATAATTTATAATGCCATGTTTAAGGCACTAATTCAGAAATATTTATTCATTGGCTTGTTTCTTATTTTATTTAAAGATATATATATATGCATTATTAATATATATACATATATATTTTTAAAAACATAGCTTAGAAGTGCACCTAAGAGCTTATGTGCTCATGAAAAGTTATAAAACTGCACAAGCTTCATTTTTTTTCAGTTTGGTTGGTACCTTAAATTAGGTGGGATTTGTGTATTGACTTTTTGTTCTCTGTTTTTGGAGGATTTCTTTCCCTTTTATCCCCCTAACTCCTCTCCTCACATTTGAACACAGCTTGCTTTTTCTTGGCTTCTTGTTCATTGTTGATTTTCTACCACTTCAGCTATGCCTGTAGCCTGGCATTTGCCAGTTAATTGGAGCTGATATCTCTCAGGCTATTCTGCATTCATTGGCTTTGAAATTTCATCTTCAGTTCTCAACCTCCTGAGTATTTACAGATGTGAGTCACTGTGGTGCCTAGGGATAAATTATACTTTGGTTGGTGTATTATTTTTGTTTTTCTAAGCATGGGATCATCTACTATAGTATTTCTCTTAATGTCCTAGGTCTGAAGTAAGATATAATACATATGTAAATCTGTATAATTTTCATAAGATGTAGTAAATTTAATATTTGTTATAAGTGTAATAATAGTCAGTAAATATAATTAATAAATAATACAAAAAGCAATATGCAGTAAACATAAGTATGTAGATATTAATCATTTCAAATGTGGATGAAAATTAATTTACAGTGCTGGGAATTGAATTCAGGCCTAGGGAACAGGCTTGGATTGCTTGTATTCAAAGAGTGAGTTTCCCCATTCCCCACAGTGCATTAGAGATTCCCAGACTCCAATTTCAAATCCCAGGCCAGGCAGAAAAAAAAATGAGCATGCATTCCAAATCAGGGAGCCCCAATAGTATTTTTAATATTTTTGAAATTTATTTTATTTTATTTTCTATATATTTTAATATTTTATTTATTTATTTAGCCTTGCAGTTAGGTCGTGGCAACTCTGCCTCAGCTTCCATCACCCTAGTCTGGGTTGGTGCAGCCTCTGGACACACACCCCATCCTGGGATCCTAGTCCTCAGGGGCTGATAGGAAAAAAAAAAGTGAAAATGGCATGGAAAAATAGCCAAGAATTGTGAACAGTTAGAGGTTTCTTGGTTTTCCTTCCTTGCATGGTGACCATGCCGGGTACAAATGACAAAACTGCAACCTGTAGGTCACCTGGCATTGCTGTCAGCTGGCTGCCAGCGAAGCCATAGGCTTCTGCACAACTAGGCCCTGAGTTTGAATCCCAGTCATGACATTTACACAGGGATGGAGAGCCTAAGAAACTATTGCCTGTACATAGGAACACCAGAGAAATGTGGTCAATGTCATGGTTGGATGAGTAGTTTGTCAATTAGTCTAGCAAAAATTAAATCCAGTATTCACAAGATGTGGATTGATTTTAATTTATAGTTTATTATGTATTAAAAATTGTGTGTGTGTGTGTGTGTGTGTGTGTGTGTGTGTGTGTGTGTGTGTGTGTGTGTGTGTGTTTTGTCAGTAGCGGGGACTGAACTCTGGGCCTGGGCGTTGTCCCTCAGCTTTTCAGCTCAGGGTTAGGGCGGTAACATGTGAGACACTGTGCCATTCCCTGCTTTTGTTGACCATGTGTTTGCTGAGGAATCGAATCTGGGACTCTTGCATGCAAGATAAGCACTCTCCCACTGAGCCACCTTCCCATCCCCTAAAAGAATACTATTGATTAAATGGAGTCCTCACTAAATACCTGAGAATCACTAGGAAGGTAGTATATGTCATTGAATACTAGATAAACATCACTCGCAGTATCTAAATATATATTTATTTGTATACCACCATTTGCATAGAAATATACTGCTATTTTGGCCAAACCTGTATCTCCATCCTAGGTCCTGGGATCTACCTGGCACCTGAATGTGCTAGCGGCTGCCGTGCTGACACTCACCCATTCGTGAATTCGGCCTCTAGGCCCTCATTTCAGGTCCCAGCATTGCTAAATGTCTTCCTGGAGTAAGATTGCAAGTGTGATACCTGTTTTCCTTTTCTCTGCAAGTGCTGGGTGTCAGGTATGATGTTTATAATATGTCTGCAAAGCTACATGCTATGGAATAGATTTGAATGAATGTAATAAATGTTATAGGTGCACTCACAGTCCATGAAATAAATGGTAAACAAATAAATATATAGTAAAATATAATGAATCATTCCAACAAACAAGATATAGACCGAATGTATGGATGTAATTATAAATGATATAATAAAAATGTGTATAAATGTTATGTTCTCCAAGGCTCAGGATTGAATTCAGGCTTAGGGAACAGGCCTGAATTCCTTGTCTTCAAGGGAGGAGAGCTTCCCTTTTCTCCCATCCCCTGCCCCAAGTGCATCAGAGTTTCCCAGATCCCAAGGTGACATCCCTGGCCTGGTAGACAACAAAATGTCACAAAATCCATGACAGTGAGCTTCAATAGTGTTAATTAATTAATTTATTTATTATTTTTTGCCAAGCATGGGGTTTGAACTCAGTTTGTGGCAAATTCTCCTCAGTTTCCCTCACCCTAGCCTGGGATGGTGCAGCCTCTGGACCCACAGCCCATCCTGTGGTCCTAGGCCTCAGGGGCTCACAGGAAAAGAAAATGAAAACAGCACCAAAAAAAAGCCACAAACTGCAGACGGTCAGCAGTTTCTGTTTTCCTTCCTTGCACATTGACCATACTGGATGTGAATCATATTTCTGCAACCTGTAGGTCATCTAGCATTTCTGATGGCTGGCTCTATCAGTGAAGCCATAGGCCAATGTGGACACTAGGCCCTGAGTTTGAATCCCAGTCATCCCACTTACAAGGGACTGAAGTGCCAAAGAAACTATTGTTTGTCCAGAGGAATGTGATTAATGTCATGGTTGGATGAGTAGTCCGTCAATCAGTCTTGCATAAAATTAGACCAAATAATCACTGGACAGGAAGTGAATTTAATTCATAGTTTATTATGCATTAAAAGAATACTATTGATTAAATGGACTGTCAAATTCTCTATCTTGGTGAGTGTGTGTATATGTGTGTGTGTGCGTGCGTGCGTGCGTGTTTGTGTGTGTGTGTGTGTGTGTGTGTGTGTGTGTGTGCGTGTGCCAGTCCCAGTGTTTGAATTCAGGGCCTGGATGCTATCCCTGATCTTTTGTGCTCAAGACTAGCACTCTATTACTTCAACCACAGCTCTACTTCTGGCTTTTTGGGTGTTTAATTGGAGAAAAGAGTCTCATATAGACTTTCCTGCTTTGCATTTGGCATCCTCAGATCTCAGCTTCCTTTGGAGCTAAGATTAAAGGGGTGAGCCAACAGCACCTGCCCTCTACCTGTTACCCATAACTTTGGCCCTCTTCTAAGTCTCAGTAGAAAATGTCTCACCATGCTCACTTTTTTTTTTGGCCAGTCTTGTGGCTTGAACATCTATCTATCTATCTATCTATCTATCTATCTATCTATCTATCTATCTATCTATCTATCTATCTATCTATCTATCTATCTATCTATCTATCTATCTATCTATCTATCTATCTATCTATCTATCTATCTATCTATCTATCCGCCACTAATATTGCTTGATCACAGGTTCTCAGAAATGGCTGGCAGTTCAGTTTGCAAAGGCTTTTCTTTTACAACTTACCCATTCATGATTTGTGCACTGTGGGTGTGAGTTCAAATCCCAGCATGGCCTAAAGTTTATATGTGGAGTCAGATGCCAATTTTAACTCATTTTTTTCCTTCTCTGTTAAAGTCCTGGGTCTCTGTATTATGTATAATCTATATGCAAATAAATCTATGTCATAAGATGTAATAAATGAAATAAATGTTATATATGTAATAATACTAAATAAAATAAATAAAAATAAAGGTAATAAATGTCATATGGAGTAAACACATGTATGTAAATAGATCTCATGTGTGAATAATATTTTTTCCAGTGCTGGGGCTTGAATTCAGGCCCTGGAAACTGGTCTGAAATTCTTGTCTTCAATGATGGTGGGTTTAAGCCTTTCAACAATGTCCCTTTCAGAACCTTGTAGGATGCAAGTTTATAATGCTAGAATCTGAGAGGCTGGGATTATGGATGTGCTACACTTGAACCTTGAGGTCTGACTCCAAATCTGGTGTACATCAGCATTCATTTTCCAAACCATATTCTCATAAATAGCAAATAGGAAAATTACTTTGATTATCCCTCACTCTTTTTCCAGTGTGTGTCTCAAACTGAAGCCTGGGCGCTGTCCGTGAGCCATTCAGCTCAAGGCAAACACTCTACCATTTGACCCACAGTGCCACATGGGTTTTTTTGATGGTTCATTGGAAGTAAGAGTCTAACAGGCTTTCCTTCCTTAGGCTGTCTTCAAACTGTGATCTTAAGATCTCAGCCTCCTGAGAAAGCAGGTTTCCAGAGCCACTGGAATCTGGCATATTGTTTTGCCAGACCTGGGGCTTCAAATTAGGGTACTGTCTTTGAGCTTCTTTTTCTCAATGCTAGCACTCTACCACTTGAACCACACCACAGCTTCTGGCTTTTTCTGAGTATGTGGCACTGAGGATTCAAACCCTGGCATTCAAGCATGCTGAGCATGCTCTCTATCACTAAGCTACATTCCCAGCCCCAACCTTATGATTTTATCCCTCAACTTGCCTATCCACAAGAAAAGGCTTCTGAGTATAAATCATCTAAACAAATCCCTATAGGAAGTTGTCCAAGATAAATAAGACAAAGCTCATACTAGGGACATACTGTAACCATGTGATGACTTGACAAATGCCTCCATTTAATTATGTATCATGTTTCAACACTTAATAAAGTATTAATGAAAATGAGTCAATGTACTGAATTATTGTGTATAATTTTATAATACATGTACACAACATAATAAATATTATATGTATAATAATACTAAATAAATAAACAATTAAATGAATAAAAAATTACATACAAAACCAATAATAATCATAATATGAAATAAACATACATATGTACCTATGTACCTATATATCTTATATTACACATGTATACAAATATTTTTTTCAATTGCTGGGCCTTAATTCAGGCCCTGGGAACACTAGCTTGAAAATCTTTCCCTCAAGGACAAGGAGCTTAGCCTTCACCCAAGGTGCAAAAGAGTTACTTGGAGAGTGAGCTCAAATCCCAGCAATGGCAGAAATACTGGCCCCAGTTCCAAGACAGTGACTTAATATTTGTAACAGAAACAGTTACGTTTATTAAGTTCCATACTGAACACTGAAAAAAAATCAGTGTAGAATTTTGTACAGCTATTCAGACATCCATCCCTTATCCCCAAAGTGCTTCTTGAGCACTACATAATTTTTTGTACGTTTTTCATTTAAAAATGTTGTACAGAGGGGTCACGGTTACATGAGCAAAGTAATGAGTACATTTCCTATTGAGCATTGTTGCCTCCTCGTTTGTTTTTCCTCTACCATCCCTTCCCTCCCATGTTCACAACTAACTTCCCTTCTGAGGTCAGTGACTTAATTATTTATTTTTGGCTTGGCATGGGGTTTGAACTCAAGTAATGGCAACTCTGAGCCTTCCGTCACATTGCTACGGATTCATCAAGACTCTGAGTTGAAATCCCAGGCTAGGAAAGAAAACTGGAAGAAATTCCAAACCAAGGAGCTTTATTATTTCAATTTAGTTAGTTAGTTGGTTAATTAATGAATTAATTAGTTAATTAATTTTGCCAACCACGGGGCTTGAACTCAGGTCATGACAACTCTGACTCAGCTTCACTCTCCCTAGGATGGGGTGCAGCCACGGGACCCAAAGCTGATCCTGCGACCCTAGGCCCAGAGGGTTTGCAGGAAGAAAAGAAAAGCAGAACAGCACAAAAAGTGGGGAGCTGTAGTGGGCTCAGGGTTTTACAAGTTTTTCTTTGCATGGGGACCATCCTGGGTCTGAATGACATGGTTTCAAAGTGGACCTGGCCTGCCATTGCTGATGGCTGGCAGGCTATCAGGGAAGCCATAAGCCATCAGGTCAACATAGGCTCTGGGTTCAAATCCTAATCCTTACACACTAATGGCAGGAGATCACAAGAGATTCATTCCTATGCATAAGAATACAGATTGAAAGAGTAGTTCATGCATTTGTCTAGTCTAAAATTGGATGCAATAATCCTAGGATGCTGATTGACCTTAACTAATAGTTTATTAAGCATGAAAAGAATAATATTTTTTCAATGGAGATATAATAAATACCTAAAAGTTGGTAGAAACGTAATAGATGTCATTCAGTCATAGATAGACTGCTCTGGAACTCTTTAACAATATATATTTATTTGTATACCACCTTCTGCCAATCCATGTATTGCTGTTTTGGCCAAAATTGGGGCTTGATCTCAGTGCATGGGAACGACCTCACAGCTTCATTGGCTAGAGGCTTCTGTGCTCACACTCATCCAATCATGAATTGGGCCTGCTAGGCCCTGAGATCCGATCCCAGCACTGCCAATAATTTAATCTTTGAGTAAGAAGCCGAGTGTGATATATGTTTTCCTTTTCTGGGAGAGTCCAGGGTGTCAGACATGATGGAGAACACATCTACAAATCTAGATGGGATGTAATATGATGTAAACAATGTAATAAATGGTAGAGGTGTCATGAAAGTCAATGAAATAAATCGTAAATAAATGAATAAAAAAGAAATAAAATGAATGACCACACTAAACATGATATGGACTGAACATCTGTATGGAAGTATAAATCCTACCACACCAAACACGGTATCTACTGACCATTTGTATGGAAGTATAAATCCTATCTTTAAAATGTATATATGGAGTATGTTTTCCATGCCTGAAGATTGAATTCAGCCCACTCCCATGAGAAAGCAATGGCGGGAAATCCTGAGATACAGAAAAAGTCATGGAATGCGATTGATATCATCGAATAAGTAGTTAATGCATGATGTGACTAGGAAATGATAGGCAAGACTCATGGGGTATCACCTATTTGTAAAGCAGTGTTGATTAAGCATGACAATAATCATCATAGTCATGAAATGAAGGCATCTGGAAAGATCCAAAAATCAGTAGACACATGGTAGATTGGATTCCATCACAGGTTATCATCTCTCCTACTCTCTACAATTGTGTACTTATTTGCATACTACCTTCAACTTATGAATGGATGACTGCTGTGTGCCCTCCACCCAAACCCTCACCTGGGGGTCCATCTCAGGTCCTGGGAATGGCCTTACTCCTTAGTGGCTCACATTCGTCAGTTGGGTCTGCTGGTCCCCGAGTTGAGATTCCAGCAGTGCCAAAAGATTCATCCTGATGTCAGAAGCCAATTGTTGCACCTGTGTTCTTTTCCTGTGCAAGTCCTGGGTCTCAGCTAGGATGAAGAATGCATGGGCCACCATGTGGCCACGGAAATAGGTTGTTATCATGTGAGCCCAGTTATACCTGTCATCATGTACTGAAGAAAATACACAATACATCCATGAATAGCATACAAAATAGAATAACTACACTAAATGCACAATGCAGTCCACACATAGATTTGAGTATACATCCCATGTTTAAATGATGCATTCAGGACAATTGTGGGCCCCCCCCCCCGGTGCTCTATCTCTGTTCCTGGGAACGGACCAGCTCCTTAGTGGCTCACAGTCTGGTGTGATCACGTGTACCCATTGGGCAGTTGGACCTCCTAGGCCCAAAGTTCAAATCCCAGCACTGCCAAAATTCACCCTGATGTGAGAAGCCAGTCATTGCACCAGTTTTCCTCTGCTGTGTAAGCCCTGGGTCTCAGCTAGGATGGAGAATGTATATGGAACTCTATAGTCATGGGAATAGTTTGTCATCCAGGTCACCATAGTTATATCTGTTATCCTATACTCAAGAAAATACACAATACATGAATGAATAAGACACAAAATAAAAGAATGACTACACTGAATGCAAGATGCTGCCCATCCATGTATGGAAATATAGATCCTCTGTTTAAATGCTGAATTTATGACTATATTGGCCCCAACCAGGGCTTCATCTCAAGTCCTAGGAATGGCCTACCTCCTTAGTGCCTCACAGGCTAGTGTGTTCACCGTGACCCATTCACCAATTGAGCCTGCTAGGCCTTGAGTTCTAATCCCAACACTGCCAAAAGATTTACATTGATTTGAGAAGCCAATCGATCCACCCGTTTTCCTGTCCAATGAAAGTACTGGGTCTCAACGAGGATGGAGAATTCTATATAGACAACTCTATAACCATTCAAATGGGTTGTTATCCATGTCAGCATAGTTATATCTATTACCATACACAATAAAATACACAATACATCCATGAATAAGACACAAAATAAAAAGAATAATTACACTGAATGCAAGATGCATACCACACTTGTAGGTAAAGAGAGATCCTATGTTTGTTATTTTGTCCAGTGCTGGGGCTTCAAATCAGGCCCTGGACCAGGCCTGACATTGTAGTCTTCAAGGATGGTGAGATTTCCCTTCCCCCAAAGTGCAACAGAGTTACCCAGACCTCAGTTCAAATCCCAACACTGACAAAAGATTCATTCTGTTGTCAGAAGCCAGTCGTTGAACATGTTTTCCTCTCCTGTGAAAGTCCTGAGCTTCCACTCGGATGTAGAATGCATAGGCAACCCTATAACTATGGGAACAGGTTGTCATCCATGTCCACATAGTTATACCTGTCACCATACTCAGTAAAATACACAATAACTCCATGAATTCGACACAAATTAAGAAGTGCACCGAATGCAAGATGCTGTCCACACAGGTATGTAAATATAGACCCTATATTTAAATTATGAATTCATGACTATCTGGACCTCCCTGGGACTTGACGTCAGGTCCTGGGAATGGCCTATCTGTTTCGTTGCTGACAACCTGGTGTCCTCACCTTGACCCTTTCTCCAATTGGGCCTGATAGGCTCTGAGTTCAAATCCCAACACTGCTAAAAGATGAATCCTGATGTGAGAAGCCCATCGATTCACCTATTTTCCTGTCCTGTGAGAGTCCTGAGTCTCAGTTTGGATGGAGAATGCATAGGAAACCATATAGCCAGGGCAATAGGTTGTCTTCCATGTAAGCACTGTTATATTTGTTACCTTACTCAGTAAAATACACAATAATTACATAAGACAGAAAATAAGGAGAAAAAGTACTCCAAAGGCAAGATGCTGTCCAAACATACATGTAAATATTGATCCTATGTTTTAATTATTAATTTATGACTATCATGACCCACCCTGGGGATCAATGTCAGATCCTGGGAATGGCCTAACTCCTTTGTTGCTCACAGGCTGGTGTGGTCACTTTGAACTATTCACCAATTGGTCCTGCTAGGCCCTGAGTTCAGATCCCAGCACTACCAACAATTGGATCATGCAGTAAGAAACCAAGTGTGAAAGTTTTTTCCTTTTCTCTGAGAGTCCTGGGTGTTAGGCATGATGGAGAACACATCTACAAATTTAGATTCCATGTGATAGGATGTCATCAATATAATAAAGGGAATGGGTGTCATCATAGTAAAATCAATGGTAAATAAATGAATAAAACAAAAAGTACAAGGAACAACCACACCAAACGTGTATGGACTGAACATCCATAGGTAAGTACAAATCCTGCATTTTCAATGTATATAAATAGCATGTTTTCCAAGGCTGGGGCTTGAATTTTGACTTAGAGTACAGGCCTGACTTTCTTATCTTCAAGTACGGTGAGCTTGCCCTACTAACGCAGTGCTGCAGATTTACCCAGAACTTGAGTTCAAATCCAAAGCCTGGCAGAAAAACGGGGTGAATTGCAAGCCAAGGAGCTAATTTCTTTTCATTATTTTTTGCTCAGTAGGGGCTTTGAACTCAGGTTGTGGTAACTCTGCCTCAGCTTCGACACCCTATGCTGGGGTGCAGCCACTGGACATACAGTAGATCCTGAGATCCTAGACCCCCAAGCCCTGTGTGGCAAAAATGTACAGAAAAAATGCAGCGAGATGGCCTTTTTATGTTTTCTTCCTTTGCACGGTGACCCTCCTGGGTCTGAATGACACTGTTGCAAAGGGTACTTCACCTTGCATTGCTGAAGGTTGTCAGAGTATTGAGGAAGTCATAGGTCCACGTGGCAATGTAGGCCTTGATTTCAAATCCTAGTCCTGACACCAATCAATGGCAGGAGATACTAAGAGACTCGTTCCCATCCATGGGAATAACAAGGTAATATTATCAATGTCACAGTTGAATGAATTGAGGGTGAATGATGCTCCTATAAAATTAGACAGCATCATTTCAGAAGACTGATTTTATTTAATATTTATGAAGCATTAAAATAATACTATTACTTACAGAATGTAATAATTTCAGGATATTGATTGATTTAGTTAATAGTTTGTTAAGAATGAAAACAATAATATTAATTATATGGAGGCATTATAAATATCCAAGAATTGGTAGGAATGTAGTCTATATAACCGAATAATGTATAGACATCTCTTACACTTTATAAGGATATATATTTATTAGTGTACTACCATCTGCATGTCAATCTGTTCTTATTTTGTCAACCGCTGGGGCTCGATCTCAGGTACTCGGAACTGCCTGTCAGCTCAATTTGCCACAGAATGCCAGGCTGACACTCACCCATTCATGAATTGGGCCTTGTAGGATGTGAGTTCAAATGCCAGCACTCCCCAAAAATGAATCTTGTATTAATAAGTTGATGCTGACACGTTTCCTTTTCTGTGAAAGTCCTGGGTGTCAGGAAGGACGTGCCATACATATGCAAACCTATATCCTATGTAATCAATGTAATCACTGTTGTATGAGTCATAATAGTCAATAAAATGAGAAGTCAATACATGAATAAAACAAAAAAATAAAATAAAAAACTACACTGAATGCAATATAGAATCAACATATGCATATAAATATAAATCATATATTTAAAATGTACACAAATAGGATGTTTTCTAGTGGTGAGCATCGATTTCAGGCCTAAGGAACAGACTTTGAATTTCTTGAATTCAAGGAGGCTAGCTTCCCCTTTCTACACAGTGCAACAGCAGGGATCCCTAGGCCATCAGTTGAAATTCCAGTCCTGGCAGAAAAAAAAATAGCATCTCCATGCTATCTGATGCCCAATTCGTAGGTATTTCATTTGGCCTCCATTTAATGAATGTGATTGTTAAAATGCTTCATAAATTATTAATTAATATCGACCAGTGTCCTATAATATAATTGTGTATAGTTTTATCCTCAAATCATTCAAGTACTGCCCATTTAATCATGATATACATCACATTCCTTTGGTAGTCATATGAATAGGAATGAGTTTCATAGGATCTCCTGCCATTTGTTGGTGGTAGGACCAGGATTCAAACTGTGGGCTCCAGCTCCTACCACTTCAACCTGAGGATAGGGAACTCACAGGTCTGTCAAAGAACATCAGCAAAACCAATGATTAGCCAGGCATCAGTGGCCCCCAGCAGTCCTCCTTAAAACATAAAAGGTTGTGAAAGGAGGATCATGGTCAAAGTCACCCTAGACAGGAAAGCCCTTGAGACTCCTGTTGAATTAGTGCCAACAAAGCCAGAAGTAATGCCATGTGGCTCCAGTGGTAGAGAGCTAGCTTTGATCAAAAGCAACTCACAGATTGTGCCCAGATCCTGAGTTCAAGGTCTGGGAACAAACAGACATAGACAACAATCTGTGCAGCCATCCGGCTAAAGCAGGTCACCCTCTTGTCCCCAACTGGCATGGACAGAGTTCCCTGGGAAATGGGCTGCGTCATTTTGACTCCGCCCATTCTGTCTGCATCACAGGATTCCAGCCACACCCCCATTGTTTCATGGTGCTTTCTGACCAATAGGATACAAGAATGGTGGCCACGCCCACATTCCATTTAGACCAGTAGCACCATGATTCCCTCTGTTTGTTGACACCACTACCAGCAGTTGAGGAAGGTAGAGGTGGCTGAGTGGTGAGCAAGATACTCGAGGCCTAGGAGGAAAGGCCTTCCTCAGGCCCATCGTGTGCCTGCCTGAGCCCTGGCCCCCTCCCCCCTTCCCCATGGAGCAGCATTTCAAACCTGGTGCTGTGGGCTCAGACCCATGGTTTCCTCAGGCAATGGTGCAATGGTGTGCCACGAGCCAGCTTGCGGCCTTGACCTGGTCCTGGCTCCCCTGTCCTCTGCTCAGGGCCTGAGTGTGTGTCATGCCTCTGCCATTGCTGCTTGCCCCACCTGTAGCAGCTGCCAACAGCTTCTGCCAGCAACACATGTGAGTGGCTGCCACACATCCCTGCACCTTGCACCCCATATCCCCTCCTCTCTGACCCGGACCCGCGCCTCCCCTGTGCCCCACAGTCTGGCCCCCGCCCTGCCACAAATGTGCCCCAGGGGTGGGGGTGGGTGTTGGCCCGAGGATCTCACCCCCATCCCCAGCGGCTAGTGTCCCAGGAAACCGGGAGATATATGGTTGAGTGAGGAGTGGGCGCCGGAAATCCCCTGGCCTGGAGAAGTGGGAGCCACACTGCCGCACATTTGCACCCTTCCTCTCCCTGGTGAATACCCGGTGGCTTTAGTCAGAGTTGGGGAGGAGCATGTCTACACCTGCCTTCTGGGGTATTTTTCTTTCTTTCTGGGGATGGGAGGTGTTGGATGCAGAAGATAGACACCCTTGCTGTGTGAGCCCTTGTGTTCTGTGTTCGGTCAACCTTTCACATGAAGACAGAGAGACAGAGAGACACATAGAGAGAGACATACAGAGACAGAGAGAGAGAGATAATCTTTTTCCTTGTACAACCTTACTGTGCTCAGGGGAGTGATCAGTTGGCAAATTGCAGGTGCTGCATGGATGAGTCTTCTGTCACCGTTCTGGATGTGTGTGTGTGTGTGTGTGTGTGTGTGTGTGTGTGTGTGTGTGTGTGTGTGTGTGTGTGTGTGTGTGTTGTGTAGAATTGGGTTGTAACAAGGAGGAAGAATGCTTTGGTAACTTCTACCTGCTATCTTTGAGGCATGTATGGGCTTCACAGCTGAGGTCTGGGGGCCTGGAAAGGTGTGAGGCTTGAAGGGGACACAGCACTGTTAAATTACAAGAACAAGTGATCTGTGTGCAATGGAGCTGGGTACTCCCTTGAGCCTAATTGGTGGCAGTGGGAGATTTGGAGGACCTGGGAGTGTGGTCTGCAGGGGATGGCTTCCCAGGGGGACAGAGAGCATGACCAACACTTAGTAAGGATACGAGTTCTGCTAGTATGGAGCGCAACAGCATAGGTCAGACTCTGGGTCTTCTCATCATGACGTCTGATGGGCGAGGCCAACCCTATCTTAAATCTTGAGCTGTGATCTTCAGATCTCAGCCTCCTGAGTACCTAGGATTATAGGCATGAGCCTCTGACACTGGCACTCTGGTTCTTTTTGGTATATTAAGGTTAAACCTAAAGACCTTAGGCTTGCCAGTCAGGTCTTCTACAATGCGAGTCAAGCGTTTCTGTCTTGGGCTTTTCTGAGATGGAGAATTAACATATGCTCAGGCTGGGCTGGATCATGGTCCTCCTATCTGTGACAGGCATGAGCCACCAGGCCCGGTCTAGTGTAGTTGGGAAGGTAGACATATAGCACCACGCTCAGTCATTAGTTTAGATGGATTGTCCCAAACTCAGTCCACGGCAGCCGATTCTTGACCAGAGGTGAAGCTCTGGGTTGGGCCTCAACCATTGGACTTCAATCTCCTCCTGGTACAGTTGAGGAAACAAGGGATTAATATAGAGGGATCTCTGCAGCAGAGACAGGCACAGAGGGAGGGGCCATCTGATCCTGTTCTTGGCAATTCTGTGACCATATGATAGGAAAAGTCCCAGAATGATCTCAGATGGTGTGTGTTATTAATGGTGAAACAGGTATAGGATTATGAAACAAAACATGGATCTCTTTCTTTATTACCCTATCCCCATCAGTAATGGGATCCTTCATTTTGTTCACTTTTGAAGCTGGGGAAACTGAGGCACAGAGAATCCAGGTGACCTACTAATGACTCCTAGCTGACAGGAAGCTCGGCCTGACTTCTCTGCCATGCTCCTTAGGACAATGGGTGCTATTCAGTCCACTTCTTGTGTAGGGAAGTCCACTTCTTTTCAGTCATGGGGCTTGAACTTTGGGCCTGGGGCAGCTCCCCGAGCTCCTCAGCTCAAAGCTAGCACTCTACCACTTGCGTCACAGCACCACTTCCAGTTTTCTGGTGTTTTTTGGAGAAAAGAGTTTCACAAGTGTTCCTTCTGGGCTGGCTATAAACCACGATCTTCATATCTCAGCCTCCATTGTACTTAGGATTATAGGCCTGAGCCACCGGCACCTGGCTTAAGTGTAATTCTGACCTTCTTTCTTTCTCTTTCTCTCTCAGGAACTGATTCAATGGGTGCTGGAGGAGGTGGCCGAGCATCCCCATATGGTTGGAACCAAGGTGGCCCTCTCATTCTGGAGGTAGACTGTGGCAAAGGCTCTGTCATGCTCACTCTGTTGTACCAGCTCCATGAGGTAATTCCCTCTGTGCCCTCGCTACACTGTGACAATAATCCATTGTCCAACTAGCCTTACTGGACTCAGTACTGTGTTCAATGCTCTTTTCTAGCAAAAATTTCTTGTTAAAATTATGATACATAGTTACATAATGAAAATGTAATGCCATCTTAAGAAAGTCATTTAGGGTTCTGGGAATGTGGCTTCATGGTATGGTGATTGCCTAGCATGCATGAAACGCTGGGTTCAATTCCTCAGTACCACATAAATTGAAAAGGAATCACTGGAAGTGGTCCTGTGCCTCAAATGGTGGATGGTTAGACTTGAGGGGGAAAAAAGCACCGAGTTTTAGCTCCAGGACTGCCAAAACAACAACAGCAACAACAAGAACAACAGTCTAAGTGAGATTTGGAAACTCTTTTGGCAAGTCATCACACCAAAAGGGCAGAGGCTAATTAACAGTTGTGACAGAAGAGAAGGAATAACTGCTGATGGAAAGAAAAAATGATAGTAACTAAGGTATAGCAGAAACCGTTCTAGGAAACCATTTTTGGATATTGAAGAACTAGTTATCAACTAGGCTTATTCCTCATTGCCTTTAGCATTCAAAATCTCCTAGGCTAGTTCTTAATCTCTGTGTGATAAATGTATCTCCTATGCTGTTCTTTCATACCTGATCTCCTTTGCTTTCTAAAAATCTGTCTTTCTATATTTCTCTGTGAACATTTTCTGATACTAAATACACTTACAAAGATGGAAGAGGATGCTAATGTAAGAGTCCCATAGCTCATGGGTCATTAATGTAACAAAATGGGAAAGGAGGACATATTTATTGCTAACTCAATCATTCTGACAAGCTTCAATGTCACATCATTTGGTTCAGATTTCCATTCTTTGTCTACATAGTGACATTAAGTGAACATAAATGCAAATATGAGCCGGGTGTTGATGGCTCGTGTCTGTAATCCTAGCTACTCAGGAGGTTGAGACCAGAGGATTGTGGTTCAAAGCCAGCTTGGTCAGGAAAGTCCATGAAACACTTACCTTCAATTAACTCCAGAAACTCGGAAGTGGTGCTGTAGCTAAAGTGGTAGAGTGCTCAATTTGGTGGTGCTGTAGCTAAAGTGGTAGAGTGCTCAATTTGTGCTGAAGAGCTGAGAGACAAGGCCCAGGATCAATATTCAATAATCACAACCAACAAAAAATTACAAATATGGCTTTAAGTTTCCCTCAAAGGAATGATGAAGTCAATAGTAATCTTCCCAAATGATTTAGTAGTGCACCTACTTTTGCTGAGTTATTTTTTATGGCTTCTTTGCTAAACATATTCTCTTCTTTAAAAATTGCCAAATAGTAACTTTATAATAAACTTCATCTAATATTTCTTGGTTCAAAAAGAAGTACATACAGTTGATGTCACTTAGCTTTCTTACTGTCTTAGTTCAAAGCCAACTAAGGCAAGAGAGTCTGTCAAACCTTATCTGTAATTAAACACCAAAAAAGCCAGAAGTGGAGGTTTGGCTCATGCAGCGGAGTACTAGCTTTGGGCCAGGTGGGAAAGAAAGACAACTGGTTAGGGACAGGGGCCAGTCTCTAAGTTCAAGCCCCAGAACCAGCACAAACTAAATAAACAAGGAAACAAAACAAACCCTGGGTATTTCTTTGGGACTCTCCTTAAAATAGTGGTGGTCTGAAAATAGGCTGCTTTTTCTGATCATACTCACTGGATCCTGCTTTTTTGGAATCCTTATTGCTATGGAAAACTCAGGACCAGACTAAAGGAATTGATAACTGATTCCTGCAACAAGAGAATCATCTCAGGAGTGAAACATCCATCCATAAGACACTTTAAAACCTCCATATCTTTGCTTCTTTGCAGTAGAACATTTTTAAAGTAAAGTGACTTCCTTTTGTTCTATACTGGGCTTCAAATGACACATTGTTTCCTTTTGTAATACTCTCAACCAGAAGTTCACAGACAAGTTTTATATGAGTAAAGGACACACTCACAAAAGTCAGGGACAGAGTTTCCTTCCAGCCTAGGATCCTTTTCTTATACAGTAAAAAAGAAAGCAATAGTTAACTTGAACTTTGTCATTTCTCTATGTTCAATTCCTCTCCTAGGATGTTTCCACATCCAGTAACAGTTACTTCCACTTTCTTCCAGTAACAATCTATGGTGCTGCTCCAGAAAAAAATGAATGTTTTCTGGCTTCATTGAAATAGCACAAGGATACTTTTGGCCATGAGGTAACACGTGTTTCAGAGACAACTTAGTAAACAGAAATGAAATTTAAATTGCTTATAAATACATTATCCATGAGAACATTTTGTTCAAACTTCCTATGTGCTCTGTAAATTAAGGTGAATTTTAAATAGGAAGAAGGTTCTCAGATCATTTTTGTGAGTCTATGTGCTGTGCATTAATTTCCCAAGTGTACATAAGTTAAGAGTAAGACAAACAATAGCAATTATAGGAGAAAAAGAATTTCTGTATTTATGTATAAGTGTTCAATAAAATATAGAAGACTCAACAAATCAGAACATATTGAAAAAATAAAGCCAAATCCAATATGTAGATTTATGGGAGTGATATAGAGAAAGCATTACTCCTAAGTGGAACATGAAGCATGAGGCCACTGCCTTTCTAAATCACGCTTGCTAATCACGTAAATGTGCAAAAAGGAGAATGGAAGAATGATTCTGTTTCCAATGCAAGTCAGATATATGAGAGTAGACACATAACTGGAAAAAAGAATCCATCATGAGAGAACAGGAATTATACTAGCAATGAACCTGGTGGCTAAGATCACATTTCTTTTTCTTTCCTTTTCTTATATTCTTTTTGTTGTTGTTTTTGTTGTTTGTGGCACTTGAAATATAGGACAGGTTGCTGTCCCTCTGAAATGCAGCTCAAGGCTAGGGCTCTTCCACTCGAGCCACAGTGCCACTTCCAATTTTCTAGTAATTATTGGAGAAAAGAGCCTGCAGGACTTTCCTACCCGTGCTGGCTTTAAACCCAAATCCTCAGATTTCACAACAACTTGGTTTATGATCACATTTCTAACAGCGTACACTCAGGATATGTAATGTATATGTTCATTTATCTTTATATGAATTCTTGAGTTAAAAATCTGGGCTACAGGTTAGACTTTACACTCCCAAAAGTGTTTGAAGTTTAAAAGTTGATACTCCTGGAAAAATAAAACCTCAGAATGTAAAGGAGTCTGGGAAGTTCAATTTGCATCCAACTTGGACAGTATGGGCTTTGAGACACTACCTATAATTAATCAGGCAAAAGCTGGAATACCAGTCACGAGCAACATTGCTGAATAACAGCTTTAGGTTTTTGCATACATACATACGAACATACACATACACACAGAGGCACATATAGGTGCACACAAAAAGACACAAATGAAACAACTCTCAGAATATGTATAAAAGTTAGAAAACAATAGAAAATAAGTCCTGAGTAAGATTAGAATCAAATGATAATTTTAAATATTAGAAAGCCTTCAAGTGAACTTTCCCCCAGAAGTTGATAATATTACATAGGTAGGGACCAGAGATAGTAAGAGAGTCAAGTAATCATTATTATTATAGGATCCATGGTGGAATGAATCAGGGAACCCTGCAGGTGCATCTGAAAATGTTCATATCCTGTGTCAAATGTTAAAACATCTTTGAAAATAGTACATAAACAGTCTGAGCATTCAGTCTAGTGGATAAGATCATAGGAGAAGTTCAGAACTGCTAGTCTGTTTCTAGATTAAATAAACAAACTATGGCAGGGCAAAGTGTTACAAGCTTGGAATTGTAGCACTCAATTATTCTACCTGGACCAGGTAGAATAATTTTGTCTCATTAAAACAAACCAAACAACAAAAAAGGAATACACAGTTGGAAGTTTGGGCTAATTTTGTCATTATGTTTTGAGAAGTCAAGTTTCCTATTGAATGCAACTAATATATATCCACACTTGTGTTTTAAATGCTCTCATCATTACAGATGAAAAATAGATCATGATTCCCATCCAAAAATTTGCAAAAGTAAGTAAGCCTCATTCTGTTGGATTCCAAATTAATGTTGAAGGATTACAAAAGCTTAAATCTGGAGAAATAGCAAAGATCGTCTAATGTAGGACTTTGTAGACCTTGTTAAATTAGAATTTAGATTTAAAATATATTTTTTGGTTTTGTTTGTAATTTCATATTCTATAGTATACTACAAAATTCTTTTTAAGTAGAGGGATTAATTGTTAATTTCACAAATGATTCTGGCATTCTATTTGTCTAGATATTCTTTCAAGAGAGTTATAATTAGAACATAGTTAATAGATAATTCCCACAGTTCATGTATACTGTGTTAATGTGAATAATCTAGACAGAGTTGCCAAAAATGGATGACATTAATTTATACATTTAGAAAAACCAATTTTTTAAGGGTTTGGTTTAATATGGTTTGAAGAGAGTAATTGTGTGACATCTTCTTTCTTCTACCTATTTGTAAAACAGGAAGTCATTTCCTTATTCACGTACCTCTGTATACATGGAGAAAAATGCTAGGTTTGGGGTTTGTTTTCAATTTTGTTTTTGTTTTATTGGCTCATCCTAGAGCTTGAACTCTTGGCCTGGACAGTATCTCTGAGCCTGTTGATGCTCAAGTCTCGTGCTCTACCACTTCAACCTCAGTGCCACTTGAGTCTGGCTTTTGTGGAGAATTTTTTTGGAGATAAGATTCTAAGAAACCTTCCTGCCTGGGTGGGCTTTGAACCATAATTTTTTTTTATCTTAGCATCCTGAATATCTATGATAGTTAAAAAAATATAAATATAAATAATATTTGCAAGTGTTCTGATCTCAAGAATACCAGTGGAGGAAAAATGATGCAGCTGAATGTATTGTGGTGTTCTTTTCAGAACAAGGAGGGCGTCACATTAGCAGAGGTGTAGCATTTTTTCAAAATAGAGATAAGGTATTCATGATGTGAATTAAGGAATTTTAAGGTGCCCCTTAAAAGTTGGAAACTGTTGGGCTAGGATGACTTTATGGCATAAATCTTGGGATTGATGGTCATAGAAAAAATAGCTTACGCTGATAAACAATAGCTTACTCTTGAAGAATTAATTATTACACATACTTCATAGTTTTATCCTCTACCAGAATGTGGCTATTTTTCTGTTGACTTCTCAGTCTGTAACACCCCATTGGAAACTAAATCTATTGCAGAATTATATAACATGCAAACAGGTACTGTTTGGAATCTCTCAGGAATGTTTAGAATTTAAAATTGAGTAGTTATTAGTCATAGGAATTTTGAAGAACACATATATTCTGTCCTATTAACTACTTACTTTTAAAAGTTATGGGTTTCCATAGCATTAAACAGTTTTCTGTTTTAGAATGAGAAAGTACTAAATTTATACTTTTTTGAAAAAATTGGCAAGTATATTGTGAAAATATTGTCTAGTTGAATAACATTCAAGTTGATGACCCTCTGATAAAAAGGGGTAATTAATTCAAATTAGATGCCAAATAGTACTGATTTTTAAAAGATTACTACATAAAGAATATTATTTCCTGTGCCAATACAGTGAAATTATATTTTATGCAGTTTGTTTTTCAATTTTATTATCAAAGTGATGTACAGTGGGGATACAGTAATTGTAAGGTATTAAATAATAACTTTTCAAATTTGTTAACCTTCTCTCATTTTTCTCACAGTTTTCCTTCACCCCTTCATCCCTCACAAGTTGTAATGTACATTTCCAATATATTGTCTTGTGAGTATTGCTATTGCATTGGTT
This sequence comes from Dipodomys merriami, assembly GCF_024711535.1. Classification (NCBI taxonomy): domain Eukaryota; kingdom Metazoa; phylum Chordata; class Mammalia; order Rodentia; family Heteromyidae; genus Dipodomys; species Dipodomys merriami. The sequence continues at coordinate 2,154,895 of NW_027203037.1, forward strand.
TCCCTTTTGTCCTTTGTCTCACCATTATGCTTTTCCTCTTCCCTTCACTAATCAAGGTAAATGTATATACAATACAAAATGATATACCGGAAGGATAAACCATAGGGGGAAAACCCAAAGAAAACCGAAATCACATAGTTCATCAAAAACAACAACCACAAATGAAAAAATCTGGTTCCATATCTTGGAATTAATTGTGCTTAGCATCAGCTAATATGGTTATTTATATACATAACAAAGCCAATGGAATATAATAGCTGCCGGGATACTATATCATGAAAATAGCATGTTAACTTTTTGATGGTAATGGTGGAATTAGGATTGGTGAATTCGTGGTTCTGATAAAGGATTTTCAAAAGTTTTAATGTTATGACAGGTAAATTTTAATTGTTCAAAATTTTAACAACTTAGCCTATTACGAAAATTGAAATTGCCTGGAAGAATAGTCTTTTCATGCAAAGAAATCCAAGGAGACTTAGTAGAGAGGGAGCAATGTGAATGAAGATGGCTCTTTTTCACACTAAACAAACAAACCTGTAAATCCTGTAGGGTCCCTTGGAATTGTCCTTACCCAGGAAATATATTTTCACTGTTTGAAACAAAGTTGTATTGAAATTTAAATTCAAAGTTCTTAAAAAAAATAAGGCATCAAAATTTGTAAATTTACCTTTAATTACCAAAGAGTAATTCTCTGAAAAAGATAATTTGTGTCAAAATATTTAGGGAGAAAGTGACCTTCACAATGAAAGAAGGTGTTGGGATTACACATTTTTGTTTGTAACACTTTCCACAATGTCTTTGGATGTGAAGCAGTGAAACACAGAAAAAAATCTGATCGGATACTTCAAACCAATGATTTCACATTTCTAAGTGGCTCACAAAAGTAATATCCTTATTAATATGAGATAGTGAAGACTTCTGTTATTACATATGCCAAAAAGTTCAGAAAAGAATTGAGCAAAAGGAAAAGTTAATAAAAAAAAGTTTTCTTAGAAGACTTAGTTAAGCATATTGTATTCAGCAGTGAAGGGAGGCCAAAACTTTTTGATATAAATTGTTAGAATTTTTACTCCCTAAAGTGAGTTTACAGAGCCTATTTGGCTCACTACAGTGCAGAACTGATTGAATGAAGACATGAAAATAAATTCCACGTCCAAATGAGGCAACTTAAAGAGTTTTAAAAGAGAAATAATGAAGATTTAACAGTGGTGGAGCCCATATAGTCCTTCAGCTTCACTAGACATGAAGCCAAGAAGCTGTGATTAATTGGAACTCCGGCAACAGCTAAGAGGAGGACATAGAAGTAGGACATAGAAGCATTGTCCTTTTGTAACAGACACTGTCTTCCAAGGTATGGGTCATTCAACTCTATTCTCCTCCATAAATCTTGGTGAACAAATGCAAGACCAAGAGAAAAATAATCTGTTGAAATAATTTTGCCTAGAATAACTTCACTGTTACTGATATGGTATCTAAGGAGAATCTTAAGAGAGAAGATAAAAGTGCAGTATTTTTTGTTTCCTATCAGCATCTTGTTAGGAAAATATATCTTTGAACTTAGACAATTCTGATTGAACCAACAAGTGATGGAGTACTTATTTTTGTGGGCACTTTAGACACAAGAAGTCTTTTAAGGTAAAAGAAAAAAATAGCCAAATATTTGTGATCACAGCTTCTAGGTCTGTATTCTGGAGACAAAGTTTTACATTAGATTTCTCCTCATTAACATAAATGTTGTTTCATAGCAACCAAATGCAAGAGGGATATTTAATGGACTCACTTGGCCAATTAAACATCATGAAAGAAGAAAATGGCAAATAATATGTAATGAATTATTTTGCCAGAAGAAAGAAGGAAAAATGTAATTCAAAATCAATTGACTTAAAAGTATGAAGAAAGAGTAGTGAAGAGAGATTAGAGAAAATATAGAGTATTGTTTTCTCTCCAGTGGAGTAATGGGTTCATGATCTTGTTTCTTCCCCTCTAACCTCACAAGCTACCAAGTGTGTCACAGGATTGGATTATCCAGTTCAGACAGAAATCTCGTAGAAGAAAGATACTATTTGCAGCAGATGTAGGTGATTTATAACCTTAGACAATCTATTTAATTCTGTTCAAAATTCTCCCCTATCCCAAACTTCCCTCTTTGAACAGTTTTGTTTGCTTTTCCCAAGACTGCCCTTCATTAATAGATTAAAATTTTGAAAGGTCATATTCATACTCTCTGGAGATTGCTGTTTGGTTGTAATTTTTCTGTTTTGTGTTTCTTGTGTTTTTTAACTGAATTTTAAAAGGTTGTGCAATTGTTTTACAATTAAATATATCCATCTAATTGTCCAATGCTCCTAGATAGGAGTCATTCTTTCTATAATTCTCAACCAACCCTTTCCAATTTACCAATTTCCAATTACCAATTTCCAATTTACCACTTCCTTTATCATATGTGTACATTGAATATTCTAGCTGTACTTGCCCCTTGTTCATTTTTCATTCATTCTATGTCTTTACTATAATTCCACTATGGTTTCAACTTCCTGATAGTCAGTGTTAAACTGTCTATTAATACTTTGAATGGTTTATATGCATTCCATGGACATTAAATCCTGCATATTCTTGAACTGATGTCAGCTTATATTTCCATAATTGATTTATCTGCAGCAAAAGTTTGCTGGAGACTGGAGAGGTGAAGCACCTAAACAAGATTTTATTCTCATCCATTTGGAAGATTAATCTTTAGTCAAAAAGAAAGTTAAAAAAATGGCTTAGAATGTATACCTAACTACGAATTTTTATAAATGGCTTTTTACAATGGTGTGATTATTTTATTTTACATGGAATAATATTTTCTACTGCCTATAAGTTTTGAAAAAGAAGAAAATTAAAATTTATTCCAAAAGAGGAATATGATAAAAATAGAAGACAGATATTATGTTTGTCATATCTCTGATGAATACCCATATTCAAGACTTAACGTCATATTTCTTACTATGTTAGACAGAGGGAAAAAATAAAATAACATATGATAAGGCAACTATTTGTGACTTTTTAAAGTGTACCTTATTAAATGATGAAATTTATTAGCTCAGGTTTGGGTTTGAAATTTAGGAGGCTAACCTATTTAACACATTTCTGGAAGGCCCTTACTGAAAAACACAAATTGTGGGTGGTACTATTTCTACACTTTAATGAATGGTTGAACGTGTTTGGCATTAGTGCTGTGTAAATAATTCAACTCTATTGTAACTTGCTCCCTACACTTAAAAAACTTGTAATGTCTCTAAGTATCATCAACTTGTAAAATGTCATTTTGACGAATGTGATTTTAAAAAGTTTATTTGAAAAGGAATACACTTTCAGAAGATTAAATGTAGATTATCATTGGTTTGAGAGTGACATTTTTATACAACAGAACCATGTTGTACTGAACTCCCAGTGTTTTGAAGCGCTCCTTAGTGCTTCAAATATTTTTCTGAATTACATTTGACCTCTAAGTCAAGTTTTCTGGGCTTTAGTAGACCAATTATGGATCTATCCTTCAAGGAACCATTTTTTGGCCCACTTATGTTGGAATAAAATCTTTCATTAATCATAGGGGAGGGGTATTAAAAATAATCTTATGACACTTTGTGAAATTGTTCACTCATATGGGCTGGTCATCTATAAGTTGAATGTTTTAATTACAGTACTTTCTCTCAAATTTTGTTATTTCATTCTTCATTTTAAGTTGCCTTGCATTCCACAATTGCTTACTGCTAATTCCTGCATCTCAAGTAATTGGGGCCCTGAAATATAGGAAATGAGAAATTGAGATTGGTCTTCAATTACTATGTGCTGAAATGTTGCATGGGCCTTGGTGAGAAGTCTTGCCCCTGTTATCTGATGATGCAGGTAACTGGGACCTGGGATCCTAGGACCCATGGGGACTGCAGAAGAATAATGTTTTTTTTAGATATCTCAGCAAAATTTGGGTATAATCAATAGGAATGCTTCTGAAATATGGAGAAAAACAGTTTGGGACAAGAGAGTTAAAACAATAGACAGAGCAGCAGAGTAAAATACATTATAGATTAGAGGAAAACATTGTTTTTTTACCATGTGGATTCAGAAGACCAAGAACAGTTAGGATGTATCACAAGTTTATACTATAGACATTGCATTGATACTTTTTATATTCTAATATATATTTTAAACCTAATTATTTATATTCCAATTCTATTTATTGGAATAAATAAATATAAATTTATTTGTCAAATTATCAACTAATTCTAGTAAGTTTTACTGTGTGAAATATAAAATCAGCACATATAAATATAAAATATGTAACTATATATAATATAATTAAAAGGCACAGGTTTGCATTGTTCTGTTGTAGTTACTGTATCAAACGCAACTCTGTTTTAAAGTATTATTCCATTATCTCTACCTTAGTGTTTGATAGAGTTAGACCTAAAGCTTTACCATTTTTATATTTACAGCATGGAGGCAAGAGGAAACACTGTGATTAAAACATTATCAATTTAATGCCTAATAACGAGGAGAAACATATGAACTTCTCCTGCAACTATGAAAATATTTGGTGATAAAAAGGCAGTAGTGTAAGTTCCTGCCTGGTTGGATAGTAGACAGGCCAGGACATTAAGTAATCATGCATATGAACAATTTTTTCACCTTCTTGGCTTTAGCTACTTTTGAAATGGAAGGTATAATAAACAATTATATTTTGATAAAATACCTTCTAGTCTGAACAGTTCTGTTTGAACTGTTCATCTCTCTATGATCCCTTGTAACCAAGATTAGTTTTGTTCTAGTAAGACAATCTATACTGTCAGGGTAAGATATTCTGGTTGATCTGTTCCCACATGGAAGAAGGGTGAAGGCTCAGGTAGACATTTGTGCCAGTAACACCTCATTTGGGAAAATATCAGCTAAAGAAGTTTAGAAGTAGCTCTTAAGCAATGCTTACTTTGAATCCATTAGGTCCACATAGCTAACACAGTTGGATAAATTATTACTTGAAAAAACCATCACCTTTGGACCTATCTATAAATAATTGAGAGTACGATCAAATTCCAAATAAAAAGACTTAAGATAGTCATTGACAAAAAAAATTGCAAATGTGAGCAATTGATCGATCAATATAATTTTTCTACTATTCACAGAATTTTATGGAAATAAGATCGATAGCATTGTTCGGAACAATACGGTTTCCTTGTTACAAGTAGGCACCCATAGATATAGGCTTGTATAAAGATTGCATCATTAACTACTTAAATTTAGAGGATACTACATGCTTCAGCAGCACGAATACTCAAATTACAATGCAGAGATTAACATCGCACTTGCACAAGGATAATATGAAAATTTGAGAAGTATTCCATATGTTTCATTCTTCAGATGCAAGAAATGAAAAACAGTTATTAAAAAGTTGATTACAAAATTACAACTGTAACAATACACGTAATTCATATAATTAAATTTAGTTTGACATCAGTGTATTAAATATTCACCTCAGGAAGGCGTTTACATAGCATAAACTTTACAAAACTTTTCAAATTAGACAACATTGTCATTTTATCCTAAAGAAAATAATATTAAGACCTAGAAAAAAAGGAATCAAACTGTTTCTATATGGAATGTAATCATAAAGGACACATTAATGAACCTAAATATTATAAAATAATGTAGAATTCAAAGTATATTTAGGAGAAAATAAAATAAATTATGAACATTATGCAAACATAGAATATAGGATATTGTCAAATATACTTTTTCAGACAAGCACCAGAAATATTTTAGTTTCTGTACTACTCATTTCAACAGGTAAGTTAAAATTGTTTCTGATTAAAAAATTCACAAACTCTGAAGAAATCATTATACATGTATACAAAAACTATTGAATACATTTTGACATCCAATGCAGGCAATTCACTTGGAAGAATTCTGCAGAATCCATGAATTTTTACAGTAAAATATTGGTGTTGCCGGGCACATGTGGCTTATGCCTATAATGCTAGCTACACAAGAGGCTGAGATCTGAGATCATGGTTCCAAGGCAGCCTGGGAAGGAAAGTCTGTGGTACTCTTATCTCCAATAAACCACTAGAAAACTGGAAGTGGAGCTGAGGCTCAAGTAGTAGAGCTCTCATCTTGAGCTGAAGAGCACAGAGATAGCTCCCAGGCCCAGAGTTCAAGCCCCATGACAGACCAAAATAAAATATATTGCTCTTATTTGGATTGTGTAAATATTTTGTAGGGACACAAAAGATCGACTTGCATTTTTGAAAATTAAGAAACTTAACCCGACCATTAGGACACAGGTGAACAATTTGTACAGCCTTCCACAACTTCATAGAAGTAGTGATACCTACTTATCCTTTTGGCAATATCAAGTGCAAGTTTTTCTATGTTGTTTTCCAGGCCTGGTTTTATATAATGGTTCAACAGAAGGAGATCCAGCGTATCTTTGCTAGCTCAATTCTCAGCAGCAAGATGTAAGGGGGACAAGAGGCCTTTAGTTGGGCATTGGTATTTGGATCATGATGAAGTAATAAAGAAGTCACTCTGGTATTATTCCACGTATATGCACTGTGCAGGGGTGTCCAGTCATCTACAGTTATTGCATGTGCCGCTTGAGATACCAACTCACTGACAATGTCTAATTGTCCACTGTACGCTTCTCGATGAAGAGGGGTATACTCATCGTCATCCCTACTATTCACATGAGTGGCCTTTTGGGAAAGAAGTCTCCGCACTGTAGTAAGCCGAATATTTTTGGCAGCCCATTGAAGAAATTTGCTTGGATCCTTCTCCATTTTTTCTTGCAATTGATGTCATTCGTTATTTTTTCATCTTGTTCTTCATATTCCTAAAAATTGCCTAACCAGAAACTTTGAGTGCCAGTGGGAATGAGGTGTCCATGTATTTTCCTAATAGTTCACATTGGTTGATCTGGACAGAAATATCCAAGGATTTTTCTGCAACTGTTTATTCACCATGATTTATTTTCTCTTTTTCCAATTTTACTATTCGAAATTATTCTAACTGGAAAGTAGGGAATTGATGGAGAGCAGCGGAAAGATGTTCCTCCGTACTCAAATGTACACACTGAAAATGAGGACCAGTGATCTCTTCATGTGCAGCTTATTCTAGGAATGAGAAATTAGGAAATAACGCCTTCTATATAAATGATTTGGGAAATGGCAGAGCAAAAACTGAAATGATGCAACCAAAAAATATGAAAGCAAAATAAATCAGGATAATTATGGAGCAATCATATTATCTATGAGAACCAAGAAAGGGAGAGAGAGAGACAGATGATGTGCAATGACCTAGCTAGCGACAAAATCCATGCCTCTGATCAATTTATAGAGCAAACAAAATTTTATTTTTTAAAAAAGATGGGAATAGAATTCATGTATTTACTTGAAATTAGTAAATACATTTATAGTAGCCTACATAAAGAGACATAACTTTGACCAAATTACAGACAATAAACTAATTCCTTGATAATTCTAGCAACAGATCTGACTGAAATCAGGTGAATCACACTTTTCCTATATAATGAAGAAATAGAAAGGTAGTAAAGTAGCTAGAGAAGGCAGGGAGATTGTATCTGTGACAAAACTTTGTGAAAATTGTTATTGAGGATTTCTTACTGGTGATCCACTTGCATTGGAAACATGATTCTGAACTATTGATTTCTGATTCTGAATTATTGATTTGATCATTATATTCTCCAAGAAGAAAAATGAGAATTGATAGTTAAGGACTACTAATACATTTTGACCTTCTCACTAAGCACTTTCAATTATTGAAATCACATGAAGACAATAGACAGGCCTACTTTTTAGATGAAAGCACGTGTCTTTAAAAAAAAACAAGGAATGTATGTAGTCATACAAAGGACTTCTATTTTACCAATGCCTCATACATTTTTCTAATGTTGGGTAACAATAAATAATGGATCTATTAGAAAGCTCTTAAGGCTCATATGTTCAATAGTGAGTTCTCTTACACTATAATATGGTATTTTTTGTGTATGGTCTTAAGAATAATTTACATTACTAACTTGAATTTCTGACAGAACAGTATCATCACTGTACATCTTGCTTCTATTCTCTCAGTTTTAAATTACTATTTAAGTATGTGCATTAGATAATTATAGAGGAAAAAGTAGAAGCCACACTGATGGCTTATGTCTTTAGTAGTAGTTAATCAGAAAGATGAAATCTGAGGATTGTGGTATGAAAGCAGACCAAGAAAAAAAAAAGTCCATTAGATTCTGATTTGAATGTAACCAGAAAAAGCTAGAAATGGAGCTGTGGTACAAGCAGTAAAATGCTAGCCTTGAGAAAACTGAAACAAAAAATAAATTCTGGGACAAAGCCAGGCCCTGAGTTCAAGCCCTAGTATTAGCACCAAATGAATTAATAAGGTAATCAATTAATTAAAAATAAATTAAGTGGTCACATTTGGAGAGGCAGGTAAAATGTAACATGGGTGGTGATGGTTCATGTATTATTTTGTAATAAGGCATATTATCATTTGTACAAATCACTAATATTTTATTTGAACTTTTTTGTACAATAAACCCTGAATTTAGCATGCATGTATATGTGTATGTACATGTGCGAACATGTGTATACATGTATATGTGTGTGTGTGCTGTTGCAATGTTGCTTGCCAATGTGGACATGGTGAGGCTGAAAAGAGCTAACTGTGTTGCAATGTTATTTATCAGTGTTCTGTCATGTCATTTCAGTGGAACCACCCTTCTGTACATATTATTTGTCTACTAAAAAAGTCATCATAATCAAAGCATTTACAGCATTAAGTTAGAGAAAGAGACCGCTTTCAGCTCTTATAGTATGTGAGGTAAGAAGCTACGGACATAATTAGGTAGTAAGTTATTGCTGTAAGATGATTGTCAGTACAAAATTCATATTTGAACTCTTAAATTGGTTATACTTTTAAGATACACTCATGGAGTGATTTGGACCGACTTGACCAAGCAGGTATTACTCTCTGGTTATTCCTGTGAAACACAAGTTGGATAAACTCTTTCCGGATTTCTGTAGAGAATCACTTTCTTTGCAAGACCATATCTATTCGCACTAAGATTTAATCAAACCCATATTACGTTTCAATATCCCATCTTATAGACAAAATAAGTATTGTCGATATTCTTGTTAGATATTCCTTCCAAAAACGAACAAACAAAAAGGATGTGTCATGTCCCGATTGTGTATGCATTTGAAGGTGTTTTGTACATGCACAGGGATCTTTACCAATGGCTCTTTTGTGGGAGTAACTATGACAACTTTAACAAATAAGGCTTTTTGAATATCGTTTCCAATATACATAACATCCCAGAGGAAGTCTTGCAATTTCTGAAAGTTCTTTGAATATTTTAATATTATTTCAGTTCATTAACTATAGAGCTAAATTTTCTGAAATAAATATTGTTAAGATCTGAAAATGTAAGTGAGCATATACGCTTTTTTATGCATCATTTTATGAAAACCCAGTTTTTATGAAAATAAATGTAATAGAATAAAAGAATGTAAGTGAATTGGGTTAGCTAATTATTAGTATAACTTTGTTTTCTATTAACAGTTCATTGAATGTACATGATGCAGTTAAATTAGTTCCTATGTGTCTCTGTACTTCAGTTAGTTTTAGAATCTTTATAGTTATGAGTGAATGTTTAGTATAAATAAAGGTCTTTTTAAATGACTAGAATTAACCTTGTGTTTTGTGTCCTACTCCCAAGAAAATGAGTTATTTTTAAGTGTTAATAGTTTATCATTTTCATTATCATTATCATAGGGAATCATTATCATTATCATAGGGAATTTAAAAATGCAGTAGTATTGATGTCTTTTAAAACCAATTGTATTCACAAGTTGGAGATTCTTTAATTCATACTTAGGTCTTGGTGCCTATGATTTTTAACCTCTCATTCCTAACATTAATATGTCAGACTGCATTTTTGTGTATATGAAAGGTAAAATATTTATCTGGGGTGAAAAGTGATTTTTATATCAGTTTTTCTTTAATAACATTATAAAGTAGTATATTTCTCTCAAAATGTTAGGTATAAAAAGCAATCAAAATACTTCTAATGGTAAACAATTTAGGTGAGCTACAATGTGGAAACGATTGCTCCAAAAGACCTGCAGTCTGTTTCCATCAGGAATTGGGCAGGTCATTCTTTCAGTAAGACTGAGTTAACCAGAGATGTGGTCCCCAGGCAGTGCAGTGTTGAGTGAAGGGATAAAATATGATTTCTAGTATTTTGAGCCAGAAATCAAGAATGTTATAGTTTAGCAGTTCCTTTCACCAGGGAGGTATAAATTGATTATGAACTTGGAGTTTTCATATTACAGTTACTTATTTTCTTTTTTTGTTGTTGTTGGTCATGGGGCTTGACCTCTGGGCTTGGGTGTTGTCCCTGGTCTCTACCACTTGGACCACAGTGCCACTTCCAGTTTACTAGTGGTTTATTAGAGATAAGAGTCTCACCGTCTGTCCTGCCCGAGCTGGCTCTGTACCACAATCCGCAGATCTCAGCCTCCTGAGTAGCTAGTATTACAGGCGTGATCCACCAGTGTCCGGCTTAGTTACCTATTTTCTAACAAAGATAAAGTGAAATATTATTAGAGTGTGCACAATAATTTTGGGAAATTTTCCTAGAATTAGTAGACTGAGTGCTGGTATTTAGTTATAAAATAGAATGAGGTTATTTGATATGGTGGGAATGGACCGCAGCCTAACACTTACCGTGTGTACAATGTTGTACTAGTAATTACAACTCTGAAGACTTACATATCATCATCTTAGAATTAAAAATAGAAGTATTTCTACTTTATGGGATTATTGTAAGGATTAAATTAGATACCAAAGGTAAAGTACTTGGAAAAACAATCATAGTTTGATATTTTCTACTTGTTATTGTATCATGTGATATATTCAAATATTTGTACTGTGATTTTATATTGTGTCTATTTAGGATAGGCAAAGTGATGTATTGATATTCATTGTGTTGTTCACTTTTCTGTTATTATGAGAACAATACCTGCAAAGAAAATTTCTGAGAAGGAAATTATCATATTGATTCATGGGTTAAGATCAGATGTCTCCATTGTTTTTCATTATATTTTTAGTAAATAGTTGTACGAAGGGTTTTCCATTCAATGAATTAGTTTTTAAGTATGATGGATCTTTACATAAATTTCTCACATCCTTCCAAACCTCACCCCACTTTCATTTTTTCCTAGTTTCATACTATCTGCATTGAATATTATGGCTTCACTCTCTACCTCCGTAAGTCTCTTTAATCCTTCCCTTTGACTTCCCCTCATATTTTCCAAGTGATAATTTCCTGGTATTCATTTTGTTGGATTAAAAGTTCAATTTTATAAGAAATTACACCTTTTAAATACTCCTCTGCAAATAGCATGCTTTGATTAATACTGTTGTTTAAGTTGCATAAAATTCTGGCTTCCAAATAAGCGTCCTTTGTGTGTCTGGCTCTGACGTCGTTTACTTAACATAATTTTAGATCTATCCATTTGTTTGCAAATGCTGTAACGGTCTTTATAATGGATGGGTGCAATCCAATTATGTATATGTGCAACACTTTCTCCAACCATCCCTCCACTAAAGGGCGTCTGGGCTGATTCCATAAGTTCTCTATGGTGAATAGTGCAGTAGAGAACATGACTGTGAGATTATTTTACTATAACCTTTGGGAAGAATTCACCACTGTTTTTCTGGGAGCAACCCTCTAACCAATTTTCCAGAATAAGCACATCCCTTCCTTCATCTCCACCAAAGGATTTTCAAGTTCTCAAAAACACACTACCCCCTACAGGTCTGAATCAGCTAAAACCACATTGTGTCCATATTCTTTGTTGTTGTTGTTGTTGTTTTCTGTCCAGTCGAGGGGCCTGAACTCTGGGCCTGGGCGCTGGCCCTCAGCTTTTCTGCTCAAGGCTAGCAATCTACCATTGGAGCCACAGCGCCACTTCCAGCTTTCTTCTTTTGCTTATGTGGTGCTGGGGAATCAAACACAGGGCCTCTTGCATGCAAGGCAAGAGCTCTACCACTGAGCCACTTTCCTAGCCCCGAAGTGCCCATATGCTTTTAATACACTTTTCATAATTTTACACATAATTTAGTGAGAATCTTCTATGTACTTTCCTAATGTGGTCATGAGGGATATGACAATAGAGTAAAAATAAGAGATATGGAATTTAATTAGCTACTATCATATTTAAAATAATTTTCAGCTCTCATAGCATCACTTACTATTATTTTAATCTTTATTTGATTACTTCTCCTATCCCCTAAATTATAGCATGATTTAACTACAAAGGCAAAAATGTGTGGTTTGACTTTGACACTCATGTGTGAGGATGCAAAATATGGGCAAATAAAGGGATTGGAATTAATAGCCATTATCCATTTTGTTAAATGGTTTTCTCAAACTGATTCTCACAATTCATATTTCATTCAACAAGAAACGTGACTATTCCCTATGCTTTGCTCCTCATTAAACTTGTTTCCATGTTATTTTGTAATGAAGGATGATTTCATAAATCTACTGTAGATACAAAAATACATTAAAATATTTCTATATGTATACATTGATATAAATATACACACATATATCATAAAAGTTATAATGATAAAGTTTAACTTCTGTAACTGTACAATTTACTAAATTATTAAAAAACATGGATGGCTCAGGCCTGGGATCCTGGTTACTCAGGAGGCTGAGATCTGACGATCTTGGTTTGAAGCCATCCTGGGCAGGAAAGTCCATGAGCCTCTTATCTCCAAACAACCAACAGAAAATCAGAATTGGAACTGTGGCTCAAAGTAGTAGAGTAATAGCCTTGAGAGAAAAGACTCAGAGATATCACCCAGGCTCTTAGTTCAAGAACTAAAATCTACCCCCAAAAAGCATTTAATTTACAACTGTGTAAGTAGAGTATTTCTTTCACCCAAATGCACATCCATGCTCATTGCAAGGTAACTCTGTCTTATCTGGAGTACCACATAATATTATCACATAAGTAGAAAGCATTGCAACATGGGTAAACTCTATCTCTCTCATGGATTTTTCTCCACTCAATATTCAAATCTTGCAATTATTCCAATTATTTAAAGTCATAGTTTTTTTTCTTTAATACCCATATTAGAATTTCAATTGAGTGTCTTGTGTCTTCTAAATGGATGTTCTTACGACTTTGGCATGCCCCCAGCCCTAAATTATCCTGATTAACTTTCAGATTTAATCTTGCTTCCTACTTGTGTATGATCGTGGGCTCAGTCTACTTGGTGTTATTCTTCCTGGAATTTAGAATAACTGGTTCCTGGCATTGTGTACAGATCTTTCGGTCCAGTCTGAGCTTTAACCACTATACTCACCACAGTAGGCTCCAATGTAGTCAGGATTTTCATAAGCTTATCATAGCTATTTTTTTTAAGTCCGGTCTTGGGGCCTGAACTCTGGGCCTGGGCGCTGTCCCTCAGCTCTTCAGCTCAAGGCTACCACTCTACCACTTGAGCCATAGTGCCACTTCTGGCTTTTTTCTTTTTGCTTATGTGGTGCTGAGGAATCAAACCCAGGACCTCATGCATGCAAGGCAAGCACTCTACCACTGAACCATCTTCCCAGCCCCTATTATAGCTATTTTTATAAACCTTTGAATTTCCTGCTGGTTCTTGAGTACTGAGTTAATTTGGTTTTGCTTGGGTTGTTTTGTTTCTTTTGAATGTATGTGTTGAGTTGTTCCTCATTTTTCCTTTTGTTTCTTTCACTCAAGTTCTTACCTATAGTGCTGAGAAACCAAATCTTCTTTCTCAAGATAGTCAAGGTAAAAAATATTTATTCCAAAACAATTCCAGTAACATTTAAACACCTTCAGGAATTTCAAGAAGATGGCAGAGGAGAACCTGGTGGCTAAACAAGCTCTTGCAGAGAAAGCAGTTCTAATGTTCCAGTGAACAGTCCTAGGCACACCAAGTGTGCATCACAGTACAGAGAGTTTGGCCAGAGAGGGAAAATCCAGGTAAGGAGACAGATGTGAGCATTTTCTGGCAGCCATGGCTGCGGCGGCTGTGGCGGCTGTGTTGGCACCCATAGCCACCATACCTACAACCCAGAGAGTTTGGGACAAAGGTGCCAGATGCAGCTGGTGAGCAGATTTTACTCAACACCAACAAGAACTGACAAATAGCAGATATCTTCATCCTGCAGATAGCAGAACATAGGCTACCCAGGAACCAACACTCCCGCATGAGTACAAAACTAACATTCTCACTGCTTCTCAAAGGAAGCAGAGGAGGGAAGGCCACTCCTCCCCCCAACAGCGGAGATCTCCATCTTTGATACAGACAAAGGCCTGGCTAAGTAACTAGCTCCAACTCAGTCCTTTGATAAAAACAAAAGAGTCATTTAGCGAGTCACAAGTACCTACCCTGACCTCCATTCTGAAGTCCACAACCAGGCAGAGAAAGCTACACGCCCGAAGGAGTGGCTTTCTTCACTGGGTAAAAAGAGCCAGAGGCTGCCCCTCTCTACAGCAGCCCTGACAATCAATTGAAACTCAGTAAACATAAACCCTGATAATGGCTCTAGGCTGGGCTCTGTGAATGTCTCAGAAGCTAGCCCCTCAGGGAAAAGCTACTGTTTTCTGAAGGGCCTCAACTTTTCCCAGAACTCAGCCTTTTCACAGCAACTCCAGAAACAGCCATCTTCCTCTTTTGTGATAATCAAAACAGATCTCCCTCCCACTGAACTAGCCTGGGAGGAGTATCACAAACTTCTGGGTAAACCAACAGAATTATTTCTGCCTGCCCAAAGAAACTGACTTAAAAAAACCAATCAAGCCACAGAAAACTAAACACCACAAGCAAACCAGAGACTCCACCAAGAGACTGGTTACTGACACAAGGGAGATACAGGATTTTCCCATCAACACTCCAAAAACAAAATAAAAGAGTCTTTTTTTATATTTTTAAAATATTTACTTTTTAATTATAAAAAATTGTTTTTATTAATCTTTTTTTCTTCCTCTTATAACTCTTATTTTAGGTGTATATGTGTGTATGTGTGCTTTTTAAAAAAATCTCTACTGACCATTAGGTCTTTTTAGTTCTTTCTTTCTCATTCGTTTTACTTTTTCATCTTTTGTTCTTTTTGCATGAATTATTTGTTGTTCTGCTTATCCTCATATATACCTGTCATTGATTATAAGACCTTATCCCCCATTGTGTACATACTTAATTCATAAATATATTCCTCAATTCAAAACTGCTTAGGATTAAATTCCTTAATAGCAGTATTATCGATTTATATCTATACAATATTTGAAGTATTTTTAAATTTATTTTTTATTGTGAAAATAACGTACAGAGAGGTTAAAATTACATGGGCAAGATAATGAGAACATTTCTTATCAAGCATTGTAGCCTCCTCCTTTGTTTTCCCTTCCCATCCCTTCCCAGCCTCCCACTGCTCCCCATTTAATCCTTCCCCCCCCCACCAAAGTTGTAAAGTTCGTTTTCGACATGACAACTTGTATTTCTCATTGTTGCAACGGGTCCACCTGTACCTGATTTAATCGACTTGTTTTTCCTCTTCCCCTCCACAAATTATTATTTTTTAGTTTTTCAGGTCTCCTTTCTATCCCTCCCCTCCTCTCATCCTATCCCCGTTCATCTCTCAATGTCACTTCTTTAAATTTTCATTACTTTTATGAGTTTCACTTTTTAAATTTAAATATTTGTCTTTCCGTTTTTTTCTTGTCTCTTCTTTTAATTTGTTTCTCTCTCTCCTTTCATTCTTTCCAATCCATTTCCCTCTTTAGAGTAGGACTTGGTTAATATCACTCTCCTTTTACCTTTCCACATCCCTCTAACCCTATTTTTCCACACCTTTCTCCCTAAACATAATTATTTCTGGTTTGTCAAATTCTTCTTTGCTATTCTTACCCCATTAATACATAGTTGTTTAATGTTGAATAGACTGTATCTCTTGAAATAGATTGTATCTGCAGACTTTTGACTATGCAATTACAGGACTTTGGTTGATGCTTGCCTTAAAATTGTGTTCTAGCACAAAACTAGCATTACTTTCATCCCAAATGGGCAGAACAAGCAAGAAATACACAAGGAAAAATGGCAAGTCCGGGTATCTCAATTCCCACTCAAGATAATCAGGTGATAGAACAGATAATGAATAATCCAGAGGAGAGTTACCAAAAAGCTCTACAAACATTACTGGTAAACATGGTGAATGAAATGATTGAAACCCTGCAAAGGACTCAGTGTGAGCATGAGAGAGAGAGAGGAGGCAAACCAAAGATCAAAACACGAAGCTCATGGGCTTGAGGAAGATACTAAAAGGTTGATACTGGAATTGTGTAAGCAGGTTGAGAACACTCAAAGAGAAATAAAGGAATTGCATGAGCAGGCTGAGATCAGACAAAGAGAACTACACAAGTTGCCTGAACGTGAGAAATGTAATCAAAGAGTAATACAAGAATTGCAAGAGCGGGATGAGCATAGACAAAGATCAATAGAGGCATTCATGGAATCCATAAACAGGCACCTGAAAGGACTCAGGGCGACCACAAAGAGAATGCTGAATGGAGCCCAACAGAAGCAATGGGAGTCCAAGGAAACCATAACCAATCAACCAAGTGATTTGAGAATAAACACTGAACACAAATTAAGGAAGTAAAGAATTTCATACAAGATCTAAAACAAAGCTCCAACAAAGATTTTGAAACCATAAAAACCGACCAATCAGAAGCAAAAAAATGAAAAAATGTAGTAGAAAGTCTTGACAGTAGGTTAGACCATGCAGAAGATTGAATCTCCGGCATTGAAGACAGCCTAGGTATTATAGAGAAAGAACATACAACTATCCAAGACAAATTCAAGAAATATGATAAATCTATTCAACACTTGGAAGACACCATCAGAAGGTCTTATCTGAGGGAAATGGGTGTACAGGAGCACATAGACACAGAAGTTAATCGTCTAGAAAATTTGTTTAACAAGATCCCAGCAGAAAACTTCCCAACACACAAAAAGATAGGCATATTCAGATACAAGAAGCTTTTAGAACTCCAAATAGACCACACAAGAACAGGACATCCCATCATCACATTATAATCCACACAGGATCAATTCAGATCAAGGAAAAGATCCTTAAAGCTGCCAAGGAGAAAAGATCAGTCACCTATAAAGGAAAACCAATTAGAATCACCTCAGATTTCTCAACAGAGACAATTAAAGCAAGAAGAGCCTGGAATGAGGTATGCCATGCCCTAAAGACAAACAACTATCAACCAAGAATAGTGTACCCAGCTAAACTCTCCTTCATAACTGAAGGTAAAATAAAAATCTTCCATAGCAAAAAAAACAAACAATATATGTTCATCAAATCAGCTCTACAAAAGATACTTAAAGATGTCCTACACATAGAAAACCAAGAAGACCACAATAAAGGCCAAGAAACCACACCCAAACAGAATCCAAGAACCATAGGAAGAATGCAGTAGGCGTAGCTCCCAAGAAGGAGGATAAAATGGCAGGAACATCCAAATACCTCTCAGTCCTATCTATCAATATTAACGGATGTAAAACCCCAATAAAGCGAACGCTTTCTATGAAGATATCATTACCCTCATACCAAAACCCTCATCAAAGAAAGAGCACTATTGACCCATTTCTTTCATGAACATTGATGCAAAGCCTCTCAACAAAATTTTGGCTAATCGATTTCAACAATTCATCCAAAACATCATACACCACCACAAGCAAACAGAATTCATTTCAGCCGTACAAAGCTGCTTCAATATACTCAAATCAATTAACATAATTCATCATATCAAAAAGAGCAAGGATAAGAACCACATGGTTATCTCAATAGATGCAGAAAAAGCTTTTGACAAGATCCAACACCCCTTTATGTGGAAGGTCCTGGAAAAATTAGGAAACCATTGAACATTCCTCAATACAATAAAGGCTGTGTATGACAAAACTACAGAAAGCATTATACTCAATGGTGAAAAACTAAAGCTATTTACTCTAAACTCTGGAATGAGACAAGGATGCCCACTCTTTTTTCTGCTCTTCAATCTAGTATTAGAATGCCTATCTACACCAATAAGACAAGATGAGAACATAAAGGGGACCCCAATAGGGAAAGAAGAAGTAAAACTCCCCCTCTTTGCAGATGACATGATCTTGTATTTAAAGAATCCACTCCCAAGTTACTCAAGGTGACTCAAAACTTTGGCAAAGTAGCAGTGTATGAAATTAATCCTCAAAAATCAATGGCTTTTCTGTATGCCAACAATGAGAAAATTGTGGCTGAAATTAGGAAAGCAACTCCATTCCTAATAGCCCCACAAAAAATGAAATACCTAGAAATTAACTTAACCAAATGAGTGAAGGACCTTTATGATGAAAACTTTAAATACCTAAAAAAGGAAATCAAAACAGACCTAGAAAGTAGCAAAAACCCCCATGTTCTTAGATTGGAAAGATCAACACCGTAAAAATGGCAATACCTCCCAATGCTATCTATAAATTCAATGTGATACCTATCAATATTGCAACCTCATTCTTCAAGGAAATAGAAAAGGCAATCCAAAAATATATATGGAACAATAAAAGACCACGTATAGCAAAAACGATCCTTAACAGAAAGAACATGCTGGAAGAAAATCAATAACAAATTTCAAACTCTTCTAGAAAGCCGTAGTAATCAAAACAGCTTGGTACTGACACAACAACACATCTCAGGACCAATGGAATAGAATTGAAAACCCAGAAATGAACCTAAAGAACTACAGCCACCTAATCTTGATAAGGCAGCTAAAAAAAATAGAATGGAAGGAAGACAGCCTCTTCAGTAAATGGTGCTCTCAAAATTGGTTAACTACTTGTAGAAAAGTAAAGCTAGATCCTTATATATCACCCTGCACCAGAATCAACTCCAAATGGATCAAATTCCTCGGAGTCAAAGCAGACACTCTGAAAACTTTACAGGATGGAATAGGAGAAACCCTAGATCTCATTGGCAAAGGCTGAAATTTTCTTAATAGAGACCCAGAAACACAACAAATCATAGAAAGGTTGGACAAATGGGATTGCATGAAGTTGCAGAGCTTCTGCATGGCAAAGACATAGCTAGCAAGATCAATAGAAAGCCTAAGGATGGGGAGAAGATCTTCACTATCCATACAACGGACAAGGGTCTCATATCTAAAATATACTTGGAACTCCATAAAATTAAATCCCCCAACAACAAATCCTAAAAGAAACAACTGCCCAATAAATAAGTGGGCTAAAGAGAAACTTCACTGAAGAAGAAAGAAGGATGGCCAATAGACACATGAAGAAATGCTCAACCTCCCTAGCCACAGAAAAATGAAAATCAAAACAACACTGAGATACCACCTCAGCCCAGTTAGGATGGCTAAAATCAAGAACTCTAATAACAACAGATTCAGGAGGAGATGTGGATAGGGCAACCCTACTGCATTATTGGTGGTAGTGTAAACTTGGTTAACCACTTTGGCAAGTCGTATGGAGGTTCCTCAAAAGACTCTACATAGAGCTCCCCTATGACCGAGCAATCCTACTTTTGGGCATTTACCCAAATGATCACAAAGAAGACCACACTAAAGCTCCCAGCACAACTATGTTTATGGCAACATTATTTACCATAGCTAAGCTTAGAACCAACCCAAATACCCCTCAGTAGATGAATGGATCAAGAAATTGTGGTATATATACACAATGGAACTCTTTGCCTCCATCAGAAAGAATGACATTTCCCCATTGTCAGGAAAATGAAAGTCTTGGAAAAAATTATATTAAGTGAAGTAAGCTAGGCCCAAATGCACATAGGCACCATAGTTTCCCTTATTGGTAGTAAATAGTATATGTCTGAGACAAGCAGAAAAGGTAAGAATCGTTGATGTTATGTGAAATGTACCCCAACATAAGTATTCAAATATTTTCTTCTTTCATGTGATTGTTTGTAATATATTTTGAAGATGAATTTTTGTTGTTTTGTAAGTCCCTCCCCCACGATATAACTCCTGTTTTCACTGTATTTTATGTTGGTATAATTTGTGGAGGGGAAGGGAAAAAAACAAATCGTTTAAAAAGGGATAGTGTTGGACCCATTGTAACAATGACATTTACAAGATGTTATGTCGAAAAACGAACTTTAAAACTTTCACAAGGCGGGGAATAACGGGGAGGGGCAGAAGGGGTGAGATGGAAAGGGATAGAAAGGGGAAACAAAGGAGGAGGCATCAATGCTTGGTAAGAAATGTACTCATTATCTTGCCCATGTAATTGTAACTCCTCTGTATGGTATTTTCAGAATAATAAAAAAACCTTCATACTTATTAAAGGTATCCTATGTGCTTAGAAGGGTCTTTTTATATTCACAACCGTCTTTGGCATACACAGACAGATCATGGGTTATATGAAGATAATAAATTTCCAGATGCTTGCCAGGAGGAGTAAAACCTACAGTTTTTTTTTCCCCAGAGGCTTCCCTGTTCATGAAAGAAATATGCTACTTGATGCAGGAATTCACAAAATTACATTGCTAGGAAGAACTTAAACAATCATCCAACATTACAGAGTTGAGGGAAATGAATTGATCTCCTGAATAATTTACTTTTTGGTCAAATAAAAGCAGGCTGCCATGAAGAGAGTATACTTTAGAGAAACATGATGAGTTGTATGTAAATAGTTGCTTTGCTAATTTTCTTAATTTGTGAACTAATACAGGGAAATAAAGTACAGCAAGGTAAAAAAAATAAAGAACTCTGCATTGAAATACTCATTTGTGTGTGTACACACACGTGCATGTTCATGTGCTCATGCATGCATTCCTCATTCCTGCTCTAAGCATCTGTGCCCCAGGATAGTGGTCTACCACTTGAGCCACTGCTGCACTTCTGGTTTTTTGGAGATAATCACATATTTTTTCATGATTGCACTGGCTTTGAACAGTGGTCTTCAGATCTTGGCCTCCCGAGTAGCTAGCTAAGCTAATTCACCCTCTGAGTAGCTAGTTAAAATTCTGTCTGTCCTCAATGCTTCACTGCATTTTTATCCTTTTCCTGAGGTAATCACAAGCCTGTCATCTATGTGTCTAATTGCTTTAAAAATACTGTTACTGCTTGGCACCAGGGACTCCAATCTGTACTCTTAACTACTTAGGAGGCTTGAGAACAAAAAGCAGGACAAATTTTAGGGGAGTTCCTTCCCAATCTATACCTGGGTGCATTGGATCATTTCCACCATCCTGCTCTATCTAGAGACTAAAATTGGAAGGACTGCAGGATCCAGGAAACTAGACAAGTTGGTGTGCAACTCGGATGCCATTGAAGCATCAGGTGCATGTCCTTGTGGGAAGGGAACCCCTATCCTAAAATTAACCACTGATATAATGCCAGCCTAGCATTATTGTTCTTGTTAGGCTGGAATTATATCAGTGGTTAATTTAAGGACAGGGCTTCCCTTTCCACAAGAAAAAGTTGAAATCCTCACAATTTTCCAAAACCAAAGTAAGTACATATATTAACATCCCAAAACTTAGTACAATCTGTTCTTTGCTCTAATTATCGTATGATGTAGAGAGCTGCGAGAGGCCGCACCTGGAAGGTGGCGCCGGCTTCCGCCCTCCGCCTTCCCGATGGCGAGTGCTCTCGTGGTAAACAACTCCTGATATGGCTAAGGCAAAGAATCTGGCTTGCTTCTGTGCACCTGAACCTATTGGCGGTTCCCACGTGGCGTATCAGGGTTGGCTACCCAGCGGGTATTTAAGGCTGTGGGGAATTCTCCCCGGGGTGGGGGTCAGAAGATTACAAAAAGGTCCTGAATAAACTGCAGAGAGAAGAGTCCGGTGTCGCGTCTTCCTTGCTGGTCGAGGCGGTAGCGACACGTGGTGGCCCGTACGGGGACTCAGCCATAACCCCAACGAGGACTCAGAACTCTCTGAGGTCAGGGTGGTGCACCGGTAAGTCCCCAGGTAAAAGGGGAATCCGCGACAAAAGCGGGGGTAAGTCCCCAGGTAAAAGGGGAATCCGCCACAAGAGCGGGGAGTAAGTTCCCAGGTAAAAGGGGAATCCGCCACAAGAGCGGGGAGTAAGTTCCCAGGTAAAAGGGGAATCCGCCACAAGAGCAGGGAGTAAGTTCCCAAGTAAAAGGGGAATCCGCCACAAGAGCGGGGGGATTTTTGCTCTTCTCGGTAGATAAAGAGAGAGTGAGAACCCGGGGCTAGTCAGTAGAATAGCCAAACGTGAAAGTAAAAGCTTGTTTACCAGCTTTAAATGTTTGAAACATGGGCACTTCTTTTTCGCACCCAATTTTTTTGGCTCTCAATGAGCTACTGCACTCAAAAAAGTTAAAAATAAAAAAGAGTACTTTAGAGAGATTTTTGAATGAATGTGACACCGTTGCCCCATGGTTCGCTGTCTCTGGAAGCCTCACGGTGGCCTCTTGGGAGAAACTAGGGAGGGACCTAGATTTTGCCTCTGAACAAGGAATGCTTAAGAGCGGAGTGAGACCAATATGGAAACTGATAAGAGGCTGTCTCGAGGACCAGCGTTGCAGTGAGGCGGTAGAGAATGGTCAGGCCGCCTTAGAAATGCTGCAGGAAGAAAGATCAGAAAGGGCAGACAGCGAAAAGGAGGAGAGCAGGGGGGGGTCATGCCCTGATTTTGCCGAACTAGAGACCTCTGAGTCTACAGACTCAGAGGAATTACAATCAATCATAGAACAAATAGAAAAAACAAAGATAAGAAAGAGGAGGAAATGGAAGGAGAGAGAGGACCCAGATAAAGACGAATGCACGCCCTCCGCGCACCGCCCCACACCTTCGGCCCCTCCGCTCTATGCGGAGGACCCTGGAAGTGGCAGCCCCGGCTGTTCTTTCAGCCCAGGAGTGTGGAAAGCGGTCAGAACCGAGTTACATCTAGCCTGTCCAATATTTCAGGATCCACAGGGACAGCGGTATCATGAACCCTTAGATTTTAAGGTGATAAAATCTTTAGCTGAGTCTGTGCGGACATACGGAATCACGGCCTCCTTTACTGTAGCCCAGGTGGAGGCCCTAAACAGACACTGCATGAAACCCGGTGATTGGAGTGGGCTCGCACGAGCTTGTTTGAGCCCAGGTCAGTATTTAGATTGGAAGGCTTTTTTGATTGAATTTGCTAGTGAAGAGGCTGCGGCCAATCAGGCTGGGGGAAACCCAGCTTGGGATAGAGATATGCTGCTTGGACAGGGGAGATTCGCCAATCAGCAGATAGGCTACCCGGTTCAAGTTTATGAACAAATCAATAAAATTGGCATAAAGGCATGGAAGGCCTTACCAAATAAAGGCGAGGTGAGTGGCAATCTCACCAAAATCCTGCAGGGCTCTATGGAGCCGTTTTTGGACTTTGTTGCCCGTATGGTCGAGGACACTGGCAGAATTTTTGGTGACCCAGACGCAGCCATGCCATTAATTAAACAGCTTGTTTACGAGCAGTGCACTAAGGAATGCAGAGCCGCCATAACCCCATATAAGAATAGGGGACTAGAAGCATGGATGAAAGTTTGCAGAGAGCTGGGCGGACCACTAACTAATGCTGGATTAGCTGCTGCTGTGGTGCAATTAACCCAGAAGAAAGGGGCTGGGAAGGTGGCTCAGTGGTAGAGCATTTGCCTTGCATGCATGAGGCCCTGGGTTCGATTCCTCAGCACCACATAAGCAAAAAGAAATGAAAAAAGCCGGAAGTGATGCTGTGACTCAAGTGGTAGAGTGCTGGCCTTGAGCTGAAGAGCTGAGGGACAGCGCCCAGGCCCAGAGTTCAGGCCCAGGAAAAAAACCTATTCAAAAAACGCTGCAAATTTGTCTAAACAGTTGTCTAGTTATCTTTTAGGTAATTGAACTGGTGAGTTCGACAACCTGATGGAACAGCTCAGGGTTGCCATCGTCATGGTGAACTCGACCCGAGTGGATGCCGGATTGGCGGAGGGGTTATCTTCATGGATCTCTGCTGCTATGATTCATCTCAAGGAGGGGGCGGGTTTGGGAGCCCTGATAGGCCTCCTGGTGTTAGCCTCCTTGGTATGTCTGTGGTGCATTTGCCAAATTAGAGGTTCTCAGCGTCGCAGTGCAGCCATGGTTATCCAAGCCTTTACAGTCATTGGAGCAGGTCAGTCCCCCCAAGCGTGGCTTGCCACCCTAAAACAATGAGCACAGATTGCAAAGCCAAAGTACTGCAGTCGAGAGGCATGAGTTTTGCCCTCGAGGAGAGCATGTTTGATTGCACACGGGTTCGATTCTCCTTTTCCCGTCCTTGTGAAAAACAAAACGAATCAATGGACAGGCTGAGTCATCCCTAGAGAAGGTACCCTCTGGGAGAAGGCTTGTATGCAGTCCTTGCAATTGCACAACAGGGATCAGACGTCTGTTCTCATCTGTGTTCTTTAAACAAAAAAGGGGGAACTGTAGAGAGCTGCGAGAGGCCGCACCTGGAAGATGGCGCCGGCTTCTGCCCTCCGCCTTCCCGATGGCGAGTGCTCTCGTGGTAAACAACTCCTGATATGGCTAAGGCAAAGAATCTGGCTTGCTTCTGTGCACCTGAACCTATTGGCGGTTCCCACGTGGCGTATCAGGGTTGGCTACCCAGCGGGTATTTAAGGCTGTGGGGAATTCTCCCCGGGGTGGGGGTCAGAAGATTACAAAAAGGTCCTGAATAAACTGCAGAGAGAAGAGTCCGGTGTCGCGTCTTCCTTGCTGGTCGAGGCGGTAGGGACAGTATGATGTGACAGAATAGTTTCTTCATTAATCTTATGATATATTTTAAAAGACCTAAAAAAATCTTTCTCACTTATTAAGTGCAAACGAATGGCATATTGCCTCATTTCTTACATATTTGACTGCCACTAAAAATCCATTCAATGATTATTATAGTAATATATTCTGATTTATAACTTTATTTGTAAAAGATTTTAAACATTTTGTTTTCTGCTGAAGTTTAAGTATTTAAATAATATCATCAAAATATATTCCTTGGTTACTTGGGGCAGTTTTTTATAATGTTTAACTAATGGCTTCTAAGAATTCTTAATTGCTATATTATCTGTTTTATTTTTAATTTCAATATAATTTTATTTAAAGGTAATGTACAGAGGGGTTACAGATACATAATTAAGGTAATGAGTACATTTCTTTTGGAAGGAATATTGTTATCCCCTCCATCGATTTTTTTTTGTACACTCAATTACTGATGCTTTTGCTGTTGGTATTGTTCAAATGTACTTTTGCTTTCTTTGTTCATACTTTTTTATTATAAAATTGATATAAAAAGGGTTTACAGTTACTTAAGTCAACTAAAGGGTACATTTCATTTTATTTTCTATATTTTAAATTTTGGTCTTAATTAATTATTTTCTTGTTTTTTAAGATAATTCTTTTTTCAGAGTTGTAGGATTAGTTCATTTAATTTTGCATGATTTTTACACATGTAAATTATTCACATATATGTTACTTTTAAAATATTTAACATGTGAATATTTAATATTATTTTCTTAATTATTATATGGTTGGTGAATTTACATAAATTGGTTTTCTTATAGTTCTAAACATATTTTTCCAGGTAACAAATAATTACTCTATTTTCAAGAAACACATACTATATTAAGAAAGGCTTCATTTCCCGGTCACTTTTTTGTAAATATTTGTACTTGAATTAAAAAAAAAAGTTTGAGCTGGGCATGGTGATTTGGGTCTTCCATTTTTTACCTATGGTAGGAACTGTGAATAGGGTTTGTAATTCGGGAGAGCCTGAGAAACTATGAGACCTTATCATAAAAATATCCAGAGTGAAATGATTTGAGATATAGCCACCCATAGCGAGATACAGAGCACCTGGTTATCATATTCTAAATCTTGAGACTTAAACACCAGTAACATTAATCTTTTGTCAAAATTAAAGGATACATGTTTCAAAATGTTTATTATTTAAAACTTGTTTACAAAGGTTCTCATGTCTTCTATTTCTTATTTTTCCATTTACTTAATCTATAAGAATCCAAGTATATTGTGATTATTTGATTTCTACTAAAAGTTTAAATAATATGAGCAATATTATGATTTCATTTATTTATCTATTTTTACTATTTGTGATAATTTCCTCTATTTAATATTATAATATCAATATTCCAAATGTGTGTATGTGGTATGTGTGTGTGTGTGTGTGTGTGTGTGTTTATGTGGTTTTTGTGTGTGTGTGCTTTGTGTGTACCTTTGTAATGCTTGGGAGATCACACCATTATTTTACATATGCTAGGTCAAGATTTTACCACTGAACTACACTGTGTAGTTATAATGTAAATAGTGTTTTAAATTATGACTTTAAAATTTTCATTCCTAGTATGTTTTTTCAAAATTAATATGATTAAATGTGATCCATTTTCTATCCACATTAGCAATTTGTATTGTTATTTTATTGTTATTTAGAGTATTTCCACTGCTTTTTCACTTCCAAATTCTTGTGTTTGTTATTGATAAAGGTTTTACTTTGCTTGTTTTCTCTCTTCATTCTTTTTGCCTTTAGAGTTTAGCTATTGTTTCCTTTATTTCTTTGGAAATTAATTATCATATTGTTATTACAATTTATTTACATTGTAAGAGGTCTATACAATGCTTTATTTTCTATTTTATTTTTCCTGTCTTCTCTGACTCTCAGTCCACACTATTAGGTGGATTAAAAAGAACTTGATTAAGGACACTTTGATTATTTTCCTCCTTCTCTTCTCTGCAGTCTTTCTGTTTTTGAAACACAATAACAATGACATACAGCTCCTAGGTGGTCCATCATTCTATCCCCTTTCACTCTTCTCTGTAGTCGTTATCATTCAACTTTATTATTCTATAGTGTTATCTAAATCTTAACTCATTCCTAAATTAATTTTAGTTGTTTTAAGCATTCTCTAAAGACATTTTTCACTATATAATATCTGGGGTCTTGTGTTTTCACAAGGTGCAAAATATGAGTGACTATCAAACATCTAGATATCTGTAGAATATTGGTCCACCTGCTCAATAAACTTGTATGTAAATTCAAGGAATACAGGTCAATCAGAACAATCTTGTAAAATGGTGTAGCTTGAGCACTCTAACTAGATTTGAATCTTATTACCATGTTTATTAGTGAAAGAACCGACACATAGAAGAATGTAACAGATTTATCAAAAATAAATTCTTAGTTTTATTGTCAATAGATTTTGAAAAGGATGCCATGACTTAATGAAATAAAAATAGAATATATTGGCACTACTGCCTCTCTAGTTTTAAAGAATGATCTTAGACTACTACCTCAAACCATATACAATAATTTTTAAATAAAAAATGATTATCAAACTAAATGTGAGTTGTAAAATCTTACAAAACATACATGTAAAAATTCATGACAATGGATCAGTAACAGTTTCCAAAAATTTGACATGGAAAGCCTTAGTGGCTGAAGAAAAGCAAGAATAAACTAATATCAACTGATGACCTTTCTTAATTCTATGAAAGTAGTGAAAACATATCCAACAGATAGAGGGCACATATTTGTTAATGCTACAATGTTAATGCTACAGTGATCCTGAATCTTAAGTACTATTATATCTTCTAATTCTGTATAAATTTTTCCCGAACAGGATATTTCTATAAAGAACATATGTAAATTAATAGTCAATAGGAGGAGCATATGAATTAAGCTCCTCTTTAGTATCTAAGAAAAAAGAAATAGAAAATTCAGTAGTATGACCATAATATAAAAAGATGACACAAAATATAGTAATGCATTTGTGGAGAAATTGATATACTTTGAATAGTAGAATGATTTGTGTAATACTGCAGTCATTTTATTAAGCAATTTTTCAAGTCTTCAAAAGGTCAAAGAGATTTGTATATATTCTAGGTATTACACTTCTATGTATGTATTAAAGAGAAGTAAAAAACTTGTATGGATCGGGAATGTAGTTCATTGACTGTGCACTTGGATAGTATGAGTGAGAACCTGAAATAATTCCTCAAAACAAATTTTGAAAAGACACCCTATAGAAGATGTATGCAGGACAAATTCTTGTAACTCAATTTTATATCTATTTTAATATCTGTTCTAAGATTTATAGCATTTCTATTTGAAGAAATCCAAGTTTGTGAAAATTAGGCTTGGAAAACCTATGAGTGTACAATTCACTTCCAAAGCACTAAAATGTATACAATGAAAGGAGATAATATATTGTATGTGAATTTCATGTCAGCAAAAATATACAACTATAGTTAAAAATTCTTCCTACAAAATGCAAAATACCTAATATTTTTGGTGTTGGCTAAAAATTCTTTGTAAATTGCAGTTTCTAAACAAAGATGTGATTTCTGTTTATTTTGAGTTTTTTGTCTGTTTTTATACTTTATGCAGAGATAACCTAATCAAAAAATGTATGTGATAACTGGAATATCTAGGAATTATATATCACTTATACGTAATTGATAACCTTTTCTGGAAGAAACTTTTAGCAAATGATAGAAAACACAAATCTATGCATCTGCATTTTTTGATAGCCATATGTTACTTGCTCAATCCAATTGCTTTTCTCTACTTTGCTAGAAAAAAGTATTCTCAGGATAAGAGCCAATAACGTGAAAAGAAACAAAACATACAGTCATATTGATTTACTTGTGACAAAAACAAATGAAATAAAACAATTCCACTTAAGCGACTCCATTATTAGTATCTATGAAGATGATCCTGAATGCTAACATCTATTGAATTTTTGGAATTTTAATTTCTATGAACATATGAAAATTAGAATAAGAAAACAAATATAGTTTTAGAGAAAACCAGCCTTGGAAAAATTTTCTTAATTGTTTTGAAATTACAAAAGAATTAATACCATTAAAATTAACCTTTCCTATGGAAATCATTTATAAATGTTTATCACTTATTATAATTAAAATACCAAGCAAGAGTAATTTTACAGAATAATTACAAATATTTTATTACTATCCTAAAATAGAATAAAAGACACTCCCAATACATTATCATTATTCTTAATTTTAAATCATTACCTAAATATCTTAAACAATCTAAATAGTCATGTCTTTAACATAGACGTAAATATTCTATACTTTTTACCTAACATTTTCCATGGGCATGTATTCATGTTTCTAAGTAATGTTCACAGCAGGTAAAAGATGCTTCTGTGAAATTAATGAGATATATTTTGTTGTTGGTCTAGATGTTGTTTGCAAGGTTATGCATTGTCCCTAAGCCATTTTGTGTTCAAAGCCAGCACTCTACAACTTGAGGTATAGAGCTAATTCCGGGTTTTAGTGGTTAATTGGAGAATCTAACAAGTACTTTTCTGTGTGGGCTAGTTTCAAAAACAATTCTAAGACCTCATTACCCAGAATAGCTCGAATTATAGGTGTGAGTCACTGGCAGTTGGTTTAATGTATTTTTTAATTTTAATTATGTTTCAAGATTTTTGTTTCATTATAATGTATATCGTTCTACACATAAATTTAGATATATGTATATATTTCTGATGACAATTTCTAAATATATATGTCTTTCTACACATTATATATATATATATATATATATATATATATATACACAAATACATTTCTGAAGACAGATTCTTTCTAAAACTTCTTATGCTATTTTTTTTACCTTTTTATTTCAAAGATATACAGTATGTTTTTCCAAAAGTTTCCTAGAATAAAATATCTGATATTTCAAAAGAATGTAGCATTTATTACTTTTAAGGGAATTTTAGATATACACATGATATTGTAGTATATTACTTGAAATAATTCTGTTCAAACTCTTAAATATTTGTGTGTAGATGTGAGGAGAGAGGAAGTTAATTCATACTTGTTAGGAAATTGCAATACTTCAAAAATCTATTCTATAATATGTTATAAGCACATAGCCAAGCTACCTGTTATGGTTTAGTTTTTTTTTGTTTCTTTGTTCAAAATTTTAATATGGATGCATGCACAGTGATTAACATTAAAATTATTAATCAAAAGGCAAAAGGAAAAATCACAAAATCATAGATACATATCAGAGTTTCAATACTTACCACTTATGATTCCAATAATAATTTTGATGAGGAGAATGATGATCACAGAGTACCCTGATTATGACAATATTGTGATTGAAAAGGAAAAAACTTTACACATTTTTGAAGCTATATTTCCCATATTAAATATATAGTAAAAATAGCGTTGGATTACATACAATAAGAATAACAAGAGGAGAGTTTCAATATCAAGAAATACTATCACATAAATGGGTAGAGACAGTAAAAACTCTAATGTTATTCCTGAAGTCTCTCTAATGTATACATACTTTTCTTGGTGGTATTATTTTCTTATAAATAAAATTATTTATTTCCACATTTTGATGGACTAAGGAATAGTTTTCAGCTTAGTGTGATTAGTTCAAAAACATTATCCTGTAGATACTATTCAATAACCAATGTTTCCAATGATACATTAAGGGTATGTTCTTCAATACATCTGAAAAAACATGACACTATTTTTACATAGTACCACTTACATATCTGTAGTTACCTTAAAATGACATATACCTTAGAGCCAGGAGGTAAAATTTATTTTTATTTCTGCAGGAAACAATTTGTGACTTTATACCAACAAACTGAATTTGAGTCTTTCCTTATTCGTAAGGTAAGGTGGAAAATGTAAGGATTCTTCACTTTTCTTTTTTCCTGCTCTAGAAGTCAACCCATATATTCTTCATTATTTCTGGTAGATTACATCCATTTATAGATGAGAAATGTAAGGCCAACAGTCAATGTAGTGAGTAAATAATGATACTAGAATTTGTGTCTTAGTTCTTCACTCTGTGTGCTTACAAAGAGAGTAATTTGGTGATGGAAGGGACCAATATGAAAAGACTATGGGGAAAAAGCATATGGTTTTTTTAGGACTAGGTGACAGTGTTGAGTAAATGAAACAGGCTGGTGTCAGGGGCATAAAAACTAGTATATAGAAATCATTTGAGTGGGGGCAGGGAAGGTGGCTCATGGGAGAGCGCTTGCCTTGCATGCATGAGGCCCTGGATTCGATTTCTCAGCACCACATAAGCAGAGAAAAAAGCCGGAAGTGGTGCTGTGGCTGAAGTGGTAGAGTGCTAGTCTTGAGCTGAAGAAATGAGGGACAGCGCCCAGGCCCAGAGGTCAGGCCCCACGAATGCACCCACCCAAAAAATAGAAATCATTTGAGTGACAGAAACTGAGAAAATCTGGATCATTCATCTTATCTAATGGGACGGAGTAGAAGGGTAAGAAGAAATCTAATGTGCTCCCACACGTTTGGCTGGCAACTCTGTTAGTGCTACTCTTAGTTATAAGGACCACAGGTGGAAATGATGGATTTAGGGGAAAAATCTGATAGTTCTAATGTTTAGTTGCAAAGATGGGTCTGTTTAGACATCATCAAAATATCCACGACCATGAATATGAAAAAGAATAATAAAATTGGGGGCAATATTGAAAGGAAAAGGAAAAGGAAAGTTCTTACACAGGTGTGAGCAATGTGAGCACCACTGTAGACAAGATTGGAAGAAAGAGATAAATAAGGAAATAAAAAAGTAACAAACACAGATTTACAGAAGTAAAGGAAGGAATTTGCAAGAAGATATTGAAAGAAATATGCTATTTGGTTTTGAAAATTAAAAGGACATAGACAAGTTCAATAAGATCATTGTTTTGGTGAAAGTCATATTGATAAAATTTTGGGATATGAATATGAAGCCATAAAATTCCGGATCCATAAATTCAACAGATCCTGTTGAATTTAAATGTTGGGAACCATTGCTTTTATCCTGAACTTAGAAAAATTATACAGATAAACTGTCATGAACTTTACTCATAGGTATTGTGTGAACATTTTTGAAGACTTTGTTTATTCAGGAGTTTGTAGATTGAACTACAGCACAGACAAGCCTAATTTGTCCTACAGTTCCAATGTGTGGCCCATGTATCCACATCAGTTTGGGATTTTATTGAAATATTTTTAGATATTTTTGGATGTCTTATCAGCCTATTCGATATAAATGTAAGCCAAGTAACACTAAGTATTAGGTTGAACAAGCAGCATTACTGATGTGACTGAAGACTCCTCGAATTGATCCTTCTTTAGAATAGAAAATGCCTCAATATTCATCGACACATCATAACTGACATATACTCCATTTAACTCTAGTTCTTGTTAGGGATATTTCCATGGTGAAATAACCCTGTCAATCATCCTGCCACAAATTCTTATATGTAGGGAATGCTTTTATAAACTTCAAGCTTTTATTGAATTGGAGAGTTCAGACTTTACCCTCACCAGTACGACTGAATGCCTAAAAAGGTAAGACATTTTGCTGTAATGCCTTCCTTTCATTTTCTCATACCCATTGGCAAGTAGGGAAGGATTCACCTACAATGCTGACTTGTACTAACACAACACCTTGGATCTAGTGTTAATTCGGATACTTACTAATTAGCTTTAGATTTTGTGGCTATTTATATTTCTCATGGGAAACCTAATGAGCCCCATGGAAATTGATCTAAGGAGACTTTCAATTCTAATATCAGTTTTTCTCAAAATGTTTTAAATTCTACATTGTCTAATGTGAGCATAGGGTTACACTGTGGAACTTTTCTCCTCAAAGAGTGAATACTACCCTATTGCTTAATATGGAAAAAGTACTTTCATACATAGACTGGTCTTGTGCAAACAAGAAGTGGTAGTTGAACAATGTTCTTAGAAGTTTGTATAGATGAAATGGAAAGAGAGCAACTATGAACTCAAAAGGAATGTGCAAAAAAGTGAAAGGCACAAAGTAGAATGTGCCAAGGAAATGCTTAAGTATAATTTCAAATTATGTGCTCAGGTGTGAGGGTGTGTTCAAAGTACAGCTTAAGAAAATGTAGTTGGGTATCTTGGGGAAAAACGGCTTTAAACTATTCTGGGATAATTGTACAAATAGAAGCCCCTAACTCTGACTCTAATCAGCCACATCATCATCAACTTAGGGACTATTTTCCAAGTGCAAAGTGAGAAAAAGAGGGCTCATCACAGTTAGTGTTCAGGTTGAAGTAATGGAAATAATATAATTTTTCTTATAAGACTTCACTTATTTTGGTGGGTTAAAGTAGGAAAAACCCAAGTAAATTTTTTGCATGTACCTAAATTAAGTGGGACATAGTATATTACTCTCTTTTTAACTGGGAAGTTGTAGATTACATCTTTTTATACTCTAACTTGGGAAAATGATCTGCTGTCATCGTTTTCTTTCCCCTCCCCATCTTTTGCTCTAACAATTACATAATTTTTATTTAAAGAGACATACTTGAGCTTGCATTTCTAAATCCTCCAAAATTATCTGAACTAATTCATACTTCTGGAAGCCTCCTCAATCTTTCTCAAGGAAATATTTTGTCATTACCATTTTAACCCATATGATATTGGATATCTTCCTGTCTAATTCAGTGCAAGATATACATTAGACTCATCCAGATATCTCAACACTTGTACCACCATGAAATCCTATCTTCATAAAAATCATGATTTTTGAATATCTAGGGAGGTGACATCTGTCAATTTTGAATGACCCTAAATGATACTTACATGCAATCATGTTTTACATCAATATGCCTCTCAGGAGATGAACGAATTGACAAAATGTGATAAATATATCCAATGTGGAATTCTATGCTTACAATTCATATGGAAATGGAAAAATACTACTAAGTAAAATAAACAAGACACAAAGAAAGAGATTCCATGGTTTCCGTAATTTGCAACAAGTAGGAAAAATCTAGGATAGTCCTAGCAGATGAGCAGAATGGCTCAGTAGCTATGTATAAGATGATGATGAACAAAATGAACTCCTACATATGGAAACAAAGGTTTTCTTCGTGGTTGTTGTTTTTAATGTACTCTGTGATTCTTTTTTCTTTTGTGTTTTCCCCTATGGTTTGTCCCCTGCTGTATTTGATTTCAGTATCATGTGTTATTGTATATATATATATATATATATATATATATATATATATATATATATTTATCTTAATTAGGGAAGGGAAGAGGAACAACGACATGGCGTGACAAAGGACAAAGTATAAACCAATGTAACAGCAATGCTCACAAGACAACAATTTACATTACAACTTGTGAAGGGTATTCGGGTGAAGAGAAACTGTTAGAAAAGTGAGGTAGTATATAAAAAGTTCTACATGTTATGTATTCACCATCTTACAATTACGGCAACCCCTTCTATATATCACCTTGACAATAAAATTAAATTAAAAAATAACTTACATAAAATATAATTTCACTGTATTGGTATAGTAAATACCATTCTATTCCCCATTTCTTTATCAGAGGGTCATCAACTTGAATGTTATCAAACTATACAATATCTTCACAATGTATTTGCCTTTATGTTGAAAAAACCATTACCTCATATTAAAACAGAAAAGTTTAATTCTACGGAAACTCCTAACTTTTAAAACTGAATAATTGTTACGACAACAGAATATATGTATTCTTCAAAATTCAGATGACTACTAACTAATCATTTTCAAATTCTGATCATGCCATGCCAGAGACATTTAAAACAGTATCTGTTAGCATTTTAATTAATTCTGCAATAGATGAAATTTCCAATGTGATGTTACATATCTAAAAATGAATAGAAAAAATAACCACATTCTGGTAGAAGATAAAACTATGACCTATCTATAATAATTAATTCCTGAAGAGTAAATGTTTGTTCACAGAATAAGCTATTATTTCTATGACAATCAATCCCAAGTTTTTATCCTAGCCCAACAGTTGCAACTTGTAAGGTGCACCTTAAAATTGCCTAAATTCACATCATGACTAGCTTATCACTATTGTGAAAAAAATTCTACACTTCTGCTGTGATGCCCTCCCAATTGTGCAAAGAACACTACACTAAAGTTTTCTGCATCATTTTCCCTCCAGTGGTATTTTTGAGATCAGAACACTTGCAAATAGTATTTATATTATTATTATATATTAATTTTATTATGTATTATTTTTATCTATCATAGATATTCAGGAGATCAGAATATCTGAATATTAAGATCTGAAGATTATGGATCAAACCCACCCAGGTAGCAAGGTTCCTTATATTCTTATTTCCAATAAACTCATAAGGAATAGCCAGACACAAGTGGCACTGAGGTTCAATTGGTAGAGCAGTAGCCATGAGCAAAAACAGGCTCAGGGACAGTGCCCAGACCTAGATGTCAAGCCCTAGCATAAACTAAACAACAAAAACAAAATATAAACAAGCATTAAACCTAGCTTTTTTTCCTCATTGTATGAGTAATTAAGAGGTACGTAAGGAAATTTCTTCCTGTGTTATGTATAGGTAGAAGAAAAAAGATGTCATACAATTACTCTCTTCATACAATGTTACACCAAAGCCTCAAAAAATTGATCTTTTTCTAAATTTATATATTAATAGCATCCCTTTGTTGGCAACTTTGTCTAGATTATTCAGATTATCATGTTATACATGAACTGTTGGAATTATGTATTAACTAATTTCTAATTATACCTCACTTGAAAGAATATTCTAGGCAATTAGAATGCAAGAATCATTTGTGAATTTCTAAATTAAATCTTCTACTTGAAAACATTTTGTAGTATCCTAGAGAATATGAAATTACAAATGAAAAGCATTTATTTCAAATCTAAATTCTAATTTAGGCAGGTCTCCAAAGTCCTACATTAGATGAACTTTGCTATTTCTCCAGGCTTAAGCTTTTGTAATCCTTCATCATTTCATTAGAATCCAACAGAATGGTGCTTACTTTTTCAAATTTTCGATTGGGAATCATGAGCTATTTTGTATCTAGCAATGTTCTGTAATGAAGAGAGCATGTAAAACAGAAGTGAGGATGATATATGAGTTGCATTTCACTAGGAAACTTGACTTATCAAAACATAGTGAAAAAATTAGCCCAAACCTCCAACTGGGTATTCCTTTCTTGTTGTTTGGCTTGTTTTATTGAGACAAATTATACTACCTTGTCCAGGGAAGGTATCGCTATGCAATTCCACTCTCTAATCTCCTATCTTAGTCTGAGTGCTAGAATTCCAGGCTTGTATCACATTGCCCTGCCATTGTTTGTTGGTTTATTTAATCTAGAAACAGGCTAGCAATTCTGAACTTCTCCAATGATCTTATCTACTAGACTGACTGCTTTGACTGTTTATGTACAATTTTCAAAGATGTTCTAACATTTGACACAGGATATGAACATTTTCAGATGCACCTGCAGGGTTCTCTGATTCATTCTTCCATGGATCTGATCACTTTAATAATGATTTCTTGACTTTCTTAATATCTCTGGTCCCTACCTTTGTAATGTTCTCAAGCTTTTTTGGGAAAGTTCACTTGAGGACTTTCTAATATTAAAAATTATCACTTTTTGTAGTATTAGGACATATTTTCTATTATTTTCTAACTTTTTCTACACATTCTGAGTGTTGTTTCATATGTGTGTTTACATATATAAATGCCTTTGTGTATGTGCATGCTTGCATGTATGTATGTCAAAACCTCAAGCTCTTATTCAGCAGTCTTGCTCATACCTAGTATTCCATCACTTCAGCCATTCTTACAATGCAGGTTTAGGCTGTTTAATTATAGAAATTGTCACAAATACTATTTTTTCCCAGGCTGGATGCAAACTGAATTTCCCAGAATCCTTTACATTCTTAGGTTTTATCTTTCTAGGAGTATCAACTTTTAAACTTGAAACAGTTTTGTGAGTGTAAAGTCTAACTTGTAGCCTGAATTTTTAACTTAAGAATTCATATAAAGATAGATGAACATACACATTGCATATATTGAGTGTACACTAGTAGAAATGTGATCTTAAACCGGGTGACAGTGGCTCACACCTATAATCCTAGCTACTTAGGAGGCTGAGATCTGAGGATTGCAGTTGAAATCCAGCACAAGTAGGAAAGTTTATGAAGCACTTATCTCTAATTAACAACCAGAAAACTGGAAGTGACCCTGTGGATCAAGTGGTAGACTGCTAGCCTTAAGCTGAAGAGTAGAGGAAGAGTGCCTAGGCCCAGACTTCAAGCCCCACAAATACCAAAGAAAAAAGAAAAGTAAAGTAAAGAAATAAAAATATATGTGAACTTAGCCACCAGTTCATTGCTAGTATAATTCCTACTCTCTCAACATGACATTTTTCCAGTTAAGTCCATGCTCTTATATCTGATTTGCTTTGAAAGGAGAATTATTCTTCCATTCTACTTTTTACAAATTTGCATTATTAGTTGCCATGATTTAGAGCTAGTAGAAGAAACAGAGTGGCCTCATCCTTCATGTTCCACTTAGTAGTAATGCTTTCTCTATATCACTCCCATAGATCTACATACTGGTCTTGGCTTTATTGTTTCAAATTTGTCTTATTTGCAGTCTTCTAACTGTATTGAGCAACCATATTAAACACAGAATTTCTTTTTCTCCTATTATTCATATTGTTTCTCCTACTGTTAACTTATGTACAATTATGAAATTATGCATAACACACACAAATATTTCTGAGAACCTTCTCACTTAAAATTGGTCTTAATTTATAGAGCACTTAGGAAATTTGAACTTAATGTACTCCAGGATAATGGTTTTTTTCATGATTTTTATTGGAAAAATGTTGTACAGAGGGGTTAGATTTATATAACTAAGTTAATTAGTACATAATCTATCAAGCATTGTTACCTCTTCTTTTGTTTTTCCCCTGCTTTCCCTTTCCTCCTTGCCGCCCCAAATTCCCTCTCCTCTCCCCAAGTTGTAAAGTTCATTTTCTACATAGAGTCTTGTAGAACTCACTGTTATAATGGGTTATACTGTATCATTGTTTCAGCATTTTGTTATTTCCCTTCCCCTCCTCACATTAGAAAAAGGTATATGCAAGGTGCAGATCACCGACATCAAATACAGTGAAAACAGGGGTTATACCGTGGAGGTCGAAAATAGAAGAGAAACAAAAAAATCACATAGTACCTGTGAGGTAACAATAAAGATAAATCATGTTGTGTCCTATCTTGGAGTCCATTTCATTTAACATCATTTTATATGGCCATATGTACATGTATAATGTTTTATAAGCGATTTAAATTCCGTATTTTCTCATGACACAGTTGTTTCTGAAACACATGTTACCTCATGTACAAAGATATTCTTGTGCTATTTCAATGAAGCCACAAAACGTTCATTTTATCTGGAGCAGCACCATAGATTGTTACTTGAAGTAATTGGAAGGAACTGTTACTGGAAGTGGAAACTGATTCCAAGAGATGAATTGAACATAGAGAAATGACAAGTTCAACTTATTTGTACTCTCGTTTTACTGTAAAAGAAAAAAAAATTCAAAGCTTGAAGGAAACTCTGTCCCTGACTTGTTCGAGTGTGTTCTTTACTCACATAAAACTTGTCTGTAAATTTCTAGTTGAGTGTGTTCTTTACTCACATAAATCTTGTCTGTAAATTTCTAGTTGAGAGTATTACAAAAGGAAACAATATGCCATTTGAAGGCCAACAAAGATAAAAGGAAATAACGCTGTTTTAAAAGTGTTCTACTGCAAAGAAACAAAGACATGTAGGTTTAAAGGTACCTTATGCCTTGATATTTCAATCCTGACATGATTGTCTTCTTGCGGGAGCCAGTTATCCATTCCTTTAATCTGGTCCTGAGTTCACCATAGCAATAAGGATTCCAAAAAGCAAGATCCAGTGAGTATGATCAGCAAAAGGAGCCTCTTTTCAAACCAGGGCTTTAAGGATGGTCCCAAAGAAATATGTGGGTTTTTTTTTGCTTGCTTGTGTGTTTAGTTTGTGCTGGTTCTGGGGCTTGACCTCAGAGTCTGGACCCTGTCCCTGAACAGTTGTCTTTCCTGCCCTCCTGCCACCATAGCTAGTACTCTACTGCTTGAGCCAAAACTTCACTTCTGGCTTTTTTGGTGTTGGATTACAGATAAGAGTTTGAGGGCTGGGAAGGTGGCTCAGTGGTAGAGCGCTTGCTTTGCATGCCTGAGGCCCTGAGTTCGATTCCTCAGCACCACATAAGCAAAAAGAAAAAAACCCGGAAGTGTCGCTGTGACTCAGGTGGTAGAGAACTAGCCTTGAGCTGAAGAGCTGAAGGATAGTGCCCAGGCCCAGAGTTCAGACTCCACGACCGGACCTCCCCCCCAAAAAAAAGAGTTTGACAGACTCTCCTGCCTGTTGGCTTGAGATTGTAATAAATCCAAGTGACATCAACTGTATGGACTTCTTTTTTGAACCAAGACATGTTAGATGAAGTTTATTATAAAGCTAGTATTTGACAATTTTTTAAAAGAAGAGAATATGTTCAACAAAGAAACCATAACAACTCAGCAAAAGTAGGTGCACTGAATTATTTTGGAATTATGTTCTCTGCCTGGGAAGATTACTCCTGACTTTGTCGTTCCTTTTGAGAAACTTTTTCTGTTGGTCGTGGGGCTTGAACTCTGATCCTGGGCGCTGTCCCTCAGCCCTTCAAGTTGAGTGCTCTACCACTTTAGCTACAGCATCACTTCTGAATTTCTTGTGGTAATTGAAGATAAGATTCTCATGGATTTTCCTGACAAGGCTGGCTTTGAACCACAATCCTCTGGTTTCAACCTCCTGAGTAGCTAGTATTACAAGTGTGAGTCACCGGCACCCAGCTCATATTTGCATTTATGTGCACATAATGACAGTATTTTGACAAAGAATGGAAATTTGAATCAAATGGTGTGACATTGCAGCTTTTCAACAAAATGGAGCTAGCAATAAATATGTCCTCCTTTTCCATGTTCTTACATTAATGACTCATGAGCTATGGGACTCTTACATTAGCATCCTCTGTTGTCTGATATGTGGAATTAGTATCAGAAATTGTTCAAAGAGAAATAGAGAAAGACAGATTTGTAGAAAGCAAAGGAGATCAGGTATGAAAGAGCAGTATAGAAGGATATACAACTTATCCCCCAGAGATTACGAACTAGCCTAAGTTATTAGAATGCTAAAGGCAATGAGGAATAAGCCTAGTTGATAATTGTTCTTCAATAACCAAAAATGGTTCTTTAGAACAGTTTATGGTATAATTTAGTTATTATTATTTATTCCTTCCATCTGGAGTTATTCCTTCTGTCAAAACTATTAATTAACCTCTCTCTTTTTGGTGCCATAATTTAGCAAAAAGATTTCAAAATCTCACTTATACTACCCTTCTGATTGTGATTAGCAGTGGCCACTCAAGAGCCTGGAATCTGAATTTCCAGAATTAATCTTCATTCATATCTAAGCACATTCCTGGTATTAATTGCCCTGACATATTAACTAAACGTTTTTTTTTTGTTCAACACAGTATTCTAATATAGGTAAAGTGCATGAATTAATGACTATTGATAGGTATCAGTTGGAAGGAGCAATTATATATTCCAAGTATGGGTTGTTTATTTTGCATTTCCTAGCTAAATGACTCTTTTGCCAGTCCTGGGGCTTGAACTCAGGGCCAGGGAACTGTTCCTGAGCTTCTTTTTTTTTTTTTTTTTTTTTTTTGATCAAGGCTAGTACTCTACCACTTGAGGAAAAACACAACTTCCAGTGTTTCTTTTTCTGTTTATGTCATACTGAGTAATTGAACCCAGGGTTTCATGCATGCTAAGCAATAACTGTTCCATGGAAACACATTCCCAGAGCCCTAAATGACTTTTTTTATATTAATAAGTTTTTGGTGTGTGAAAATACAGTACAGAGGGGTTATAATTACATGAGCAAGGTAATGAGTACATTTCTTTTCAAGCATTTTTGCTTGCTCCTTTGTTTCCCCTTACCATCCCTGCCCACCGATCCCCCCCATCCACCGGCAAAGTTGTAAAGTTCTTTATTTGACATAATGTCTTGTTGCAATGGGAAATTCTTAAGATGGCATTACTTTTTCATTCCGTTAATATGTATTACAATTTAGGTCAGGTGGTAGAAAAGGGAGTGGAAAACAATACTAAGTCCATTAAGGCTGACATTCGTATCACATCACTAAGGAAGTAGTGTTAAGACCTACAGGACTCTTAGGTCTGTTGTATGTGACATTATTATGTAAAATACTATTAACTGTCATCCCGACATCCATAATATTCTGATTCCACTTTCCAGGTCAAGAACCAAATACCTACGCCTTTTTATTGATTGGGTGTGTTTCTTAGGAAGGAAGGAGGAGGATGTAGTAGGTGATGGTGGAAAAATATGTATATTGGCTCCCTGTCCACATTTTTTGCATTTTTAAAAAGTGCTACTGATGAACTCCCACTTACATCTAATTGACTTGCTGTTTGCACAAGATGCAGATAAATGCAGACATTTATTCTGGTGGATAGTCACATATAATAACAAAATCCATTTCTGGAAAAATAAGATACTAGGTAAGACATTATAAATTATTGTCTATAAAATGGTTTCTTTTCTTGGAGAACAAAAGGTAGTATTGAAATGATTACTCCAACTTTTTTTGAGATTTTATGTTGTCTCAGTATCAAAATGTTCTCTAATTTCTGTAACATCCAAACATAAAAGACATGATTTGAAGGTCTCGGTAGTTTTAGAAAATAAGGAACGTAATAGCATCCTTCCTGCAGAGTCATGTGATGGCAAGTATAATTGATTGTATTATGGTTCTCTTTTTTTCCTCTTTATCTCAATTGTTGCATATCTTGGCATACTACTCGATGTTCTGAATCAGCTTCCTCTAGTGATATTTACCTCTACTCTGCAGTGTCAAGATGGGTCATGTGACTTACTTCATCTTACAAAAGTTTTCCAGAAGTGGTGAAAGGTTATTTCTGGGGAAGATTTCTATATCATTATCTGTGTCTTTTTACCACTTAGCTATAAAAATAGCATATTTCCAGAGAGAGTCTTCTTTCAACTTATATCTTGAAAGAGTATAGCATGTGAAATTGAGGTAAAACTCAAATACAGCCTCATACATATAAAACAGGCATAACTAAGCTAATATTAGAATATGATATTAAGATTCTAGTTTCTTACCATGCTTTTATACCTTTATGATAGTTGATTATAGCACACCACAATTTAACAAATCCTAAACAAGAACTAAACAAATTGATAACATTTCCTATTGGAAGATAGTACATTTTTTTTTATAAATAAACATTCTCCATGTGATCAATTGTGGGATTATCTATTTATTTTTTTATTTTTTATTGTGAAAATACTGTACAGAGGGGTTACAATTACATGGGCAAGATAAGGAGTACATTTCTTATCAAGCATTGTAGCTTACTCCTTTGTTTCCCCTTCCCATCCCTTCCCAGCCTCCCCCCACCCCCACCAAAGTTGTAAAGTTCGTTTTCAACATGACAACTTGTACTTCTCATTGTTGCAACGGGTCCACCTTTATCCTTATTTAAACGACTTGTTTTTCCCATTCACCTCCACAAATTATACTGACATCAAATACAGTGAAAGCAGGAGTTATACTGTGGGGGGAGGGACATACAAAGCAACAAAGAAATAATCTTATAAATGGGTTAGAAACAAATGCATGAAAGAAAAAAAACATTTAAATACATATCTTAGGGTTCATTTTCCTAACATCAACTTATCTAACCTTTTCTGCTTGACTCATACATATACTAGATATTGCAAATAAGGGAAACCATGGGACCTATGTTTCTTTGGGCTTGGCTTACTTCACTTAATATAATTTTTTGCAAGTCTTTCCATTTCCTAACAAATGAGGCAATGTCATTCTTTCTGATGTAGGCATAGAATTCCATTTTGTATATATTCCACATTTTCTTGATCCATTCATCTACTGAGGGCCACAACTACTGGGAAGCACAACTATGTTTATTCCAGCATTATTTACCATAGGGATTATCTATTTCTATAGATGTGTTTAATCACTCTAGAGCACTGTATCTAATATCCACAATCATTATCCAGACCTTGTGATTGAGAGGAGGAAGAAAAAAATCTAGATTTCTCCTTCTCTTTTCCTCTTCTCCTTTTTCTAGTGTGGATTCTCATCTTTTCTCCAAATTCTCCTATTAATAAAGAAAGAATGACATATTGTGGATATGAAACAAAAGGCTTCAAAGCCAGAATTTTATTCTTTCAGAAATAGATGAAGTAAATCAGAGTGGCTCAAGGAAGAATAAAAACATGATTTTTTCCCTTTCTGGATTTTACCATAGACTTTGAACATGACTCTAAATATCTAGTTCACCATTTGCCTTGGCTAACTTTTTAAAAATATAGTATTAAAAATAAATGATAATTTTTAAAAAATTAAAAATAATTTAAAAATAAATAGTAATTTGTTGTTTGCTTTTGGGAGGCATGAAATAAGAATTCATTAACATGGTGTGAGTTGAGAGGCTAAATTTTATCAGAATGTAAACATAATGAAAAATAGATGATTTTAAGATAAATAGCTTGTAGATACATTTTTACTTGGACATACCCACAGAGACATATTTTTTCTTCTTTTCCTCTTCACGCTGATTCAACTTCAATAACCAGTTCATGTAATTCAAATGGCTGTGTTTCTTTCAGAAATAGAATAGACCCAAAAAAGTTAGAAAAAGAGAACCAGTATTGGGTAATACATTCTTTAAAAATAGCAGTCAAATAAATATTAACCATAATTGCAAAATAATAACAATGAAATGCTCTTGAAAAGATAACATTGTAAGCGGACTATACAAAAAGTGATAGTGCCACAACTACTTCAGGTGCTGCTCTCTGACATTTAGGATTTCTAGTACGTGACAATGTTTTAATGAGGATTAATTGCTTTCAGGCACTAATTTTTTAAAGTTATATTTCATAGAAGAAATATGTTGTTCAAAATTAATGAAAGGATAACAATTCAAAATAGAAAGAATGCTAAATACTCGTTTTACATAGCAAAATACCTTTCCATAATATCTGTCTTCCCCAAATAACTAATACCTCAAATGTACATTAACATTATATGTATATGTTTGTAAAATAATCACCTTTCATAACCCAAGGAACACAAATATGAAGAATTATCAGATGGGGGAAATATTTTCAAATGGGTATTTTAAAGTCCCAGGTGTAGTTCGAAAGGACATGATGAGGTTAGAACCATCAGAGACATGTAAAGATGCTACATGAGAAAATAAAGAAAAAACAACAACCCCGATTCTGAATGTCTGGAAAGCAGAACAGCAAGTAAATACTTTTTCCACTAGAAT
This sequence comes from Dipodomys merriami, assembly GCF_024711535.1. NCBI lineage: Eukaryota > Metazoa > Chordata > Mammalia > Rodentia > Heteromyidae > Dipodomys > Dipodomys merriami. Next base: position 2,199,329 of record NW_027203037.1, read on the forward strand.
CATTTGAAAAATATTTTAGCTCTGTAGGTGGCTCGATTTTAATCTAGTGAGACTTCTTTTAAATTTCTGTCCTTTAGAACTGCAAAATGATAAATACGGATTATTCAAGCCAACTAACGTGTAGAAATATTTTACAGCAGATTAAGATTGGTAAACTAATTCAACTACAGCTTTTTCCTGATGCAACGACAGGGACACCACAAATCCTAGTTTTTGAGAATAAGAAAATGTTGAATAAGAATAAGAATGAGAATAAGAAAATAGACCAGACCAGAATAGGACATCCCACCGTCACATTATAATCCACACAGGATCAGCTCAGACCAAGGAAAAGATCCTTAAAGCTGTCAAGGAGAAAAGATTAATCACCTATGAAGGGAAACAAATTAGAATCACCTCAGAGTTCTCAGCAGAGACAATCTTAGCAAGAAGAGCCTGGAATGATGTATGCCAGGCCCTAAAAACAAACAACTATCAACCAAGAATACTGTACCCAGCTAAACTCTCCTTCATAACTGAAGGCCAAATAAAAACCTTCCATGGTAAAGAAAAATTGAAACAATACATCTCCACCAAACCAGCCCTACAAAAGATTCTTAAAGATGTCCTACAAATAGAAAACCAACAAGACCACAACAAAGGCCAAGAAACTGCACCCAAACTGAGAATCCAAGAACCATAGGAAGAACCCAGTTTTTGCAGCCCCCCCAGAAGGTGGATAGCATGGCAGGAACTCCCAAATACCTCTAAGTGCTATCTCTTAACGTTAACGGACTGAACTCTCCAATTAAGCTACATAGACTGTCTAGTTGGATTAAAAAACAAGACTCTTCTATCTGCTGCCTGCAGGAGTCACATCTTGCCCGTAAAAACAAACACATTTTCAATGTTAAAGGCTGGAACAAAATCTACCAAGCAAACGGCCCCCATAAACAGGTGGGAATTGCATTCCTAATAACAGATAAAATAGACATCAAATTAAAATTCGTGAGAAGATATAAAGAAGGTCGCTATATACTAATTAACGGATCTCTCTTCAGGAGGATATTACAAATTCTAAATATCTATTCACCAAACAATGGAGCACCCAAATTTATCAAAGAAACACTACTTTCCCTCAAATCCCACATAGATCCAAGGGCATTAATTATTGGAGATTTTAACACACCACTCTTCCCACTAGATAGATCAACACGGCAAAAACTCAACAGAGAAAACGCAGATCAAAACAGCTGCATAGATCAACTAGACTTAACAGACATTTACCGAACATTTCACTCAGCAGCATCAGAATACACGTTTTTCTCAGCAGCACATGGAACATTTTCTAAAATAGACCACATTTTAGGCCACAAAGCAAACTTATCTAAATTCAGAAACATTGAAGTTATACCTTGCATTCTCTCTGACCATAAGGGAATAAGATTAGAACTCAACACCAAAAGCCACCAAAGAAAGTCCGGCACCACATGGAGGCTGAACAACACACTGCTGAATCATGAGTGGGACATGGAAGAGATTAGAAAGGAAATTCAAATGTTCATGCTATTCAAGAAAAATGAACACACAAATTAACAGCTCCTCTGGGACACAGCAAAAGCAGTATTCAGAGGCAAGTTTATTGCTCTGAGCTCCTACATCAACAAATTGGAGAGATCTGAAACTAACAATTTAATGACACATCCAAACCTCCTTGAAAAAGAGCAGCAAGATAAACCCCAATCCAGTAGACAGAAAGAAATAATCAAAATTAAATCAGAATTAAATGAATTGGAATCCAAAAAAACTATACAAAAAAATCAACAAAAAAAAGACTTGGTTCTTCAAAAAAATTAACAAAATTGACAGACCCTTAGCAAATCTTATCAGAAAAAGAAGAGAACACACCCAAGTTAATAAACTCAGATATGAGAATGGAAACATCACCACGGAAACAACCAAGATTCAGAACATTATAAGGGAATACTTCTCAAAACTTTATGCTAATAAGTTCAACAACTTGACAGAAATGGACCTTTTCCTAGCAAATATTGACATGCCAAAACTAAACCAAGATGAGTTAAACTATCTTAACAGGCACATATCAAGCACAGAAATAGAAACAGCAATAAGAGACCACCCAGCTAAGAAAAGTCCAGGACCAGATGGTTTTACAGCGGAATTTTACAAGGCCTTCAAAGAAGAGCTCACACCAATACTCCTCCAACTCTTCAATGAAATTGAAAGCGAAAGCTCACTACCAAACACATTCTATGAAGCCATCATAACCCTCATCCCAAAACCAGGCAGGGACTCATCAAAGAAAGAGAAATATAGACCCATTTCTTTGATGAATATTGATGCAAAACTTCTCAACCAAATTTTGGCCAATAGACTTCAATAATTCATCCAAAAAATCATACATCCACGATCAAACAGGATTCATTTCAGGGATGCAAAGCTGGTTCAATATACGCAAATCAATTAATATTATTCATCACATCAACAGGAGCAAGAATAAGAACCACATGGTTATCTCAATAGATGCAGAAAAAGCATTCGACAAGATCCAACACCCCTTCATGATGAAGGTTTTGGAAAAATTAGGAATCCATGGAACATTCCTCAATACAATAAAGGCCATATATGACAAACCTACAGCCAGCATTATACTCAGTTGTGAAAAACTATAGCCATTTCCTCATAACTCAGAAACAAGACAAGGATGCCCACTCTCTCCAATCCTCTTCAATCTAGTATTAGAATGCCTAGCTACAGCAATAAGTCAAGATGCAGACATAAAGGGGATCCAAATAGGGAAAGAAGAAATAAAACTCTGCCTCTTTGCAGATGACATGATCTTGTATTTAAAGAATCCCATAGACTCCACTCCCAAGGCTATCTACAAATTCAACGCAATACCTATCAAAATTCCAACCTCATTCTTCAAGGAAATAGAAGAGGCAATCCAAAAATTCATATGGAACAATAAAAGACCCCGAGTAGCAAAAACGCTCCTCAACGGAAAGAACACTGCTGGAGGAATATCAATACCATATTTCAAACTCTACTATAAATCCACAGTAATCAAATCAGCTTGGTATTGGCGTAAGAACGACCTCAGGACCAGTGGAATAGAATTGAAAACCCAGAAATGAACCTACAGACCTATAGCCATCTAGTCTTCGATAAGGGAGCTAATACCATAGAATGGAAGAAAGACAGACTCTTCAGTAAATGGTGATGGCAAAATTGGTTAACTACATGTAGAAAACTAAAGCTAGATACTTATATATCACCCTGCCACAGAATCAACTCCAAATGGATCAAAGACATTGAAGTCAAAGCAGACACTCTGAAAACACTACAGGATAGAATAGGAGAAACCCTAGGTCTCCTTGGCTCAGGCCGAAATTTTTTGAATAGAGACGCAGAAACACAACAAATCAAAGAAAGGTTGGACAAATGGGATTGCATAAAGTTGCAGAGCTTTTGCAGGGCAAATGACATAGCTAGCAAGATCAATAGAAAGCCCACCGATTTGGAGAAGGTCTTTACTAGCCAAACAACGGACAAGGGTCTCATATCTAAAATATACTTGGACCTCAAAAATTAAAACCCCCAACCACAAATCCTCCAAAAAACAACTGCCCAATAAATAAGTGGGCGAAAGTCTTAAAGAGAAACTTCTCTGAAGAAGAAAGAAGGATGGCCAATAGACACATGAAGAAATGTTCAACATCCCTAGCCATAAAAGAAATGCAAATCAAAACAACATTGAGAAATCACCTCACCCCAGGTAGAACAGCAAAAATCAAGAACTCTAACAACAACAGATGCTGGAGGGGATGTGGACAGAAAGGAACCTTACTTCATTGTTGGTGGGAATGTAAACTTGTTCAACCACTTTGGAAACCAGTATGGAGATTCCTCAAAAGACTTCACATAGATCTCCCCTATGACCCAGCAATATCACTTTTGGGCATTTACCCAAATGTTTACAAACAAGACCACACTAAAGCTACCAGCACAACAATGTTTATTTCAGCATTATTTACCATAGCTAAGATATGGAACCAATCCATATGTCCCTCAGCAGATGATTGGATCAAGAAAATGTGGTATATATACACAATGGAATTCTATGCCTCCATCAGAAAGAATGAAATTGCCCCATTTGTTCGGAAATGGAAAAACTTGGAAAAAATTATATTAAGTGAAGTAAGCCAGGCCCAAAGAAACATAGGTCCCATGGTTTCCCTTATTTGCAATATCTTGTATATGTATGAGTCAAGCGGAAAAGTTCAGATAATGTGAGGTCAGGAAAATGGACCCTTAGATATGTATTTTAATGTTTTTTCTTTCATGCATGTGTTTCTATCGCATTTATTAGATTATCTCTTTGTTGCTTTATGTCCCTCCCCCACAGTATAACCCATGCTTTCACTATATTTGATGTCAGTATAACTTGTGGAGGAGATGGGGAAAAACCAGTTGTTTAAGGATACAGGTGGACCTGTTGCAACAATGAGAAGTACAAGTTTTCAGGTCCAAAACGAGCTTTACAACGTCGGTGCAGGGGGGGGGGCGTAGGGGGGATGGAGAAGGATTGGGATTGGGGGGGTGGGGGGAGGCTGGGAAGGGATGTGAAGGGTAAACCAAAGGAGGAGGGTGCAATGCTTGGTAAGAAATGTATGCATTATCCTGCCCATGTAATTGTATCCCCTCTGTACATTATGTTCACAAGGAAAATAAAATTAAATTTATAAAAAAGAAATATTTTATAGCAGATTAAGTTTGGTAAACTAATTCAACTACAGCTTTTTCTTGATGCAACTACAGGGACACCACAATTCCTAGTTTTTGAGAATAAGAAAATGTTGCCACTGGCTTTGCATACTACTTACAGGCCTTAATTATAGAAGTCTTGAAATTCTAAATAATATTTAAATAAGAGGTGTCCTATCTTTATTTTCACATTTGGGGATCGCTAAATGCAAAAATTATTTTGATGGCTAGGGTAAGAATATGGAAATGAAATCTGTCTCCTAATATTATAAAGATAATTTATGTCATTTTGAGTTACAGTTTCTAAAGTAATAAAAAATAAGGTAATACAGATACAAAAACTCAATTTTCTATCCTTCCTAACTTTTCAACAGCAATTAGAGAATCCAGTAAATGTCCAGCCATCCCAGGATGTTATAGGATGTTATAGGATCACTAGATGGTGAAAAGAAGATAATAAAAATGGTTCCCCTGGAACAATTGGAAACAAAATCTACAGCTACGGATTGTGATATAGCTAGAAAATAGTTTCCACTATTCTAAGTCTTTGATATTTTTTGTTTGTTTACACAGCGTCTTTCCACTCTTAGGAAATGACCCTTTATTAATACTCAAGTGTTTGCAGCTTATAACCCAGAAACATCAATGCTTCTAAATGTAAAAAGAATGATATTAAGAGTAAACAAGGTTACTTCCATAGCTATAGCTGATAAATAAAAATGATATTGGGGAATAGTCCAATAATCTTGAATTTTCATAACTTTACTCTTTTCCAACACGAGAAGTGCTAGTCAAAATATGATAAACATTAATAGAGGAATTTTATATTTTTATTGTTCATACCAAAGCAAATACACGTTCCTCTTTGCAAGACTGTTTTTGAAAGCGTCAGACCCTCAAAATTATTTTATAGAAAAAGTTTACTGCTTTGACTTTTGGTGTTGCTCTCTATTATTTTGGCAACTGCATAAAAAACAAGATAAATCTATTATGCTTGTGTTGAATTGTTCAAAGTAAACCTGTCTTCACTGCTAATTAAAGTTTAATTATTGCTCTTTAAATGCAAGAAAAAGTGATACTTTAACATACATTCTCATTGAAATTGATGAAAACAGGAGTGTCTGTAATTGCTTTTTTAATAGTTTTCAAGTATTTCCCTCGGCTATTTTCATTATTGCCTTTGTTCCGGTCTTCTAATCAGGAACAGAGGGTTATCTAAGATATAAGATGTTAGGTAGAAAAAAATAGACGTATAATTAAAGATTTTCCTCTCCTTAAAGACTGAAAAGCTCAGAAGACATTTTGCTATCACTGGCATTGTTAAGATGATTTTAATGTTTTGGTTCTTAAACTAAGTGAAATACATGTGAAATGTTACTTGTTCCAACAATGATTATGGCTTATACTTTTCTGCTCCAATGAGATGAAACGTCTGACTATGTTGGAGGGCATATTGATTTTAGGGTAGGAAGGTTAATTATAGAAAGCCAAGGGAGAATCCTAAAACAGTATTGCCTTTCATGTATCACTTAATTATACTTAAGATATATAAGTATAGAAATATGAAAGTATGAATTGAGTGAGAAAGATGGGATTTACAAATTGATTCAATGACAACTAATCCAGAAAGCAAATCTCTATATTTATTTAAACTAGTATACCTAGTAAGGATTTAAAAATTGCTAGAATATATTTTTTAACATTTATGTGAAATATTTGTTTATTTGTAACTGTTTATTTTAAATTTTTGTTGGTCGTGGGGCTTGAAATCTGGGCCTGGACACTGTCCCTCGGCTCTTCAGCTCAAGACTAGTGCTCTACCACTTGAGCCACTGCCACTTTTCTGGTGGCTCATTGCAAATAAGAGTCTCACGGACTTTCTTGACTAGGCTGGCTTTGAACCATTAGTCTCAATTCTCAACCTTCGTAGTAGCTAGGGTTACAAGCATGAGCCACTGGCTCATAGCTACACAATTATTTTTTACATAGCTATGAAATATTGATTGATAATCCCATTCATTTATATGTTGTGTAATGATAAATCTACATCATATCCATTAATTTCTGCATGTAACATTTCTTTTTAGTGAAAATGCTCAAAAACTTATCTTCTGGCTAGGATGAAATATCTATTCTTAACTATAATCACTTTGCTTCTTGTGGTATACAATTAATATATTTAGCTTTGGTCCTGGAAGTCTGATAATTAAAGTTACATAAAACATGAATTGTAAAGTGAAAGAAATTCATGGTTCCATTACTTGTTGTAAGAAAACAATTACGTTTTTTGTTTCCAATTATATTTCTGAGGGAATGTGTAATATTCATTGATTTAATTGTTAAAATTTATAACAGTTACATTATATCAAGTTGATTCAAACTTGTTTGGTCCTGGAATTTGAACTCAGGGTCCCTGAGATTTGTTGCAATTTTTTAACAATTTACCATTTCAGTCATGTCTCACTTCTGGCTTTTTTGCTGATTAATCAGAGATAAGATTATCAGGAAGTTTATTTTGTGGGCTCCCTTCAAACAGCAATACTCAAATCACAGCCTACCCAGTAGCCAGGATGAGATACATTCGCCGCCTGCTCCCAACTTCTATTCACTACTTGTATATGGGCTTTCATAGACTAAATTGTTTTACACTATTATTGAGTCCAACTCTTTCGTTTTCCTTTCCTATAATTTTAATGCCAAATTTAAGACTGCTTCATCTCAAAATTGTCAAAACATCTTTGCTTTACATTTAAATCTCTCTTTTTGTTTTATATGCCACGTTTTAATCCTGCTTGAAGTTAACATTTGAATAAATTGTGATGTTTAATTCAATGTTCACTTTTTAATTTTCCCAAATACTGCCTAACCTATCACATATTATTTAACTGAACGTCATCCCACAACTGTTGGGTTTTACCCCTTAGTTAATATTCCTTGATAATATTTATGTGGATCTAATCTGGTGCCCTACAGACCCATTGAGCTGTATAATCTTTCCTCTACAATTATAACAATTTTACACTAATAGCTTTAATATTGGACAGAGAAATATATTCCAGTTTATTTTTCTTTATCAATGACTCAAAGAGTGCTAGTCAGGTGTTTTTAGAAATTGTCATAAACATAAATAAAACTGTGAAACTGAGCGCTGTTGGCTCATGCATTTAATCCTAGCTGCATAGGAGGCTGAGATCCGAAGATTGTGGTTGAAATCTAGCTGGAATGGGAATGTCCGTAATACTGTAATGTCCAATAAACCACCAGAAAAGCAGAAGTGTCACAGTTGCTCAATGAGTAGAGCATTCACTTCGAACTGAAGAGCCGAGGGACAATTCCCAGGACCAGATTTCAAGACCCATGAATGACCAAAAAAGGGGAAGAGACAATTTATATCTTTTCTCAATTGTATCCTCTAATCCACAAAAATTATGTCTCCATTTATTTAGATTTTTGCTTTTATATTCAGCATTGTATAATTTTCAATGACGGTGAGTAAATAGCACTTTAATACATTTTGACAATTTGTGAAGATAGCACAAAGAAATTCACAGAAAACAGTTGAAATATAAAGGGCAATGGGAATGGAGAAAGCCAGAAACGGGTTAATCCGGCCCTTCATCAATATGTGAGAGTGTAAGATATTTCAATAAGATATCTTCATATAATTAATATACACCAATTAATAACTATCTTCCAAAGGCTTTGGCATTCAAGTATGACATAAAGGATAAACACACATTCTGCCGTGAAATGAAAGATAGATGAGAAAATGCATACTTATAATGATTGTGTAAATAAACTAAGAAATTCAATCAACATTCTGAGGGCTCCTGGCTCATTGGACTCGAAGGTTGCTGGTATCTAAATTAATTCTAAAATGTTAGACTTGATCCTATCTTTAAGACTGCTTAATACTATTTCATTTTGAGTCTTTGAGTTTTCTTTTTGTTGGTTGTGGTGGTGGTTCTGGGCCTTGAACCCTGGGCCTGGGCGCTGTCCCTCAGCTCTTGAACTCAAAGCTAGAGCTCTACTAGTTGAGTCATAGTACCACCTCCGGGTTTCTGGTGGTTTATTGGAGATTAGAGTCTCATGGACTTTTCCTGTACAGGCTGGCTTTGAACCATGATCCTCAGATGTCAGCCTCCTGAGTGCCTAGGATTACAGGTGTGAGCCACCAGCACCTGGCTCCTCTTTACAACATCTTAACCATAAAATAAAATAAAGTAAAATCCATAAAGGGCATGTTTGGCAAATAAAGTAAAACGATAACTTACAGACAAATGAAAATAATAATGTATGTATATTTATATATACATGTATGTACACATCTGTATATTCTTATATTTGTATACATATATAGGTATTCGAATATATACACATATAAGCATGAATATATGCATATGTACATGTAGTGTGTACAAATATACATTTATTTAAATAGACTTGGGTCAGAAATATATTAAGAGCATATTAATGCCAATGAAATAATTTAACCATTCTGAATAAGTTATCCAAAAATCCAAATACATATCTCTATAGTAATATAACAACAATCAAGGAACATATGGAAAGATCATAACATACCTAGACATTGCATACATATAGAGATTAGTGGAAATAGAAACAATAAGATAGCCCTGCACAACTATTATGTAGAAATTGCAATCTTTATACATTGGTGCTTGGCACTTAAAATGATATAGTCAGTTTCTTAAACATACTTGAAACTTTTAAGACATTACACATAGAATTGCCTCTTTAATCCAGCATTTTGAATTATAATTTTATATACAAAATAGATTTCAACATATGTCCAATGAGACACATATACAAGAATATCCATAGCAAAACCCTTTATAATAACATATAATAAAACATTGAAATGCCCATTGAGGATGTTATTCCAATATACACATGCATACATAACAATATGCTCTATCCATGAGAAAAACTTACATGGACTTACTTTGGAAACAGTGATATTACATGGGAGAAATGCATAAAATAGACTACATTTTCTAATTATATGAGGTTTTTAAAATAGGCACATCTGTAGAGGTAGAATATGAAATAATAGCTGCTCAAGGGGAGAGTAGGTTGAAATTATGACAGGAAATGACTATTAATAAATATTTGAGTATGTTGAGAGGGTAGTAATGATAAAATGTTCCTGAACTGAAGGTGATGTTCTTACTCCAACTCTTTAACATCCTAAGAATCATTGTACTTTATCGAAGAATTACAGATTGCACTTGCATTAACCTTAGGAAATTTTTTAGAATAGTAGTGGGTGAATCTGAGTGATAATTTAGAATGTAAAATCCCAGAATTCTATAATGCACATCTTTAGTATGTTGATTAATAAGATTATCAAGAAAATATGATATTAAGAGCCAGTGAATACTACCAATTCATGTAAGTTGAGCTATGATATAGGATTGAGAAGGACGAGGTATAATGATCATCAAGATGCATTTTATTGGCCCCGGAATGTGGCTTAGTGGTAGATACTTGCCTTGCATGTGTGAAGCCCTGGGTTTGATTTCTCAGTACTACATAAACAAAAAAGCAGGAATTGGCACTATGACACAAGTCATAGAGTACTAGCATGAGGTAAAGAAGCTAAAGGACATTGACAAGGCATGAATTCAACCCCCAGGACTAGGCAAAAAAAGTTGCATTTTATTAAGCCGGGCACTAGCGGCTCATGGCTGTAATCCTAGATAATCAGGAGGTAGATAATTGAGGTTTGAAGCCAGACCAGGCAAGAAAGTCTGTGATATTCTTATCTCCAATTAAATCTCAGAAAAATCAGAAAGTGCTGATGTGCCTCAAGTGATAGACTTCCAGCATTCATCTAAAGGAACTCAGGACAGCCTCCAGACCCAGATTTCAAAACTCAGGAGAGGAAAAAGGAAAAAAAGAACTCACTATACACTGTTAATATACTACTTTGTTAAACAGCAAGTCCCACACAACTAGTTAAAGTTAATTAAAAATATGATAAAACACAAGTCATTTTAGGAACCAGACAAAGATAGTATACACGGGACAAAGTAAATGTTATATCATCCAGTTTGATTTGAAATTTGTTCTATAGTCTTCTTACATTATTTATGAAATTGACAATAGTGCCAATTATAAGTCAATTTCCTTGAGGAACAGATTGTATTCTGCTGTCTTTTATATGAAATCATAGAGGTGATTTTTTTGGCATGTATTGAACTATATCTGATATTTAAAAGTAGATTGTCCTATTATAATATTAATTTAATCAATCATTTCATTTAGGGTGATGTTGGTTAGATTTTTTTCCAGTAAATCTTATCCCCTATAATAAATGAGAGCATGCTGTGACAGTCTCCTATTAATATGAAAACATACTTTATAAAATTTATTTAAAGGGCTGAAAGATTAAACTTGACTTCTGATTTTATACATTTCAGATTATGTTTCTTATCCTCATTGACTTGGGTTGGTGGTGGCACAGTACCCCATATCAGGAATATGTGTTGGAATATGTGTATTCATGGAAGCCAGGAAGTAAAGAAGAAGAGGAATAGGATTGGGAGAGGGAGAAGGAGGAGGAGGGAAGAGAGAGAGGGAGAAGGAAAAAAAGAAGGAGATGGAGACAGAGAAGAAAACGAAGGAAGTGGAGGAAAGGACTTTGGTCTTAACACCTTTGATCACAAGTTCTCAGTGACTAAAGCTCTACAACTATGCCCACATGAAAGGATTCAACTCTTTATGGCAACTTACTGAAATCTAATTATTAATCTCAATCTTTTATGATTTCAGATATAATTTCTAGAGTGTTGGGTAGATATTTCTATACATTGTGATAATATCTGTTCCTAAATATTTACTTGAATTAATCAGAGAAGCTATTTGGCATGGAGATGGTTTGGTTATACTATTGTTGGAGAAATATTTTGAGTGAAAATACATTTTATTTAAAAGATAAAGAAGCTTCAGAGATTTCATTTTGTGACCTTCAAAAATGACTATTTCATCTAATTCATAATGACTTTAATTTTTCATAATTTTATGACATTTCTATTCAAGTTTTTGTCATCTACAGTTAGGTTATTTCTTTCTAGTTGAAGAAAAAGTAAATACTAACACAATCATTTATTTCTTAATTATTCTATAGAATAGGAATAATATGGATTTCCTACCATTCAAAAATAAAGTATATCCAAGTTTATAGGAATAATTGCATAAGTCATGGAATATCTTGCTTTATCTCATATGGAGAGTGATTCAATTTCTAAAATTCACTGTTGACATAAAATACATGAAATTCCGTGTTTCGCTGAAATGTCTTGTTACTCAAAACTCAGAAATAAATGAGCAGTAATTAAGATTATTATATACTCAAAAAATGTTTGAATCTTTATTTTATGTCAAAAATGTTTAGGTTTAAAAGAAGAGAAAATCATGTGAATACAGTAGCTAATATTTAATTTAATGAAAAATTACTTCATTCACCCTGACACAGCCTATTGCTTTTAACTTACATGAGAAATTTAATTAACGATGCCTTCATCGTTTTTGAATATTAGAGTATTTCAATTTGTGCAAAGATTCTATCATTTATATCTTTGAGTATATATTTTTTCATAAAAATGAAAACATTTTTTCACACTGCAGGTTCAGATTCAATAACTAAATAAATATCTAAATGTTAATTTGTTAAATTGAGCTTCCAGAATTCAAATAATAAGAAATTTATTTTATTCTTACATGTATTATATCAGTGCTGAATATGGGTATCTCGAGCTTGTAATCCTCACTACCCAGGAAGCTGTGGTTCCTAGCCAGCCTTGACAACAAAGAAATCATCTTATAAATATGTTAGAAACAATTACAAGAAAAAAAACATTTGAATAATTATTTTGGGGTCCATTTCACCTAACATCAACTTATCTGACCTTTACTGCTTGTTTCAGACAGGTCCCTCCCCCACTGCTTTCATTGTATTTGATGTTGGTATAATTTGTGGAGGGGAAGGGAAAAAACAAATGCTTTAAATAAGGATAGAGGTGGACCCATTGCAACTATGAGGCGTAAAAGTCGTTACGTTGAAAAACGAACTTTACAACTTTGGCCGAGTGAGGGGCAGAATGGGGGTAGATGGGAAGGGTTTGGAAGGGGAAACAAAGGAGATGGCAACAATGCTTGATAAGAAATGTACTCATTACCTTGCCCATGTAACTATAACCCCTCTGTATGGTATTTTCACATAAAAAATAAAAATAAATTTAAAAAGCCCGACTTGGCAAGAGTTTGTGAGTCGCATTTCAATTAATCACACACACACATCACAACACACGTACCCACACACAAAGACAGAAGTGAAGTTGTGGCTCAAATGTTAGAGCAATGTCCTTGCTAGGAAAAAAATCAAGGGATAGGTCTGGAGTTCAAATCACAAGAACAACACACACACTATATTATGTATAAATTCTTATTTTAGTTTGAAAAAATAAGCAATATCATGGAAAGTAATATTTGTTACATATCAAGAAATTTTGTGAAGTTGTTTTTATTACAATTTGTCTTAAGATATAACATAGGTTATTAAAATTAATATTAATATAGTATATTTATAATTACTCATAACACCTTGGAGTATAACAGTTGGTATTTTTTCTATAGCCATAAGAAATATTCTGAGTAAAAGGAAGAAAAAGAATGAAATAAAGAAGGAAAGGAAAGGTAGGAAGAGAGAGAGAGAGGGGTATGGAGGGAGGGAAGGAGTAAGGAAGGAAAGAAGAAAAGAAGGAAGGAAGGAAGGAATTAAGGAATGAAGGAACAAAGAAACGAAGGAAGGGAGGGAGGGAGGAAGAGACAAAAAATTTTAATTTATAGAATGTGCGATTTAGCCCAACATAAACTTGTAATTAACCCTTTAGTAAATGCAAGTTTGCAATTTTCATTTCTCTGCGTATTCCCCATGCATGAATGAAACCAAAAAATGAAGGTTAAGAAATAACTAGGTGAATCTGTTTGCATCTGTAGTAAATATGTATGCAAATCTTTTTCTCATTTTCCATCCATCATCAAATAATTATTTGCAAACAATTTACATTTAGTTATAAATATTCTAAAAATTGAGCTAACCAAGGGATGTCAATATATTATATAATGTGAATATTAGTAATTATAATGCTATTAAAATTAGTCTTTATGTTATATTAATTGTAACAATTTTATTATGTATTTTATCTGACAAATTAGCATACTCTGATTTTGGTCTTTGTGGGTTCCTAATAGCGGACAGTAATTAAATGAAAGGAGATCTGTATTTGTTGGCACAAATGAACATTTCTGAAAGCAATTAACTCATTGGAGATTGTTCAAATACATCAGAAGGGCCTTAGAAAGGCTGTACCACGTTAATATGGGTACCTATGATGTGATTCAAGAGCCACTAAACAATCATACTTCACTTTGCCATCACTAAAATTATTCCCATTGTAAGAAGAATCATTCACATAATTTACATGATATAATCTTGTCCTTGAGTTATTATCTTCTGTGAAATAATATCCAAATGTACACCACACTGAGTTAAAGCAAAAGTAGCAAAGTATTTGACAATGTAACTCCTTCCAGATACACATGTTAAAATTCTATTCTCTTGTCTGGTGACATCAGAATCAACCTTTCAGCGATGACCCTGCAATAATGATCCTGACGAAAGAAGCCCAATACAATTACTCTGCCATGAGAACGTCCAGTAAATAGATTATGTTGAATCAGAAAGTAGACCCCCATAAGAAAAGAATTACTTTGAATAACCATTTTTAAAATCAATGTTTAAGCTTCTATAATATGGATAATACACTTCTGATGTTTTTAAGCTACTTACTTTGAAATATTTTAACAGCACAATGGCTGACAAAAAGCAAAGTTTTGATTTACATTTCACAAATTCTGATAAAAAAGGTTCATAGGGTTTTATTATTTGAATTTTATTCTCCAAGTCTCCGAGTTAAAAATATTTTAAAATGGGAATTGAATTGAGGTTCAACTCTCTATTCAACTATCATAATTAATTTTTTGAATATTTTTATTATCTTTGGTTGTACAAAGGAGTTGCCATTCACCGAAACAGTGTATAGGTATAGTGCATCTTGATCAATGTCACCCCTTTCAACACTCTCATCCACCCCTACCAATCAACCAATCAACTCCAATCCTTATGTATCTCAATATTATGTTATGGAATTTCTTGCAATTTAACAAAGCAGTTTACGTGTACAATGCACCTGGAATTGTGTTACCACTTCAACATCTTCAACCCCATTTGACACGACTCCTCGCTTTGTATATTTCAATTCTTGGAAGTATACAATAGATTCTTGCCTTTTCCCTTCAATTTCCTACCCTTCTCTCATTGCTCCCCACTATCCTCTCTTGCACTACACATTTACTGGTATTTATTTTATTGGGCTTTGACTTAGCCTTTTAAGAGAATTATAGTATTTTCACTCTCCATGGACTCTGACACTTCAGATAATTAATTTGTACTTCCTTGCATACCATCCAGTGTGTTTACCTTTACATTTATAGACATTCTTATCGACCACAAGAGAGGAAAGTCATGCAAACTAAGTTTCTCTGGGTCTGCTATATTTCACTTAATATTATTTCTAAATATTTCATTTCAGCTTTAGAATGGGGCAATATTATTCTTTCTGATGGATGAACAGAATTCCATTATGTATGTATTTATATGTTTGTACATATATGTATTTATGTTTGTATACATGCATTTACATACAAACATATATACTTGTAAACTGGGACAAATAAAATTAGATATACATGTAAATATAACTTATATATACATATATATGATTCTTGATCTCTTTTTACAATGAGAGGCATCTGGGCTGATTCCATATGTTGGCTACAAAAAACAATGCAATAACTTTTCCTAGCAAATATTGACATGCCAAAACTAAACCAAGATGAGTTAATCTATCTTAATAGGCACATATCAAGCATTGAAATAAAAACAGCAATAAGAGACCTCCCACCTAAGAAAAGTCCAGGACCAGATGGTTTTAAAACGGAATTTTACAAGGCCTTCAAAGCAGAGCTCACACCAATACTACTCCAACTCTTCAATGAAATTGAAAGAGAAAGCTCACTAACGAACACATTCTATGAAGCCATCAAAACCCTCATCTCAAAACCAGGCAGGGACTCATCAAAGAAAGAGAAATATAGACCCATTTCTTTTATGAACATTGAAGCAAAGCTTCTCAACAAAATTTTGGCCAATCGACTTCAACAATTCATCCAAAAAATCATACATCCACGATCAAACAAGATTCATTTCAGGGATGAAAAGCTGGTTCAATATATGCAAATCAATTAATATTATTCATCACATCAACAGGAGCAAGAATAAGAACCACATGGTTATCTCAATAGATGCAGAAAAAGCATTCGACAAGATCCAACACCCCTTCATGATGAAGGTTTTGGAAAAATTAGAAATCCTTGGAACATTCCTCAATACAATAGAGGCTCTAAATGACAAACCTACAGCCAGCATTATACTCAATGGTGAAAAACTAAAGCCATTTCCTCTTAACTCAGGAACAAGACAAGGATGCCCACTCTCTCCACTTCTCTTCAATCTAGTATTAGAATGCCTAGCTACAGTAATAAGACAAGATGCAGACATAATGGGGATCCAAATAAGGAAAGAAGAAATAAAACTCTCCCTCTTTGCAGATGACATTATCTTGTATTTAAAGAATCCCATAGACTCCACTCCCAAATTACTCAAGCTGATTCAAAACTTTGGCAAAGGAGCAGGTTATAAAATTAACCCCCCAAAATAAAGGCTTTTCTCTATGCCAACAATGAGAAAAGTGTGGCTGAAATTAGGAAAGCAACTCCATTTGTAATAGCACCACAAAAAATAAAATACCTAGGAATTAACTTAACCAAAGAAGTGAAGGACCTCTATGATGAAAACTTTAAAATCTTGAAAAAGGAAATCAACACAGAACTTAAAAGATGGCAAAACCTCCCATGCTCCTGGATTGGAAAGATTAACATCGTGAAAATGGCAATACTTCCCAAGGCTATCTACAAATTCAACGCAATACCTATCAAAATTCCAACCTTCATCTTCAAGGAAACAGAAGAGGTAATCCAAAAATTCATATGGAACAATAAAAGACCCCGAATAGCAAAAACGCTCCTCAACGGAAAGAACACTGCTGGAGGAATATCAATACCAAATTTCAAACTCTACTATAAAGCCATAGTAATCAAAACAGCTTGGTATTGGCGTAAGAACAGACCTCAGGACCAATGGAATAGAATTGAAAACCCAGAAATGAACCTACAGACCTATAGCCATCTAATCTTTGATAAGGGAGCTAAAACAATAGAATGGAAGAAAGACAGCCTCTTCAGTAAATGGTGCTGGCAAAATTAGTTAACTACAATTAGAAAACTAAAGCTAGTTCCTTATATATCACCCTGCACTAGAATCAACTCCAAATGGATCAAAGACATGGAACTCAAAGCAGACACTCTGAAAACATTACAGGATGGAATAGGAGAAACCCTAGGTCTCCTTGGCTCAGGACGAAATTTTCTGAATAGAGACCCGGAAACACAACAAATCAAAGAAAAGTTAGAAAAATGGGATTGCATAAAGTTGCAGAGCTTCTGCAGGGCAAATGACATAGCTAGCAAGATCAATAGAAAGCCCACGGATTGGAAGATGTTTACTAGCTATATAACGGACAAGTGTCTCATATCTAAAATATACTTGGAACTCAAAAAATTAAACCCCCCAAGAACAAATCCAACTAATTTTACCTACAATTTCCTTTATATGATAGCATATTTTTCTGCCAATCAGAGACAAAATTATTTTAAATTATGATATGAAAAATGCATCATCATGAATGAATGAAATCAAGGAGTAGATGGCTCAAGTGCTGGTTGGTTCTGTTATTCTCATTATTTTGAATGATCTGGTGTTTTTATCTGTGTGGAATTATGAATGTATTTTATGTCTGGGCAGGAAAATTTGATTATTAGATCACTGCTGACACCGAATGTCAGGAATCTAACCTGAGTCAGAGTGGTAAATATGTGTGTGTGTGTGTGTGTGTGTGTGTGTGTGTGTGTGTGTGTGTGCGCGCGTGTGTGTGTGTGTGTGTGTGTGTGTGTGTGTGTGTGTGTGTGATTGTGTGTGTGCCTGCAAGTCTGTATTAAGAAGAAATTATCTTATTTCCCTCAGGATACATACTTAATTCTATAAGTTATACTTCATTAATGACAGCAGGTAAAATTAATTAACATTTTGAGACATATGTTCATGATCCTATGTTTGCATGAACAAACTAAAAATTTATATTTTGGGTATGAGTTTTGTGGAAGGTCAGCTGAAAGTATAAATATCTTGAGAAAGATGTCAATGGCAATCATTTCAGTGTGGATCAATTTTAGACAACACTTGGAAGGATATGTAATCATATATGAAAATGCAACATTTATTGATTTTCAAAAGCTACACTATTCGAGAAATATTTAGGAAAACACGTTAAATTATGGAAACATAAAAGTAATGTGATTATTTATTGCATACAGTTTTATATTTAGTTTCATCAAGTAAAAATGCCATTTATTTCTACTGTATAGGAAGGAAAACCCTAAATATTACAGTTTGTGCCATATTTCACATTGAGAAGCTTTGTCTATATCAGTAAGTTTATTTCTTTTGTTTCTGCTTTCCTTTTCATAATTCTGCTTCTCATAGTATTCTTCTAAGGACTTTTTCTTTCTGATAGTTTGGGGCTTGAACATACAACATGCTCTCAGTTTTGTTTTGTTTTTGGCTCACACTAGTCAGTCTACTATTTGAACCATGCCCCAGCCCAGAAATTTTTGTAGTTAATTGGAGATAGAACCTCATGAACTTTCCTACCAGCCTGAAAAACCATTATCCCACAAGTCTTATACTTCTTAATCACTAGGATTATAGAGATGAGTCTTGGATCAGAAAAGTCAATGACTTTTCGTGTTTTATACCTTCCACATGTTTGTTAGTAATTGCAATAATAAAGTACCACAGATTGGGTAGCATTAGCATTGTAAATACATTTTCTCTGAGTTGGTGGAATTTGAACTCCAAGATTAGAGTTGGCTTCTGATTCCTCTTTCCTTGGCATATTCAAGGCATTCTGCTTCTCTTGGAGTAGACTTCAACTTAAATGCTACCTTTGAGATTCTGTTTCCATATGCAGTCACTTTGTAAGACAATGGGTTTTTTATCTTTACTCTGATTTCAGTGGGACATAACATATTTCTTAATAGATAGAAGAAAATCTCTAATATGAAATTATTTGTTTAGGGCATGAAAGTTATGGTTATACTTTTAAAAAATAGCAAAAGAGGTAAAGGTTTTATTAGAGCTTGTAAGCCAATTATGAAGTCTTGACCTTAGATATGCCACATTTAAATTCCCAGTGCTACTGGAGGATTGAACTCAAAACCTACACTTGTGAAACAGCATCTCTACTACTACCATACCTGCAGATTAAATTTGATTGCTTATTTTGAGGTAGTATCAATATGCCTGGGCCTGCTTGGACTGAGGTTCCCCTAACACAAACATAAAACATTTTACCTGGAATTGGAATTCTTTAAGCTCTGTTTTCCAAGTCGATAATATTATAGATTTAAGCCACTTTATCCAGTAAAAGTATACAACATCAAAATATCTTGATATTGCCTATATTTGTGTTTAACATATATAGCTAACCTTAATTTTCTCCCTCTTCTGTTTAGTACTCTGAGTTGAAAACATTGGCTTTCTTGATATATATGGCTTTGTTTTGGATGGAATCCCATCACAATCAAAAAAGTCTCACAAAATTTTATGTCAAAGATCATGGAAAAGAAGGCTTCAGAAAACACTGAGCTTTAAGTTATAATTGCAGTACTATTTATAGTGTTAGTCAATGCTTGTTTAAGTATCAGGAGGAAGGCAGAAATGTGAAAGATGTCAGGTCTCTGTAGAAATTTTGTAGTTGTCACTTCATGTTATCTTCCTTCCTTAAAGCTTGTTTTATTAAAGCTCTCTGGGTGTATATTGGTTGGACTGATGGGTAATCATCCCTGGAAATAAAGCTGATTTTAAAAGGCTAATGGTGTGGTAAAAAAAGGAATGGTCAGAATGAGCACAGATATTGTCACAGATTGAGTCGACCAGGTTAACTGATGAACAGCAAAAAAAAAAAAAAAAAAAAAAAAAGCAATGTTTCAAGTTTGATCATCCACATTGGAACATATACAGATAGATAGATATACACATATACATATACATATATATATACATATACATATACATATACATACATGAAATATTAAATCTCCAGTAGATTAGAGAGAAACAGCGTGACAGGTATTAAACTATATAAAACTGGTTGCAGGAAAGGTACAGTAAAATAAAGATAGTTTAGCATAGATTTTGCATAGATTTTGTAAAGGATGAGAATTCTTCCTTCATTATATTCTTTTCAAATATCCTTATTATGTTTAAATTTTTTGTGAAAATAACATACAGAGTGTTTACAATTACAGGGACAATGTAATGAGTACATTTCTTATCAAGATTGTTACCTCCTTCTTTCTATCCCTTTATCATCACTTTCCATCTATATTTCCTGACCCTCTCTCCCATCTTGAGCCAAAGTTGTAAATTTCATTTTTCTACATAACATTTTGTACATCTCATGGTTGCACTGGATCCACCTGTTTTCCTATTTAAACAATTTGGTTTTTCCCTTCCCCTCCACAAATTATACCAACATCAAATACAGTGAAAACTAGGTTAAGTTTTTTTTTTATATTGTAGTAAGAGCATCGATACAATGCTGAAAATTTGAATTACACAAAATATGCAACATGGGTAGGCACTGCTGGTTCAAGGATATAATCTTAGCTAGTTAAGAGGCTAAGATCTGAAGATCACAGTTCAAATCCAGCCTGCATAGGAAAGTTCATTAGATTCTTATCTCCAATTTACCACCAGGGCAAATGGAGTTCCAGTTCAGATTGTATGTCTAGCACTCGCTTAGAACACAAAAACCCCATCCAGGTATTGAGTTTAAACCCTGGGATCAACAGAAACAAAAATATAAAATAAAACATGGAGTTAGATATTTTATAATGAAGCATAATTTAATATACTCTACATTGTTAGAAAGAATAGACTTCTGTGTTAGCTTTATAACCTACCATAATAAGTGATGTTGTCGACTTATTAAACAGAAATGCTTATTCAGCTTTACAAGTTTGAAGGGTTCAGCGTATGTTCAGTTGGTTTTATTACTTTGGGAGCCTGAGACAAGACAAGGGCAAGGTGGGGAGTATATCAAAGAGAAAAGTCTTTTACCTAGACTGATTAAAAGATAAAATAAGAAAATAGTTGAGAGTCTATGTTCTCACAGCTTTCACGCTGAAGAACTTAATCTCCAGAACTATTCAGATATTCTCCACAGTCTGGGAGGAAATAGAAAGTCATTTTTCTTTAACACATAGATCTTTCTGGGGCATCGTAAATTCAATTGGCAACACCTTCACAAATCATAATGACTTGTCCAGGGGAAGACGGAAGTAGATATTTCTGTAAATTCTAATCAGCACTCAGCAGACTAAATATTTTATGGAATTGCTATTAAAATATTTTCTTGCAGACAGAGTGGGTATTTATACTACAAATGTATGTATCTGTGGGTTTCTATGTGTGTATGTGTGAGTTTCAATAAACTAATATAACAATGTAGAGAAAAGTATTAGTGGGGCTGGGAAGGTGGCTTAGTTGTGGAGCCCTTGCCTTGCATGCATGAGGCCCTTGGTTCGATTCCTCAGTACCACATAAACAAAAAGAAAAAAGCCAGAAGTGGCGCTGTGGCTCAAGTGGTAGGGCGCTAACCTTGAGCTGAATAGCTGTGCGACAATGCCCAAGCCCAGAGTTCAGGCCCCACAACCGGACCCGCCAAAAAAAAATTATTATGGCCTTTCACTTTTCTTCTTATACTATGAAAGTCTGTCACAATTCCCAATGAAATCATATCCAAGATTCAAACATTAATGCTGTCCCAAAAGTTTTGCATGCATGAATGGCTGGGAAGGTGGCTCAGTGGTAGAGCACATCCCTTCCTTACCAAAAGTTTTGCATGCCAACCAAAGTTCATCTACCTCATTTAAGATGGCCATGGTATATAAAATTTTAAGTCCTCCAATTATGTTGTCACCAAGGAAACAACATATAATATTTCTTTAAAAATACCTAGATTGAGGTCCCTGGAAGATGGCAGAGGAGAAGCTGGAGACAAAACAATCTCTCCCATATAAAGCAGTTTTAGAGTTCCAGTGAACAGTCCTAAGCTAGAGAATCACACCAAGTGTGACAGGACAGAGAGTTAGGCCAGAGCGGGAAAATCCAGGGAAGGAGACAGATCGGATCTCTTTCCTGTGGTGGCAGCAGCGGCGACAGCGGCGCTACCACCATACCTGAAACAGAGAGAGTCTGGGACCAAAGAGCCAGACTCCGCTGGCAAGCGGATTCTAGGCAACACCAGCAAGAACGGACAAGGAGCAGGCATCTTCATCCTGCAGTTCGCAGACCAGAGAGGACACAGGAACCAAGATTCAGTGTGAGTAGAAGCCTGATATCCTCACTCCTTCTCAGGGAGCAGAGGAGGGAAGGCCACCCATCCCCCCTCAGTACAGAGATCTCCATCTTGGATACCAACAAAGCTTGGCGGAGCTGCTAGCTCCAGCTCAGGCCTTGGAGTAAAACGAGGGTCATTTAGCATGTCACAAGAACTTAATAGCGTGACCTGGCAGACTCAGCTCCACCCAGGGAAAGGTCACCCAGTTTGGGCGCCATCCCTTGGAGTGGCTTTCTTCATCGAGCAATCAGAGCCAGAGGCTGCCCCTCCCTTTAGCAGCCTAGACACCAGTAAACAGAAACCCTGAGAGTGGCTCCAGGCTGGGCTCTGTGAGTTTCTCACAAACTAGCCCCCAGGAAAAGCTACTGTTTTCTGAAAGGCCTCAACTCTACCCAGAACCTAGCCTCATCACAGCAACTCCAAACTTGAGGAAATAACCATCTCCCTCTTTTGTGATACACAAAGCACACCCCTCTCCCATTGAACTAATGGGAGTAGGATCGCAAAATCCTGGGTAAAGCAGAGCACCTTTCTGCCTGTCCAAAAAAACTGACTTAAGAAACCAACCAAGGGACAGGACCACAAGCAGACCAGAGACTTCAACCAGAGGCTGATTACAGACACAAGGGAGATACAGGATTTTTCCCAACAATCCCAAAAAAATAAAAGAACTTTTTTTCCCCTCTTCTTCTTTTTTTTTATACCATTTACAAAAACAATTTTTTTTCTTTTCTAAAACTTTTTCTAATTATTAATTTTTACCTTTTTTGAAAAAAAATGTTTTTTAGTAACTTTTTTCCCCTTATAATCTTTATTTTAGGGATATATGCATGTGTGCGCTTTTCTTTCTTTTTTTTTTTTCGTTTTGTAAAATAATTTTTTTCTTTTTTTTTTTTTTTTTGCTTAGCTCGACTGAACTTCTGATCTTTTTTTCTTTCTTCCTTATCCTTCTCACCTTTTCCTCTCTTTTGTTCTTCTTTATGGGACTAAATTACTGTTCTACACATCCTCATATAAACCTGTAGTTGACTATTAGAACCTATCCCCCATTGTGTACACACTGAATCCACAAATTTATCACTCAATTCAAAACTTCTGAGACTATGACTCCTTAATAGCAGTACTACTTCTTTTACCTATATACTATTTTAAGTATTTTTATTTTTAAGTTTTTCACATCTCCTTTATATCCCTCCCTTTCTCTCGTTATATTCACGTTCTCTGAATAGTTTGTTCTTGATGTGCATATTATTATTTTTCATTTTTCTATTTTTTCTGGTCTCTTTTTTTCACTTTCTCTTTCTTCTTGTTCTCTCTCTCTACTTTCATCCTATCCAACCTATTTCCTGCTTTGAGACTAGGACTTAGTTAAGTTAACTCTCCCTGTACCTTCCCACGTCACTCTATTCCTATTTTTCACCCACATCTATCCCTAAACCTAATAATTTCTGGTTTACCAAATTCTTCTTTGCGGTTCATAGCCCATTAATATACAGTTGTTTGATGTTGAGTAGAGGTATCTATAGAATTAGATTGTATCTGTAGACTATTGAATGCAAATTCAGACTTTGGTTGATGCTTGCCTTAAGTTAGTGTTCTAGCACAAAACTGGTGTTACTTTCATCCCAAATGGGTAAAGTAAGCAGGAAAGCCACAAGAAAAATGGAAAATCTGGGTATCTCCACTCCCACTCATGATAATCAGGGGACAGAACAGATACTGAATAATCCAGAGGAGAGTTCCCAAATAATTCTACAAACACTGCTGGCAAGCATGATAAATAAAAAAAATTGAAAACATACAAAGAACTCTGTATGAGCGTGATAGGGAGAGAGAGGAGGCAAAGAAAAGGTCAATGCAGGAAAAGATTGAAAACCTACAAAGGATTCTGTATGAGCAGGAGAGGGAGAGAGAGGAGGCAATCCAAAGAATTATACAGGAATATCATGAGCATGAGGAAGCTACTCAAAAACTGATACAGAATTTGCATGAGCAGCTTGAGAATACTCAAAGAGAAAGACAAGAATGGCATGAGCAGGCTGAGAACACACAAAGAGAACTACAGGAATCGCATGAACGGGAGGAAGCTAAGCAAAGAGAAACACAGAAATTGAGAGAGCAGGATGAGAATACACAAAGATCACTAAAGGCATTCATGGGATCCATTAACAAAGAGCTGAAGGAATTCAGGGAGACCACAAAGGGAATGCTGAATGGAACACAACAGAAGGAATGGGTGTCCAAGGAAACCATAATCAATCAACTAAGTGATTTGAGAATAAACACTGAACACCAAATTAAGGAAATAAACTAGTCCATAAGATCTAAAACAAAGCTTCAACAAAGAATTGGAAGCCATCAAAGCTGACCAATTAGAAGGAAAAGAAACAAAAAACAAAGTAGAAAGTCTTGACAGCAGGTTAGACCATGCATAAGATCGAATCTCGAGGATTGGCAATAGCCTAGATATAATATAGAAAGAAGATACAACCATCCAAGACAAGTCCAAGAAACTAAAACTAGATCCTAATATATCACCCTGCACCAGTATCAACTGGATCAAAGACCTCGGGGTCAAAGCAGACAATCTGAAAACATTACAGGATGGAATAGGACAAACCCTAGGCCTCCTAGGATCAGGCCGAAATTTTCTTAATAGAGACCTGGAAACACAACAAATCAAAGAAAGATTGGACAAATGGGATCGCATGAAGTTGCAGAGCTTCTGCATGGCAAAGGACATAGCTACCAAGATCAATAGAAAGCCCATAGATTGAGAGAAAATATTCACTAGCCATACAACAGACAAGGGTCTCATACCTAAAATATATGTGGAACTCAAAACATTAAGTCCCTCAACAACAAATCTTCAAAGAAACAACTGCCCAATAAATAAGTGGGCTAAAGGCTTGAAGAGAAACTTCTCTGAAGAAGAAAGAAGGATGGCCATTAGACACATGAAGAAATGCTCAACCTCCTTAGTTATAAAAGAAATGCAAATCAAAACCACATTTAGATACCACCTCACTCCAGTTAGAATGGCTATAAACAAGAACTCTAACAACAACAGATGCTGGAGGGGATGTGGACAGAAGGGAACCTCACTTCATTGTTGGTGGGAGTGTAAACTTGTTCAACCACTTTGGAAAGCAGTATGGAGGCTCCTCAAAAGACTTCACATAGAGCTCCCCTATGACCCATCAATCCCACTTTTGGGCATTTACCCAAATGTTTACAAATAAGACCACACTAAAGCTACCAGCACAACTATGTTTATTGGAGAATTATTTACCATAGCTAAGATATGGAACCAACCAAGATGCCCCTCAATAGATGAATGGATCAAGAAAATGTGGTATATACACCCAATGTAATTCTAGGCCTCCATCAGAGTGAATGACATTGCCCCATTTGTTAGGAATTGGAAAGCCTTGGAAAAAATTACATTAAGTGAAGTAAGCCAAACCCAAAGAAACATAGGTCCCATGATTTCCCTTATTTGCAATATCTAGTATATGTGTGAATCAAGCAGAAAAGGTCAGATAATGTGATGTTAACAAAATGAAACGTTAGGTATGTATTTAAATGTTCTTTTTTCTTTCATGCATTTGTTTCTAACCCATTTATAAGGTTATTTCTGTGTTGCTTTGTATGTCCCTCCCCCACATTATAACCCTTGCTTTCACTCTATTTGATGTCGGTATAATTTGTGGAGGAGAAAGGGAAAAACATGTCGTTTATGGATACAGGTGGACCTGTTGCAACAATGACAAGTACAAGTCGTCATGTCAAAAACGAAGTTTACAACTTTGTTGGGGGGGGGAAGGCTGGGAAGGGATGTGAAGATTAAACAAAGGAGGAGTCTGCAATGCTTGATACGAAATGTACTCATTATCTTGCCCCTGTAATTGTAACCCCTCTATACAGTATGTTCACAATAAAGAAAGAGAAAAAAATTACAATCTATAACGTGTATCTGTAATGTTAGTTGTGTCAAGTCACCATCGGCAGCAATCATTTTTAGATCTCACTATGTCCTGTCTAATGCTAGATAATATTTCATTAATTTGTCTTACTTTTTTCTAACAAAATTCATTATGAATGGCAACATCACAATTTTCTAGTGAGCATCAACACATCTTCAACATATTTATTTCAACAAACAACATTTTGCATTTGGTTGTTGCTAAATTTTGCCAGCACTGGGCCTCTCCCTGAACTTCTTTGATCCAGACTAGCACTCTACCAATTGAGCCACAGTACCAATTCCAATTTTTCTGCTTATGTCATATTGAGGAATCAAATCAAGTGCTTCATGCATGCGAGGCCAACACTCTACCACTAACCACATTCCCAGTTATTGGGACATTTGTTGTTGTTGCTGTTGTTGTTGTTTTAAGATAGCATTTTACTATGTGTCCTTCTATTGGCCTAAAACATAGGCTGGTCTCAAGCTAACTACTAAATCTTCCTCTCATGTTCAGAGATTACAAACATTGACCACCATATTCGGCTCAGGACTCTGTGAGAGAATACTCTTTTAGATGTAGAAAGAGTTATTCTGTCTTCCATGGATTCTGTGGTTTTTGCATTCAGCACTTTTAATCACATTCATGTCCTGGTGTGTTTCCACTTCTAGATCAATAGTAATATTTCAGGTTCTGAACTTGAAACTGATCCCTGCCATCCAATAACTTCACATTCTTGTGAATAGCACTAGTTGGCCTCATGAGCATAGCAGCTAGCTGGAGCTGAGCTATCTGATGGCCTTGGGCTCCAACAATGCAATCATTTCTGTGCACAGACTGAAAACTATCATAGATAATTTTGATTTACTCCATTCTATTCTCAGCTAAATTCTATTCTCAGCTTTGTATGGTTTAAAATATCTAGAATATTAATTAATATTTTCCTACATTCTCAAAAGTAACATATGTCTTTCTCTAAAATTCATTCAAACATGCAAAAATATTAATGTAGTTGCTGTCCAACTATGGCTCATATTTTAAAACCTGGCTACTTTAGAGGTAAAAATCGGAGGATCCTGGTTTAAAGCAGCCTATGCAGAAAAGTCTGAGATATTTCTCCAATTGAGAAACCAAAATCCAGAAGTGGAGATGTTGCTCTCGTGGTAGAGTGTCAGCTTTGAGCAAAAAGTTTAACAGGAATATTAGGACTACTCCTGACTCCGTTGCCTCATTGAATTTTGCTTCATAAGTTACAAAATATTTTGACATATTTTTGGTTTGGTGTTTGGAAGAGGTTGGCTTTTGAAGTACTAGTGGGCCAGTACTCAGGCTTGAACTGAGGTTCTGGAGCTCTTGCTTAGATTGCTTTACTCAATGTTGTCACTGTGCCCCTCGAACCACATCTCCACTCCTGGCTTTTTCTACTTAATTGAATATAAGAATTTGAGGATTTATTAGCTTGGGTGGGCATCAAACTGTGATCCTCAGATCCCATCATTGTGAACAGCTAAGATTACAACAATGACCCAGAGGCTGAATATATTGTGCTCCCTATGAAACCTAAACAAGGACACATAATTCTGAAGCATGTGTGTAAGATTATGCATTTCTCTGTACAGTATTTTCACAATAAAAAGAAAATTAGTTAGAAAATATAGCCCTTATATGTGTGTATACATTATATAAATGTGCAGAGGGAAATGAGGATGTATCCGCTGATTTTGAGGAAAGATTTCAACTATGGGTTTTCACAGACTGGGCTACGCTGTACAGAATGCTTGAGACTAATGGTGAGGTAATTGATGTCATCATCTCTTTCATCTACATCCCTTGTCAACATGTGCATATACTGTGGTGTAATCATGATTATTTTTTGTATGAGAGACAGTACTGGGGTTGAATTCATGCGATGCTAACACTCTACCATTTGTAGCACAGCTCAGCTTTCTGTATTTACTGTTTAAATGGAGGTAAGAGTCTTTTTTGCTCAGTTGGCTTTGAACTGAGTTCCTCATATCTCAGGGTTGTGAGTAGCTATTTTTACAGGCCTGAGATTCCAATACCTAGCTTTTCATTATTACTTTTACAAGCTATCTGCTCACACACATTCCTTGCATTCAAAAATCTCACTGTTCAGGATGACAAGATGTGAGGAAAGATGGGTGAGTGGATAAGTTACCAAATGGGCCTCTAGCCCCATTAACATCATTCTGGAAGTAAGTTACATTTCAGTCAGTGAGTACATATTTCCAATTTCACTCTGCCTTTTTTGAATGCCTTTTTAAACTGTCTTTGATACATCTTTTAAACATTATCTCCCAAACAGGAGATATTATGTTAATGTATTTGATACTATTTCAAATAGGCATGTTGTTGTGTGTCTTGATGTCTGTTGTCAAAGGCCGTCCATCTGGGCTTCAGGAACAGAGCTAATGTTTCCTGTGAGCTGGTTGCAGAAAGGAAGGTTTTTCCTGGCCAGGCTTTGACTTGGAATCCATTCAGCTTAGACTTCTAAGTAGCTAGGATAACAAGCATGAACCACCACCAACCGGCTTGATTTAGAAGCATTGTTTCTCATTCATTGATTTTTTTTCCCTGGAAGGTTGATCTAGACAGACTGCTTGTACCTCATGATAATGTAATTTGAATAATACCCTTTGCCTCTGGCATTTCTGAAACTGTTTTCCACAGTTCTATGAAATTGTTCTAAAGCCAATACATTTTCCTTCTGAGATGTTAGGTGGCTTATTTAAATCTCTTATCCTTTCCTTTGGCAAAACAATCCGGATGTTTCTGTAAAACCCTATTTCTTGAGATTATTAGAGATAGAAGGTATCATGTACACACTTTCAAATAGTCTCTCCTTTTATAAACATATGTTATAAGATTGGGTGGAAGAATGATGACTTTTGAATTAATTTGATAACCACTCTAGAATTTTTAAGCTTTAATGCTTATTAATTCAAAGGAGGATTATAAACATTCAGAATAGTGGAATGTAGCTACTTCTCATTAGATGTATGTGGAAAGATGATTAGAATTCTTATGATTAATAAAATATATCTTCAAATTTGCAATGGTTGACTGCTATGCTAACTGGGAGGAGACATTGGTGCTGCAAGCGGTTTGAAAGTTGGTAATGAAGCAAAATATCCGGGGAGAGAATTTGCTAAGGATATAATTTCCAAGACTCATACCAAATACATTGAACTAGAATGCTAAGTGATGAATGACTGAGCACCTAATTTTATTTGTTGGCTTCTTTGTTTTTGACGTCCTGGGATTTGGACCTAAGGACTGGGTGCTGTTTATTAGTTGTTTCTTCAAGGCTAGTGATCTTCCAGTTTAACCACAGCTTCATATCCATATTTTTGGTGTTTAATTGGACATGTCTTACCAAATTACTTCTTTGGGCTTCCTTAAAACTCATCCTCAGATATCAGCCTCCTGAGTAAGTAGGATTCCAATTGTAAGCCACCAGAGCCCAGCTAGAATCACATTTTAGAATTATTCTTTCTGTGAATCAGATGTGTCTGACTGCTATTTTAGCACTTTGGTTCCAGTGGGTCATGTCAGTTTTATACTAAAATCAGAAACATTTCTTCTTGTAATCCACAGTATCCCATATCTATCTAATTTATTCCTATCTTCATTTCTGACCTCTTTTTTCTTCATTGTACATTTCAATTCTTACTTCACAAGCAAGCATGTCAGTGCTGTTTTCCTTTTCTGAAACAAGTCAGGTCCATTCCCATCAATGGGGAATGTACTTGCTGTTCTTACTGCCTGGAGTACCTTCCCCTAGATAATTGCCTGGATGATGGCTCTCATATCAACTATCTCTTGTTCAGGGTTATCTCCTCCCATCCTCACTGTGAAGTTGTTGCTACAAAATCACCCATGTCATGTCTCTGATATATAGGAATTACCATTATGATTTCTGGTTTTCGTTTCAGCATGAAATCGGTGAGAAGAGAGTCATATTCACTTCTGTTTCTCCAATACCTATAATAGTGCCTAATCCTTAGTGTTCAGGAGTATTACATGGAGATCAGCCTTCTCCAGTTCAATTTATCCTAGCTTCTGGTCAGGACAGCTCTTCAAGCTGAAGTCTGGTGGCTAGTAAGTCATTCCCTCTCATTATTTGTGCCTGGTGGTATTGTTGAGTCCACTTCAGGGCAAAACCAGTGCCTAACACCTATTTGTTGTATGGCAAAGGTGGCTGTGACATGATAGAAGTTATAGCCATTATTTTGTGAAGCTGTGTGAGGACATTCACCCCCACATAATTTCTTCCATATACGTGTCTCCTTTGCCCAGGAGTGCATTCAACAATTCAACAACCAAACTGTCACCCAGTTCCTGATACACTCAGAATATGTTTCCATTTCCTTTAAAAAAAAATTCAAGACATGCTTTGGTGATTTGTCATTGAATTACTGAAACAGGGTATATAATTTTCTGTGTTTGTAAGTCTTTGTCCATCTCTCTTGATCCCTTGCCATATTTCTTTGTGTTTGCAGCTTGGGAAGGGAAATAAGGTTTAACTCAGTATAGTCAGAGATTATAGTTCAGAAGGCTCTTTTTAGATCCTTTTGGAGGGAATGCCTACTTTCTATCTGATGTTCTACAGATGTCTTGGTACAGAAACTGAGTAGAGTGTCATAAGAGGCTTGTCCTGATTTCTACTGACTTTCCTCTGGGTTTGGGGAGTGTGGTCCCACTGAATATGTGTCTCTTTGCTACACTGAAGGGCCCAGGCCTCCTCTGAAAATCTAAGGCCTTGGGGGTAAGAGCGACTAAACCTCAGAACCCAGCTTCCCACATCACTAGGATTACAGGCCTGAGTCTCATGGACTCAACTCATAGCTGCATTTTTATACATAGCGTAGTCAGTTTTATTATATTCTCTTCATAGACAGATATATACAAATACATGTATATGTTTATTCATATATTTATAATCAGTGTTAGATCTAGAAACACATGAATATATATTAATATAATCATATAATTATAATCAAATTATAGCTGTATTTCCCCAAAAATATTTTACACTAATATTTTGTGAAATAATTACTCAAGACTAAAAATTTAAATGTCTTTGTAGTTTGAAAAATCATATTCAATTTTATATATTATACAATATACTATATATAACATCAAGAATATAACATGTATTTACATACAACTGATTTAGTTGTGTTATTTTCCTTCCTGATTTTGTGTTTGTTCATCTATGTAAGCCTTCTTTCTTCTATTGATGATGGTTTTTACTTTCCAGTATACATATTTCCTATATATTTTGTCAAATATCAACCATAAGTAGATTTTTGTATTATTGGAGCCAAATTTTTCTTCCATATTTACCCAAAGCACAAAGAAAATTTATACAGATTTCAACTCACTGTTGGAAGAGTGTCCCACATACCACTATAAGTATTGTGTCATTTGTCTCAATTGAGAGAATAGCTTTCTAGGACATTTTATCTGCTGTCCAAACCTTTTCTATCCCCCTTATCACCACAGCCAGGCATAGCCTGGCTTCTTTTCCGCTCACTGTGCATTTATCAGTTCCATTTATACACAGTAGGCTCTCTTGTTAAGCCCCCTGTCACTCTGTGTTTTCCCCCCAGCGCACACATATGCACTATGCTTCAGATTGTAGGCTTAAAAAGAAACATATTTAGGATTAATAAATCTACAATATATCAAAAACGTTGATATTTTAATAAAGTTGGAAAAATAAATATATTTAACATTTTACAACAATCAGAACAAAAAGAAAAATAAAGATTTTTCCAGGAAGGGGGAATGGAATCTCTAAATCTAGATTGGCCCCTAAGTTGCCTTCAGGCAGAAATTCTGCCTCAGAGTCCTCCAAGGGATTTACTTCCTCATTAAAGACAGGATTTTCTTGCTGAGTCTAGGGAGGGACAGATTCTAATTTCTTAATTGGAAATTGGATCCCCTGCAGAAGGACAGATTGGTCTGGGTATTCTGTGAGGAAAGATTCTCTTTCCTCAACTGAATCTACATTTTGGACCTTTCTTATTGGTTTTCCTGAACATAGACTGGGGTCATTTTCCTTTAGCACACATTTATCCAGCACACCAAGACAAGTCTTTTTGACTGGTTTGGCGCTGATCTAGGTGGATTGTGAATATCAATGGGATACATTCTGGATGATCTTCTTCCTTGGTTGTATGTACAGGTGCACCTTAATCACATGTGGTGTTCAGAACCAGTGAGATATCCACAAGAATCAAAACTTGCTTAGGCCTTCCTACAAATTTAAAAAAAAAAAGCCCTCTATGCTCACATGCTTTCTGGAAATTAGTGATAGCTTCCGATCTCTATCAGTCACCATAGATGACATCACTGATGGGTTCTTTATCTGGAGTTCTGCAGGAGTTGTTCTACGGTGATGCAAACCTGAGCATGGAAATAGTTTCAGGGGTCTAACATATACCGTTCCAGTGTACTGTCAATGAACTACATTACCTGTGCAAACAAGTTTTTTACTTCTCTATACATTCATAGAAGTGTAATGCATGGATCCAATACAATTATCTTTGACCTTTTGAAGACTTGAAAACTTGCTTGCTAAAATGATTGCAGTATTATACAAATTGATCTGCTATTTGGAGTATAGCAATTTCTCCACAAATGCATTAATATATTTTGTGTCATCTTCTTATATAATGGTCATGCTAGTCACATTTTCTTTTTTCTTAGTTACTAAAGAGGAGCTTATTTCATATGCTTCTCCTATTGACTATTAATTTACATATGTTCTTTAAATAAATATCCTTTTCAGAAATAATTTATATAGAATTAGATGATATAAAAATACTTAAGCCTCAGGATCATTGTAGATATAACATTGTAGCATTAACAAATATATGCCCTCTATATGTTGCATATATTTTCACTTCTGTTATACTGTCCTTTTTTGAAATATGAAAGGTTATCAGTTGATGTTATCTAGTTTATTCTTGCTTGTCTTTAGCCATTAATGAGCCTCCTGAGCATCTAGGATTATAGGCAAGACCAATTGGTGTATGTTTGTCTTTCAATATTTTAAGTGTTTTCCTCTTTCTTTTGAATTCAAATATGGTCCTTTCAGGAATTCTGCAAATTCTCAGACTGTTATTCTCCAACTGTCCAGATGATAAGCATCTGTTTGATGGGTAACTGTGCTTTTTATTGTGTTTGACATATTTTTCATGATTTCTATTGTTTAATCCTTCCTAATTATTCCATATCATGATTAGAATATTTAATATATAGACTTCAGCTTTGCCTCAAAGGAGATAGTAGAAGTCATGTCAAAAGAATGGTTTAAGGAAATGGCGCTCTAGCTCAAGTGGTAGAGCACTTATCTTGAGCTGAAGAGCTGAGGGACAGCGCTCAAACACAGAGATCAAGCCACATGACTGACAAAAAAAAGAATGTTTGAAAAGATTCTTTTTTTAATTTAATTTTATTTTATTTTATTTGAGAACATACTGTACAGAGGGGTTAAATTACATGGGCAGGATAATGCATACATTTCTTACCAAGCATTGCAGCCTCCTCCTTTGTTTTCCCTTCACCTCCCTTCCCAGCCTCCCCCCTCCCCCCCACCCAATCATTCCCCCCTCCCCCCCACACCGACATTGTAAAGCTTGCTTTGACATGACATTTTGTACTTCTCATTGTTGCAACAGGTCCACCTGAATCCTTAAACGACTTGTTTGTCCCCATCTCCTCCACATGTTATACTGACATCAAATAAAGTGAAAGCAGGGGTTACACTGTGGGGGAGGGACATACAAAGCAACAAAGAAATAATCTTATAAATGCGTTAGAAACACATGCATGAAAGAAACGAAAACATTAAAATACATATTACAAGACCACACTAAAGCTACCAGCACAACTATGTTTATTGCAGCATTATTTACCATAGCTAAGATATGGAACCAACCCAGATGCTCCTCAGTAGAGGAATGGATCA
The DNA here is from genome assembly GCF_024711535.1 of Dipodomys merriami. NCBI lineage: Eukaryota > Metazoa > Chordata > Mammalia > Rodentia > Heteromyidae > Dipodomys > Dipodomys merriami. The sequence goes on from NW_027203037.1 coordinate 2,233,795, forward strand.
AGAAAATGTGGTATATATAAACAATGGAATTCTATGCCTCCATCAGAAAGAATGACATTTCCCCATTTGTTAGGAAATTGAAAGGCTTGGAAAAAATTATATTAAGTGAAGTAAGCCAGGCCCAAAGAAACATAGGTCCCATGGTTTCCCTTATTTGCAATATCTATTATAGGTATGAGTCAAGCGGAAAAGGTCAGATAATGTGATGTTAGGAAAAGATTCTTATAGAGACAGACTTTTGAACTTTATACATAAAAATGACAAAAAAATTAGTTGGTCTTTGTTCCTATGAAGAAATTTTAAAAATAGGCTTTAAATTACATAGCAATATATTTTAAATGCCAACTAAACAAAAAATTAAAATATTATAATCAGGAAAGTTTTCCCTAGATGATTGTTTCATGTATTCCCCACCCCCCCACATCCTTTTCCCTGTTTTGGAGCCTAGAAAGGAAAAGGAAAATTGGTGTTGATTATTAAGCATTGTAAAGTTCTCAAACTATCTTTTCAGAAGCTCTACAGGCTTGGGATGTAGAACTGTAGTAGAGACCAAGCTTAGCATGTGGAAGGCCCTGCATTGGATCTTCAGCACTGAGAAAAGAAGAAGACGACCATGATGACGACGGCGAGGAAGAAAGAAGAAGAAGAAGAAGAAGAAGAAGAAGAAGAAGAAGAAGAAGAAGAAGAAGAAGAAGAAGAAGAAGAAGAAGAAGAAGAAGAAGAAGAAGAAGAAGAGGAGGAGGAGGAGGAGGAGGAGGAGGAGGAGGAGGAGGAGGAGGAGGAGGAGGAGGAGCAGGAGCAGGAGCAGGAGCAGGAGCAGGAGGAGCATGAGGAGCACGAGGAGCAGGAGGAGCAGGAGGAGGAAGAAAAAGAAAAAGAGGAGGAAGAAGAAAAAGAAAGGAGGAGGAATAAAAAGAAAAGAGGAAGAGGGGGAAGAGGAGGAAGAGGTACAGAATCACATTTATCCACATTTTATTTAGTGAATAATTATGCCAAAAAAAGAGGTTCAAGTTTCTTTTTGATCTTTACAGTAGTTCCTGCTTAGCTTTCGGATATACATTCAAAGTGGATATCTGAAATCAATGAAGTAACCTCTGTATTCAGAATTTGCACATTAGGTGTTCACCCAACCCTAACCTAAAATATTCAGGAAAAAAAATCTTCCCCTCACATTCAATATAGCAACTATTTACATCCTGTTACATATATGTTGGTAATAGATATAACCTTGAAGTGATGTAAAGTGTAGCTTACTTTGTATGATATATTATGCTATTTTCTACATGGGCCTGGAGCCTATACTGATTTTAGTACACTTAATCAGTTCTGGAAGCCACCCTATAAATACGAAGATGAAAATTTTATGCGTTTACCCAGACAAATATAGCTACCATAAAGCTTAAGTTATAAATTAGGTACAGTAAGACAATAATTACAGTAACTAATAAAATAAAAGAATTGAAACAATATAGTGTAAAAAAAAGTAATGTGAAATAGGTGTGGAAGTGCACACCTGTAATCCCAGAAAACAAAGTGGAGGCAAGAAAATAATGAGAGAGATTTACATTGAGACCTTACATCCACAAAAACCAAAAAAGGTATTGTGTGAATGTGATGTCTTTCAAAATATGAGATTTTTTTCCTTTTAATCTTTTCAGAGCACAGTTGCGCACAGGTAACTAACTACAGAAGGAAATTACAGTGAAGGAGACTACTGTATAATTGTTTTGTGAAGAGAAAAATGTATCCTATTTAAAGGTTCTCTTCTGAGAAGAAAACCCATGCACCATTCTTTTGCCTTTTTCTGAAACTAAGATATTTCTCCCCTCCCATCTAACCACCTTACCACCTAGGTTGTGGAAAGGACAAGCCCTTTCAAACTAGCTTAGCTGTGACTTCAAGGCTTTCCATGGAATTACAAACATCTTTATTCTTGAACAATTCAGCTTCCTGTAGTCTGTTTCACTCCTATTTTGCTCCCTGATGCCCAGAAGACCCTCCTTTGAAGACATATTCGGTACTTTCAGGTGAGTAAGATAAATGATTCCCATAGAAGAAAATGTGAATTTGAAGATTGAAATTGAGAAGGGAAATCAATCTCTTCCATCTTTTTTTTAATTAAGGATCAGAAAAAAATATGTGCTTACATGCTGAGAGTAAGCAACTTTTGGGGGGGGGTGGCGATCCTGTCGTGGTGCCTGAACTCTGGGCCTGGGCGCGGTCTCTTAGCTCTTCACCTCAAGGCTAGCGCTCTACCACTTGAGGCACAGTAACACTTCCGGCTTTTTTTCTTTTTTGCTTATGTGGTGCTGAGGAATCAAACCCAGGGCCTCAGGCATGCAAGGCAAGCTCTCTACCACTGAGCCTCCTTCCCAGCCAGAGTAAGCAACTTTTGCAGCCTGTGCTAATGAATTTAATCTTGATGCTGAAATGAAATGTCTGCCATGTGACCTGAACCCGAATTCCTTATTTTCTGAGAGAACCACGAATTCAGAAATTCAGACTTGTGCTGTGAATATTTATTTCCTGTAAAATGTAGTTGCTTGGATGTTTTGATTTTGTGAAAGCTGGATGAATTTGATGTTCTTTCAGTTAAAATAAGCATGTAAAAATGAATTGAACCTGATTAAATGAAGTTCTTTCTGCACATTTTCTCTGGTACAGATTTTTCTGATTTAGGAAATCTATATTTTAAGTCATTCTGGATGCCTAATTAGGTCTGTGTATGTATATGAGTCAATAAGAAACGCAGAATTTGCCACATTGATTTTGGAGCAAAGACTCACAGCTGGTAACTGGGCAATGATTCAGAAGACAGCTGAAGCTGAAGCCATGAGCCTTCCTGCCTGTGTTCAGCTCCCAATCTCTTCTAAAACGCCCCTCACTTCCCATGCGTTGGTTTCTCTTTCTGTCCAGAGGTTTCTGGAGCTTCATCTTATTCTGGCCTCTTAGTATACCAACATGAGGGGAGTGAAAGCAAGCAAGGGAGATGTGTCAGAAGGTTTTTTTTCGGGGTCGGTTGTGGGGCCTTACCTCTGAGCATGTCCACTGTCCCTCAGCTCTTCAGCTCAAGGCTAAAACTTTCTCACTTGAGCTGCAGCACCATTTCTGGATTTTTCTGCTTATGTGGTGCTGAAGAATTGAACCTAGGTCCTCATGCATGCAAAACAATCACTTTACCACTGAGCCACCTTCCCAACCCCAGCAGAACGATTTTATCTCGGGATCCATCACACTTGGGAGCTTCTGGCTGAAAACCCCAGAAAGACAAAAGTGAGGAAACACCTAAAAAAATGTAATATAGGAAGTTGAAATGTTTAACCCTAAAACCAGTTTCTTGGATAAGGAGACTCAGGAACTGGTGTCATCTGAGGAGAATCTGTTAGAAGAGAAAATATCCAGAAAATGAGAAGGGGTGTGAGGGAGTGGAGAGAAAGAGGCCTAGATTACCCAGAACTGGACCTGAGTGTGAGCTTAGTTTCACTGTGGGAAACCAACCACAATGACACAATAGTTTACAACTTTGATTACTTTCTCTCATGCTACCAAGCCTTTTCCAGGTCCACTGCCACTCAGCATGGTGTCCATTCTGGGATTCACTGAATGCTGGTGGTTCCCAGTGGAAGAAAAGAATGTAAACCACAGGACTAAAGCTCAGAAAAGACACGTGTCATCATTTCTCACATGTCCTTTGTCAAAGTAAGTTATAAAACAATGCCTGGTATCAATGGGGATGGGAATACATATTGTGAGCAATATAATAATATCTATTATGATTGTCATAATAAGCGAACATCTATTGTTTTCACCAAAGGGAAATGGATGACATTTCTCCTTTTTCAGGAGTATGGGACAAGGCATTCTGTAGAATGTTCTTCAATTGGGGGCTCTCTGAATCTTTTCTCCTAAGATTGTGGCTGTGAGGTTTCAGGAAGGAGAATTACAGTGCAAAAGTATGTTCTCAAGCTGAGCACTGGTGGCTCACACATATATTCTGAGCCTGAGATCTGAGCATTATGATTCGAAGTCAGCCTGGGCAGGACAACCCATGAGACTCATCTCCAATTAACCAGAAAGAGGCAGAATGGGAGCTGTGGCTCAAATGTTGGAGCACTAGCTTTGAGGGAGTGTGGGTGAGAGGAAGCTCTGGGACAGAATCTTGGCCCTGAGTTCAAACCCAGGATTGCGGGATGGAGGGGAAATATGCTCTAATTGCATGAAATCAAGGGTCTATGTGAGCGTCAATATTGATGGTAACTTTGGGGTAGAGTTGACCAGTTTTATTCAGGGAATGATATGTTCCACTTTTCTCTGTTCTGTATTCTTACAAAAAAATACAGCTACGTGCAATCTTTACCTAAGAGGTATGGATTGCACTGATGGATTGGTTACACTTTTCTCTACTTAAGAAATTATACATAAGTCGTGTAAAAAGTGTTTTTATTTTGAGGAGTTTTAATTTAATATGTCATTTTGTGAGTACATCTTGATCAATGTCACCAATTTAATCATTCTTCTCTATCTCTACCAACCCATCCCCTCAATTTACCTGGTTACACTTTCACACACTTACATTATGACTGGATTGGCCTACTGCACCAGTTTTGTAAAGAATTTTCTTCATTGTACAGGCAAGGAAGATGAAGATGTGGACGACAAGCCCAAGACAGCATAGCTATTAATTGGCATCAAGATTATTTGACTTACAAAATCTTCACCGAAAGAAGCATTATAAAAAAGAACATGGCCAGGAAAAGTAGAAGCATCTGTATTTGTGTGTGTGTGCTAGTTCTGGGGCCTGTGTGCTGTCCCTGAGCTGCTTTGCTACCACTTGAGCGACAGTAACACTTCCAGCTTTTTGGTAGTTAATTGGAGGTAAGAATCTCATGGAATTTCTATCCTGGGCTCACTTTGAACCACAATCTTCAGATCTCAGTCTCCTGAGTAGCTAGGATTGCTGGTGTGAGCCACTGGCAGCTAGCAAAACATCTATTAGTTGTCCCACTTAAACAAATGGAGCAGTAGGTCAATTGATACTGGTGAAATGCAGATAATGATTCCTCTACTTGTTCCTCTCTGGTTTTTATGACTAGTGAGATGCTTACTCTGGTTTATATGACTGTGCAATCATTGTTCCATTTTGTTCAGTAAACAGTTTTTCAGGACAGGAGAACTGTAAGGGGAGAATATGGGATGAAAATTTTATCTATAGGTTTTGTGGCCTGGCAATATCTTCTCAGAATATTTACAAGGGAAATAAGACTCCATATCGGCTGAATAAAGGAAAAGACACACATGTGCCCCAGAAGCAGTGCCCCAGAAGGACAAATGGGAAAACTCATCTAGGCTCAGATCAAAGCAATAGTATGGGTTGTTCAGGTGCGTGAAAATTTGTGAAGATTGTCTTTCTTACCATGGAGCTATCATTCAATGCTGGCATTTATGATATGTTCCAGGACTTATATCTATTTAGGTCTGTTTCCTCTGAAGCATCTTTGATAATGACAGAAAGGAGAATGTAACAATGGCACCTGGTTATGTTTTCTGAAGGAGATTTCAGCTCTCTCCCAAAACAAGTTAGGGTTGTAATGAATGGCTTTTATTTCCTTAGAAATAATTTAATTTCCTTATTTCCATGTTTAATTCTTTGTTTCTATTAAGGTTATCAAATTAATAACTTTAAATTTGTAAGATGTTATTATAACAAATATGGAATTATGATTTTTATGTTACTAAGAGGCACCCAGTTTCCTTTTAGATAGAAAATATTTGGCTGGATTTCAACTAAAGTTTTACATATCAGCCTCCTGAGTACCTAGGATTGTAGGCATCAGTCACCTCTCCTGGCTGAGACAAATATTTTTGATAAGGAAAATCACTATGCTATGGAACATGAGGCATGAAGAATGTAGGCTAAAAAGAAATATTTTGAAAGCATTAACAAACTGAAGTTATCACAAACTTGCCAGCTTCAGTGAGGAGAAAAATGAGAAAGAAGTTCCAGAGTCAGAATTGGAGACTAAAGAGAAGTTATTGAATATCTCTTTGTTAGCAGAACTACTGAAGATTCCTTTTTAGAAAAATTCATTTTGATGTAGTGGTACATGTTTATAATTCTAACTACTTATGAAGTAGACACTGGAAGTTATAGAAGGTTTGCTGTAGGTATGGTGAAATTAGAATACTGGTACCTCAATATCCAAAACAAACTAGTGCCACATGTTGATAAGAGAGGCAGAAGTAGGACGATCACAGTTTGAGGCAGAAGTGGGCCTTTGTTTATATGTGGATGGTAATTAAGTCATAGAGGCAAGCCTTCATGAGTGGGATTTAAATAAAACCAAATAGATTTTACTTCTGATAGTTAATACAGTGCATTACACAGAAGAAAAAAAAATCCTGACTGCTGGCATTGCAATCTTATATCTCCAGGCTCCAGAATGTAGAAATAAATTTGTTGTTTAAAACCAATTCAGTAATGGGTAATTTGTCATCATAGGTCTAAAGGGCTAACAGTAAGCCATCTGAAATGGACTGTTTCTGTTTTGTTTTTTTTGTGTGTGTTTGTTTTTTTTTTTTGTCGGTCGTGAGGCCTGAACTCTGCGCCTGTGCACTGTCCCTCAGCTCTACAACTGTAGACTAGTACACTACCACTTGAACTTCAGCCCCACTTCCGGCTTTTTCTGCTGAGGAATGGAACCAAAGGAATTGAACCAAGGGCCTCAGGCATACAAGGCAAGTTCTCTACCACTGAGCTACCTTTCAGCCCTGGTTTCTCTATTTTATTTTTCCATCTTTCCAGAGACCTTTTGATACTGAAAAATGCTAAGGCTCCATAGAGAAAAGTTTTAAAACTGCCCATTGTCCATCTCTGATTTCATAAATTTTGGAGTGTAAGGAATGACATCAAGTACCTGAGAGACCTAAGACAGGACACTTCATAGTCTTTGGCCTTGCTCCTCAGCACCTGGTGCACATTCACACTATGTAATCAAGTCAACTAATGGTAGTTATAATAAATTTAAAAATACATAGCCAGAAAACATTTTATGAACACTCTTGCACTGTAGTCTCATTGGCTCCCATGTCCAAAATAGGAAACAGAGGCTTCAAAAGAGGTAAGTAATTTACCAAAGGTTGCAAAGCTGGTATATTGGTACATTTAAACTCAGAGTACTCTATATCCATACTTAGGCTAACATACCATGTGCATTTATTTTTCTGCAGAAATAAAGGCTCACAGACCTTTCTTCAAGTTCTAGACTCATATGTGCTACCATAATATGTCTATCCTGGGTGCTTTACTGGTGCCCCCAAGTCATATCAGCTGTAGTTGATACATCTGTACCCATGCATATAAAAATTGCTGAGACTTGGGCAACTGTACTTTTAAAATCTCCCATGCAGTAATAATGTGTAATTAACAGTATGAAATCCAGGGCTAGAGAATAAAACTTCTATGATGGTGCCAGACCCACCTTGCAATTCTTTCTTGGTCTCTTTCCTTCCTTCCTTTTTAGTGCTGGGGATTGAACCCAGGGCCTTGTGCATATTAAGAAAGTGCCATTATACCAAGGAATATGGTCATTTCAATCTCTCCAACTTCACTCTCCAAATCACTGCTACCTTGTTTCTGTTACTTTACGATTCTTGATCATAATATTTGGAGATTACTGAACTTCATAAGATTTTCTTCATTTTACAGAATATTTGTTTTCTCTCTTCCTATGTATCATGATACTGAGCAATAAGGATTTTCTTGAACTCCCCAGGCAGAGTTCATGGCTCATCATCAGGTTCTATTTTACCATGTATATCATTATATTATTACATTTATAATAACAACTCACTTAAATAATTATTTATCTTCTTCAGTCTATTGGTAGACCCATGTCCAATCCTAGTTTTTATATAAACAGGAATAGAATTTTTCTTGTCTTATTTTCCTCTTTTTGACTTGGTGCAAAATTTCCTGATCTTGTAGAACTGTTTTTATCCATGAATATTTTTCAGGACATTTCCACATATTTTGCATAATTCAATTAAGAGATTTCCAGCCAAAGAAAACAACTCAGAATTCTAGAGGTTAATGACTGTATCTGGATTCTTGTGCACTTGGCACTGTATTTGGCATCTCTATGTTGCAACAATAAAAATATATATATTGAAAGTTGCTTTCTTTTTGGTTTCCCATTTTGAGCCATATGAAGCATTTAAGGTGCATAGCAAGTTAACCGTGGAAGTATGAGCTGGTAATCTTTTAAAAATATTTTTTATGTAAAGAAACTGTATAGAGGGGTTAAAGTGTTACAGTTACAGTACAGTAATGAGTACATTTCCTGTCGAGCATTGTTACCCCCTCCTTTGTTTTCCCCCTATATTGCCTTCCCTCCTTACTTCCCCAACTCCTCCTTCCCCCTACACTGACGTTGTGAAGTTCGTTTTCAACATAGTGTATTGTACTTCTCATTGTTACAATTGGTCAACCTGTATCCTTGTTTCAGCATTTTGTTGTTTCCCTTCCCCTCCCCAAATTAGAAAAATGAATATACATGATGTAGAGAACTGGAATCAAATACAGTGACAACAGAGCATATGGGAGCTGGTAATCTTTAACCTTCAAATTCCAAAACAAAAATAAGCAATGAATGATAAAATTTGTTCATTAGGGAACCCTCAGACTTCTGATTGATACTCTGATTCTTCCATTTAAATAAAATGTTGTTAGAATCAAGTTCGGATCCAGGCTAACATGTTAATACCTGGAATTGCTGGGACATAAGGCAGGTCTATGTGATGTCTTTTGAGGGACCTCCATAATGCTTACCAACGTGGTTGAACAAGATTACACTCCCACCAACAATGCAGTAAGGTTCCCTTCTGTCCACATCCCCTCCAGCATCTATTGTTGTTAGAGTTCTTGATTATAGCTATTCTAACTGGGGTGAGGTGGTATCTAAATGTTGTTTTGATTTTCATTTCTTTTACGGCTAGGGAGGTTGAGCATTTCTTCATGTGTCTATTGGAACCCTTCTTTCTTCTTCACAGAATTTTCTCTTCAAGTCTTTAGCCCATTTGTTTATTGGGCAGTTGTTTTTTTGAGGATTTGTTGTTGGGGGATTTAATTTTTTGAGTAAGAAGTATATTTTATATATGATATCCTTGTCAGTAGTATGGCTAGTGAAAATCTCCCAATCTGTGGGCTTTCTATTTAGCTTGCTAGCTATGCCCTTTGCCATGAAGAAGGTCTGCAACTTCATCCAATCCTATTTGTCGAACATTTCTTTGATTTGTTGTGTTTCTGGGTCTCTTTTCAGAAAATTTCGACCTGAGCCAAGGAGGCCTAGGGTTTCTCCTATTCCATCCTGTAATGTTTTCAGAGTGTCTGCTTTGACTCCGAGGTCTTTGATCCATTTGGAGTTGTTTCTGGTGCAGGGTGATATATATGGATCTATTTTTAGTTTTCTACAAGGGGTTAACCAATTTTGCCAGCACCATTTACTGAAGAGGCTGACTTTCTTCCCTTCTATTATTTTAGCTCCCTTATCAAAGATTAGTTGGCTATAGATCTTTAGGTTCATTTCTGGGTTTTCAATTCTATTCCATTGGTCCTGAGGTCTGTTCTTATCCCAGTACCAAGCTGTTTTGAATACTATGGCTTTACACTCGAGTTTTAAATTTGGTATTGATATTCCACCAGCAGTGTTCTTTACGTTGAGGAGCGTATTTGGTATTCGGAGTCTTTTGTTGTTCCTTATGAATTTTTGGATTGCCTCTTCTTTTTCCTTGAAGAATGAGGTTAGAATTTTGATAGGTATCGCATTGAATTTGTAGATAGCCTGGGGAAGTATTGCCATTTTCACGATGTTTATCTTTCCAATCCAGGAGCATGGGAGGTTTTTGCCATTTTCTAAGCTCTGTTTTCATTTCCTTTTTCAAGATTTTAAAGTTTTCATCATAGAGGTCCTTCACTCTTTTGGTTAAGTTAATTCCTAGGTACTTTATTTTTTGACGGGCTATTACAAATGGAGTTACTTTCCTAATTTCAGCCACACTTTTCTCATTGTTGGCATACAGAAAAGCCATTGATTTTGGGGGGTTAATTTTCTATCCTGATACTTTGCAAAAGTTTTGAATCAGCTTGAGTAATTTGGGAGTGGAGTCTATGGGATTCTTTAAATACAAGATCATATCATCTGTAAAGAGGGAGAGTTTTATGTCTTTTTTTCCCTATTTGGATCTCCTTTATGTTTGAATCTTGTCTTATTGCTGTATGTAGGCATTCTAATACTAGATTGAATGGAAGTGGAGACAGTGGAAATCCTTGTCTTGTTCCTGAGTTAAGAGGAAATGGCTTTAGTTTTTCACCATTAAGTATAATGCTGGCTGTAGGTTTGTCATATACAGCCTTTATTGTTTTGAGGAATGTTCCATGATTCCTAATTTTTCCAAAACCTTCATCATAAAGGGGTGTTGGATCTTGTCCAATGCTTTTTGTGCATCGATTGAGATAACCATGTGGTTCTTATCCTTGGTCCTGTTGATGTGATGAATAATATTAATTGATTTGCATATATTGGACCAGCTTTGCATCCCTGAAATGAATCCTGTTTGATCATGGTGTATGAATTTTTGGATGAATTTTTGAAGTCAATTGGCCAAAATTTTGTTGAGAAGTTTTGCATCAATGTTCATCAAAGAAATCGGTCTATAGTTCTCTTTCTTTGTTGAGTCCCTGCCTGGTTTTGGGATGAGGGTTATGATGGCTTCATAGAATGTGTTCGGTAATGAACATTCTCTTTCAATTTCATTGAAGAGTTGGAGGAGTATTGGTGTGAGCTCTGGTTTGAAGGCCATGTAGAATTCTGCGGTAAAACCAACTGGTACTGGACTTTTCTTAGCTGGGAGGTCTCTTATTGCTGTTTTTATTTCAGTGCTTGATATGGGCCGGTTAAGCTGGTTTAACTCATCTTGGTTTAGATTTGGCAATACAATATTTGGTAGGAAAAGGTCCATTTCTGCCAAGTTCTCAAACTTATTATCTTAAAGTTTTTAGAATTATTCCATTATAATGTTCTGAATCTTGGTTGTTTCCATGGTGATGTTTCCATTCTCATCTCTGAGTTTATTTATTTGGGTGTGTTCTCTTCTTTTTCTGATAAGATTTGCTAAGGGTCTGTCAATTTTGTTAATTTTTTCAAAGAACCAGCTCTTTGTTTTGTTAATTTTTTTTTTAGTTTTTTTGGATTCTAATTCATTTAATTCTGATTTAATTTTGATTATTTCTGTCTGTCTACTGGATTGGGGTTTGTCTTGCTGCTATTTTTCAAGGATGCTCAGATGTCTCATTACATTGTTGGTTTCAGATCTCTCCAATTTGTTGATGTAGGAGCTCAGAGTTATAAACTTGCCTCTGAGTACTGCCTTTGCTGTGTCCCAGAGGAGCTGGTAATTTGTGTGTTCATTTTTGTTGAATAGCATGAACATTTGAATTTCCTTTCTAATCTCTTCCATGACCCACTCATGATTCAGCAGTGTGTTGTTCAGCCTCTATGTGTTACCGTACTTTCTTTGGTGGCTTTTTGTTTTGAGTTCTAATTTTATTCCCTTGTGGTCAGAGAGAATGCAAAGTATAACTTCAATGTTTCTGAATGTGGACAAGTTTGCTTTGTGGCCTAAAATGTGGTCTATTTTAGAAAGTGTTCCATGTGCTGCTGAGAAAAACGTGCATTCTGATGCTGCTGGGTGAAATGTTCGGTAGATGTCTGTTAAATATAATTAATTTATGCAGATGTTTAGATCTGCGATTTCTCTGTTGAGTTTTTGCCGAGATGATCTATCTAGTGGGGAGAGTGGTGTGTTAAAATCCCCAACAATTAATGTCTTTGGATCTATGTGGGATTTGAGGGAAAGTAGTGTTTCTTGGATAAATTTGGGTGCTCCATTGTTTGGCGAATAGATATTTAGAACTGTAATATCCTCTTGAAGGAGAGATCTTTAATTAGTATGTGGCGACCTTCTTTATCTCTTCTCACAAATTTTAATTTGAAATCCATTATATCCGATATTAGGATTGCAACTCCCGCCTGTTTATGGGGGCCGTTTGCTTGGTAGATTTTGCTCCAGCCTTTAACATTGAAAATGGGTTTGTTTTTATGGGAAAGATGTGACTCCTGAAGACAACAGATAGAAGGATGTTGTTTTTTAATACAACTAGTCTATGTTGCTTAATTGGAGAGTTAAATCAGGTAATGTTAAGAGATAGCACTGACAGGTATTTGGGAGTTTCTGCCATGTTATCCACCTTCTTGGGGGTTTCGAACACTGGATTCTTCCTATGGTTTTTTGATTCTCAGTTTGGGTGCAGTTTCTTGGCCTTTATTGTGGTCTTGTTGGTTTTCTATGTGTAGGACATCTTTAAGAAACTTTTGTAGGGCTGGTTTTGTGGAGATGTATTGTTTTAATTTTTCTTTGCTATGGAAGTTTTTTATTTGGCCTTCAGTTATGAAGGAGAGTTTAGCTGGGTACAGTATTCTTGGTTGAAAGTTGTTTGTTTTTAGGGCTTGGCATACATCATTCCAGGCCCTTCTTGCTTTGATTGTCTCTGCTGAGAAATCTGAGGTGATTCTAATTGGTATCCCTTTATAGGTGATTAATCTTTTCTCCTTCACAGCTTTAAGGATCTTTTTCTTGGTCTGTGTTGATCCTGTGTGGATTATAATGTGACGGTGGGATGGCTGGTCTATTTGGAGTTCTAAAACTTCTTGTATATGAATAGGCCTATCTTTTTGCATGTATGGGGAGTTCTCTGCTAAGATCCTGTTAAACAAATTTCCTAGACCTTTAACTTCTGTTTCTAGGTGCTCCTCTACACCCATTATCCTTAGATTAGGCCTTCTAATGGTGTCTTCCAAATGTTGATAGATCTATCATATTTCTTGGACTTGTCTTGGATGTGTGTATGTTCTTTCTCTATAATATCTAGGCTATCTTCAATCCCCGAGATTCGATCTTCTGAATGGTCTAACCTGCTGTCAAGACTTTCTAGTTGTTGTTTTTTTAAATTTCGTTTCCTTCTAATTGGTCAGCTTTGATGGCATCAAATTCTTTGTTGAAGCTTTGTTTTAGATCTTGTATGGACTTGTTTACTTCCTTAATTTGGTGTTCAGTGTTTATTCTCAAATCACTTAGTTGATTGGCTATAGTTTCCTTGGACTCCCATTCCTTCTGTTAGGTTCCATTCAGCATTCCCTTTGTGGTCTCCCTGACTTCCTTCAGCTCTTTTTTAATGGATCCCATAAATGCCTTTATTGATCTTTGTGTATTCTCATCCTGCTTTCTCAATTTCTGTATTACTCTTTGCTTAGCTTCCTCCGGTTCATGCCATTCTTGTAGTTCTCTTTGAGTGTTCTCAGCCTGTTCACATCATTCCTGCCTTTCTATTTGAGTATTCTCAACCTGCTCACACAAGTCCGGTATCAGGTTTTGAATTGCTTCCTCACGCTAATGATATTACTGTATCAACCTTTGGATTGCCTCCTCTCTCCCCCTATCACGCTCAAAGAGAGTCTTTTGTAAGTTTTCAAACTTTTCCTGCATTGACCTGTTGTTTGCCTCCTCTCTCTCTATCACGCTCATACAGAGTTCTTTGTATGTCTTCAATCTTTTCATTTATCATGTTTGCAAGCAATGTTTGTAGAGCTATTTGGGAACTCTCCTCTGGATTATTCAGTATCTGTTCTGTCCCCTGATTATTGTGAGTGGGAGTGGAGATACCCAGACTTGCCGTTTTTCTTGTGGTTTTCTGGCTTACTCTACCCATTTGGGATGAAAGTAACACAAGTTTTGTGCTAGAACACAAACTTAAGGCAAGCATCAACCAAAGTCTGAATTTGTACAGTCAATAGTCTTCAGATACAATATAGTTCAACAGATAACTCTATTCAACATCAAACAACTATATATTAATGGGCTATGAACTGCAAAGAAGAATTTTGTAAACCAGAAATTATTAGCGTTAGGAGAGATGTGGGTAAAAAATAGGAATAGAGTGATGTGGGAAGGTACAGGGAGAGTTAACTAAGTCTTAGTCTCAAAGCAGAAAATAGATTGGATAGGATGAATGTAGAAAGAGAGAAAACAAGAACAAAAAGAAAGGGAAAAAAAGGAGATGTGAAAAACTTAAAAATAAAAATACTTAAAATATTATATAGGTATAAGGATGTACTACTGCTATTAAGGAATTTAAGTCTCAGAAATTTTGAATTGAGTAATAAACTTGTGGATTAAGTGTGTACACAATTTGGGATAGGGTCTAATAGTCAACTATGGGTTTATCTGAGGATGTGCAAAACAACAATTAAGTCCCTTAAAGAAGAAAACAAGAGAGGAAAAGATGAGAACGATAAGGAAGAAAGAAAAAAAAAAGATCTGAAGTTCAGTCGAGCTAAGCAAAATACAAAAAGAAATTTAAAAAAAAAGATTAAAAAGAAAGAAAAACGCACACACGCATGTATCCCTAAAATAAAGATTATAAGGGGTGGGGGGAAAGTTACTAGAAAACAATTCTTTCAAAAAAGGTAAAAATTAAAAATTAGAAAAAGTTTTAGAAAAGAAAAAAATATTGTGTAAAAGGCATATAGAAAAAAAAGAAGAGAAAAAAAGAGAAAGTTCTTTGTTTGTTGGGGGGGAGTGTTGGGAAAAATCCTGTATCTCCCTTGTGTCTGTAATCAACCTGTGGTTGGAGTCTCTGGTCTGTTTTTGGTCCTGTTGCTTGGTTGGTTTCTTAAGTCAGTTTGTTTGGACAGGCAGAAAAATGCTCTGCTTTACCTAGGATTTTGCGATCCTCCTCCCGTTAGTTCAATGGGAGGGGGGTGTGCTTTGAGTATCACAACAGAGGGAGATGGCTTTTCCTCAAGTTTGGAGATGCTGTGATGAGGCTAGGTTCTGGGTAGAGTTGAGGACTTTCAGCAATCAGTAGCTTTTCCTGGGGGCTAGTTTATGAGAAACTCACAGAGCCTAGCCTGGAGCCACTCTCAGGTTTTCTGTTTACTGATGTCGAGGCTGCTAAAGGGAGGGGCAGCCTCTGGCTCTGATTACTCGGTGAAGAAAGCCACTCCAAGGGCTGGCACCCGAACTGGGTGACTTTTCCCTGGGTGGAGCTGAGTCTGGCAGGTCACGCCATTAATTCCTTGTGACCTGCTAAATGACCCTAGTTTTATTCCAAGGCCAGAGTTGGAGCTACCAGCTCTGCCGAGCTTTTTAGGTATCCAAGATGGAGATCTCTGGTACTGTTGGGGGAGGAGTCGCCTTCCCTCCTCTGCTCCCTGAGAAGGAGTGAGGATGTCAGGCTTCTACTCACGCCGAGTCTTGGTTCCTGGGTCGTCTCTTGTCTGGGAACTGCAAGATGAAGATGTCTGCTCCTTGTTGGTTCTTGCTGGTGTTGTGTAGAATCCGCTCGCCTGCCGCATCTGGCTCTTTCATCCCAGACTCTCTCTGTTTCAGGTATGGTGGTACCTCTGCCGCTGCTGCCGACACCGCCGCTGCCACCGCAGCGACAGCTGCTGGCAAGATCTGTCTCCTTGCCTGGATTTTCCCTCTCTGGCCTAACTCTCTGTCCTGTGATGGCACACTTGATGTGATTCTCTGGCTTATGACTGTTCACTGGAACTCTAAAACTGCTTTCTATGCAAGATCTTGTTTTGCCTCCAGCTTCTCCTCTGCCATCTTCCCGGAACTCCTCTTACAGGTCTTATAAAGGCATCCAACCAGGTGGTTTAGCACCATGTGTTGCTCTGCTCTGAAATAAGCAACAAATGGTCACTGCCTCAAGTACTTTAACCCTTCACTCAACTGTGGTGGTCACACTAGAGAGAGTCAGAGGAGAATCATCAGCTGCCTCATAAAAGCAATCAAGGCATGACATTCATAGAAAGAGACCATCTGGCTTGGGAACTCTGCTTGTGATACTTTGATACATTGATTGTTGGCTGAAATGGTCTGTCTAATTTGACCCATAATCACAGGCATTAGTGAAAATTGCCAGCTTCCAGAAAAAACCCTGGAAAAGTTGGTATTTCAGTTGTCCCAATCAAATTTAAAGGCTTTCAAAGTTAGTGGTCCCATTTTCTTTCCAAACAGCCCACAGTAGGTTACAGAAACTGGCATTCAGCCAGCCCTAGTTAACTGCCACGGCCTGATATGGAGCAGGCTCCAGCAGGGGGAATGCAGTTGCCTACCACTGCCCAGCTGGAAACAGCACAGGCAGGACACAGAGTAGAGTCTGCAGGACCCCAGGGAGGACTTCCCTCCAGTGCACTCCCCAGGGAGGGAATCCACGCAACCAGTGGGGTCCCAGAGCTCCCTGCCAAGATGCCCATGGACACCGTCAATGCCCTGGGTAAGGTTGCCCTCTCATACTCGGTAGTGGTGAACCATCTGCAAAGTCACACCGTCCACCACTTCAAAGACCATCCCAGCTTCACAGCCCCTGCCCTACTCCCCCCCCCCAAATCTGGTTCCCTAATTACACATTCCCAGACACATTCCAAACCCTTGAATTAGCTCCAACTATACAAACGATAGCAGACTGTCTAGCTGGAAAATTAAGGCTGTGGTCACACTCATCCCACAAGGCTTCAGGCTTAAGACAGAAGGTGTCCACTTTGTTCTGTGGTTCACACAGGCCTCCTAGGGGAGACCCACGCAGGGCCAGCAGCTACTGTGGGCTATAGGAAAGGGGGAAGAGAGAGGTGGAAAGGAATGTCTAATGAAATCTTCCCAAAAGGAGCCATGAAACAGTGAAGGTGAAAACAAAAATTATAGCTGGTCTCATACTTGGCATTGACGAAAAAAGTACAACAAATACACAGACACACACAGACACAGACACACAGACACAGACACAGACATGCACACACACAAACACATACTCACACACACACACACACACACACACACACACACACACACACACACACACACACACACACACACACACACACACACAAATCCAGAACAGTAACTATAGACATCCATGCACCACCTGCAATTTGCCAACTGATCACTCACCTGAGCACAGTCAGGTTCTGGTTCTCTCTCTCTCTCTCTCTCTCTCTCTCTCTCTCTCTCTCTCTCTCTCTCTCTCTCTCTCTCTCTCTCTCTCTCTCTCTCTCTCTCTCTCTCTCTCTCTCTCTCATGCACACACACACACACACACACAGACACAAACACATAGAAGTGCCCCTCCTGAGTTTGTTTGTTCCTCATTTGGGACAATGTACAAGCTGGAGCATGGGAGTTCCCTTGTCAGAACCAGGGGCTTAACCAAAGGAATCACCACTCTAATAATGCTGAATCACCCTGCCTCACCCTTTATCCAGGGCCAGATACTTCTCCTTGGGAATATCCAGACTTGACACCCCATTCACCAAAACCCTAGGCCAGGACTCTGGGTGAAGGAGTCCTGACACAGGTGGCTCTTCAGAGCCTGGACTGAAGACAAGCAGGAGGTCATGGTGCCCCCAGAGCAGTGTCTGACTTGGGGTAGGGTCAGTGTTGGGTAAATGTATGGGGTCCAGAGAGCTACATACATGAATGAATATCCTATTCCAGCCTAGATGTTTCTGGGTGACTTGGTGGATTCTTGGGGAGGATGAGGAAACCACAGGGGCCTGGACCACCAGCAGATGGTGGCAGAGCTGGGAAATGTGATCACCCTGTGAGTGCTGTTGACAGCTGGAGTGGGGGGGGAGACCAGCAGTGTGTCCGTGTATTGGAGGGGCGTGTTCTTCCCAGACATTCACCTTCTATCTGACCCCTAGTGCCCTCACCTCCCTAGTGGGCTCTTCTGGGACCCTCCTCAGGGGAAAGGGTGACCAAGCACAAAAGACAAGGGCTCACACAGAAGATGGGTGGACTATCTTCTGCATCCAACACCCCCTACCCCCAGAAAAAAGGAAAAATCCTAAGAAGGAAGGTGTGGAATTGCTGCTCCCCACCTCTCACTAAAGCCACCAGGTTCCCCCCAGGGTGAGGAAGTGTGCAGCTGCATGGCTCTGTGGCTCCCACTGCTCTAGTCCATGGGCTCAGTGGTGCCCCCTCTTCATCCATCCCTGCATCTGCCCTTTTCCTGGGACACTGGCCACTAAGGATTGGGGTGGGATCCCAGGATCAAAATCCACTCCCCCATCCTCACTCTTGGGGTGCATTTGTGGCAGAGTCAGGGCTGGACTGCCTGGTGCTGGGGAGGCATATTTGGGACACAACAGGGGAGGCAGGAGTCACGGGTCTGGTTCCATGGGGGGTGTGGGTTAGGGGGAGGTCGTGAGGTGCAGACCCGCGTGGCTTCCACTGGAGACCGGGACCGGGTCAAGGCTGCAAATAAGCCAGGGGTGCACCATCACTGGGTGACTCCAAGAGGCACCACACGTCCAAGCTGGCAGCAACCTGTTTCAAACGAGGTGCCACGGGGAGGGCAGGAGAAGGGGCAAGGGCAAGGGTGGGCAGGTGGCAGGGCTGAGCTCGCCCCCTTCAAAGCTGAGATCCTGGTGCAAGGGCCTTG
Organism: Dipodomys merriami; assembly: GCF_024711535.1. Taxonomy (NCBI): domain Eukaryota; kingdom Metazoa; phylum Chordata; class Mammalia; order Rodentia; family Heteromyidae; genus Dipodomys; species Dipodomys merriami. Next base: position 2,252,357 of record NW_027203037.1, read on the forward strand.
GATTCAGGACCTACCTGGCCTCTGAGCCTCACTTGGGCTGTGAGAGGGATGTGCCTGCTGTGCTGGCTTTGTGTCCTCTGTGCTCCTGGACCAGACCAGTGCTCCTACAGCAGCGGAGGCCAGCCATTGATGCTGCTGCCCCGGTACATGTGCCTGCTCTTCTCTGCTCTCTCTGCCCCCACTTCTCACCCAGGATACCCAGCCTCTGCTGTGCAAGTATGCCAGCTCCCATGTACCCCTGGCTGCAGCAACTATGTGCCACTTCGGCCACGCCCTGTTCTCCCTTGTGTTACACCCCATCCCCACCTCGGCCATGCCCCTGCCCTTGGCTTTGTGCTGCCCTGACTCTGCCCTAAGGCTACCAGGCCATGGCATAAGCAGCCTCACCTCAGCACAGGGCTTCCCCCCAATCCCAGAAGCTGCCTGCCCAACCACTGGGGGAGACTCTTTTCCATTCACCCCACACACCAAGCAGGTGCAAGGTACCACTACGTGTTTGTTTGTGTGTGTGTGTGTGTGTGTGTGTCTGTGATTGTCCTCTCAAGGACTCAGAACATTGAATCTTTAGGGATGACAGCAAACAGCACACTTTAAAAAAAAGCACAAAGAACCCTGTGTAATGGATTAAGCACAATGTGCCTTTTGAAGGACTCAGCACATAGCAAGTTTTGGGATCCTCATAGTAATTTAATTACCAATAAGATTACACATGCCATTTTGACATCACTAAACTTAAATATCAAAATATTATTACATTATATGTCATAGTGACCTTATAGACATATTGTGAATTCCTATTCTGTGATTTCATTCTATTACAAGCTAGCAATATTGGTGGATATCAGAAATCCATTTTGACCTCAAAGCCATTGTGACATGAAAATGCCTTTGTGACATCACAGTACCATTGTGATATCATTAACCTGTTCTGACATCACAAACCTGTCCTATCCATTGTGACCTCTATTGTGATATTATAATCACCTTGACACCTCCCAAACCCATTATGACATCTTTAGCCCCTTTGAAAAAACACATGGCCTTTGTGACATCACAGTCCCTTTGTGTATCCATATCCTCATTGTGAAATATCAAATGAGTTCAGATATGCCACTGTAATATCACAAAGCAGTTACAATATAATAATTGTTGTGCCAACATATTGTCATTATAATAACAGGTGACTATGACAACACAAATCTGTAATGACATCATACCACTATGACACCACATTGTCATTGTGACAACATGTATACATTATGAAGGTCTATTATGTGATTTCCTTGTATTTCAAAACACATTTTGACTTCATAACCATTGTGATATAACAATCCCTTTGTGATACAACATTGCCATTGTGATATCTCTAAACAACTGTGACAACTCAAATATGTACTGTCCTCATAAGATTTATGACATGTTGCCACCTTGTTAGGCCCATTGAGAGGTCAATCTCTTTTTGACCTTTCAGGTATGACATTAAATATTAGAAATATACTGTGATATTATGAATATTGTGACATCACACTGCTAGATGTAATGACCATTGTGTAACATTGTCACATCACAAATCTGTTCTGACATCATCACATTTGAGCCAACAAATGACTTTGGAATCCTCACAATCCCATTCTAAACTCATAAACTCATTATAAGTTAATGACAATCGAGGTCTGGAATGCCATTGTCACATCACCGAACTACTGCGACATCACAAAACTATTTTGAACTCATCACTATTATGGCATCACCAGCTAATTCTGACATAACAACACTCTTATGACATTATAATTTGACATGATATTGCAATTGTGATATTATTGAACCATCATGCTTTCACAAACCTATTATGATCCCATCACATCTTAGAAAATTATGGCCTTTGAGACATCAAGCACCTTCCGTGAACTTGTATCATTGTGAACTTGTAGCAATAGAAAATTGAAATAAGATGTGATATTGCAAACTAGTTTTGACATCACTAACCCATTTTTATAAATTTAAAACTTTGACAACCAGAACCTTTTAGGAACCCTAGCATTTTGACAAAATAACATGGCCTTTATTTCATCACAGTTCATTTGTATATGTCATTGGGACTTCATCCTCATATCCTCACTATAAACTAATGGCAATTAAGATGTGACATGCCATTTTGACATCATAAACCCTTTGTGACATCACCACCAGTGTGGCATAAGACTGTCATTATGACACCATCAGCTCATTGTGACATCACCAAGCTACAGTGACATCATAGCATTATGACATCTCATTGCCATTTTGCTGTCATAGACAAATTGTGAATGTATATCTTGTGATTTCATTCTATTTCAAATGTGGCATATCAGTTGATATCAGAAACACATTGTGACCTCATAATCATTTTAAGATAATAAACCCTGTGTGACATCATAACCAGTGTGACATTACATTGTTGTTATGACATCTTTAGCTTATGGTGACATCACAAAATGGCAATGACATTATAACATTTGCCATTAAGTCATTGTGACATCAGTGTCACATTATGAATGCCAAATCTGTGATTTCATTGTATTTGAAATGTGGCATGTGGGTTAATATCAGAAACTTATGGTGATGTCATAACAATTGTCATATCAAAATCCCTTTTGGACATCAATTTGGCAATGTGAAATAACACTGGCAATGTGATATTATAAGGCATCGTGATATCACAATGGTCATGAACTCACAATGGATTTCTGGTATCAACCAAAATGCCACATTAGAAATACAATCAAATAACATAATAGGCGAACACAACGTGTCTATGACATCAGAATGACAATGTGACGTTACAATGCTATGATGTCATTGTAGTTTTACATGTCAGAATGAGCTGATGGTGTCATAAAGGCAACATGATTTCACAATTATGATTATGGCAGAAAGGATTTGTTATGTTTCAATGGTATATCTGATGTCAGTTTTCATTAGTTTCCCCATGAGGATATGGATACAAAAAGGTTCTGTGATGTCACAGAGGCCATGTGTGTTTTCAAAGGTGATAAGAGGTCATAATAGGTTTGAGATGGCACAATGTGATTCATAATGTCACAATGGAAATGAGATATCCCACTGGGTTTTTGATGTCACAGTGGTGATGAGGTCACTATGATTTTGTGATATCACAGTATGTTTGTAATATCAGAATGATATATCAAATTTCAATGACTCATAATTCAATATTAGGATACAAGATGATAGAAGAAGCTCCATAGTAAGAGGTCATACTATGTGGAAACCCAATGGAACAGTGATTTCACAATGACAATGTGATATCTCACCATCATGTTATAAGAATGTTTGGATGTCACAATTGGTGATGCAATACTGATGAGGAGGTCGCAATAGATTTGAGTGTCCCAAGGGGTTGGTGATGGCAAAATGGCATGTGGGATCTCAATTGTCATTATCACATCATGAATATATGAGTTTGGGAAGGGATTCTGATGTCAGCAAAGCATATGTAGTCAAAAAGGTGAAGAACTAACAGGTCTGAGATGTCACAAAGTGACACAATGGTCATGATGTCCAGCGGTGTGATATCATGATGTTACACTGGATTTTAGATATGTCATGTCATATATGAAAGATGAGGTCGAACACAGATTTTCAACTCACAAAGGACCTAAGATATCACAATGGCATGTCACAAAATTATAAGAACAGGAGAGGTATTTGATGTCACAATGGGTCAGTGATATAACTAAGGGAATGCACTGTGACAAAGAGATTTAGATGTCACAAAGGTTATGAGTTCACAATGGTTTCCTCATATCAACACAGATGGCACATTTGAGATAGAATTAAATCAAAGAATAGATATTCAAAATGGGTTTATGACATGAAAATGACAATGTGATGTCAAGGCAGCAATGATGACAGTATATGTACTCATTACCTTGCTCATGTAACTGTAATCCGGTGTACACTGTATTTACAATAAAACAAAAACTCATAGAAGGAAAAAAAGAAAAATATGGTATGGTGTCATTGGGGTTTGATGATGTCACAATGAATGGTGGTGTCATGATGACAATGTGATTTCACAGTCATAATTATTGCACAAAGTATTAGTGATGATAAAATGCTATGTGTGATAACAATTTTCATTAGTTCACTATGAAGATATGAGTACAAAAAGGGTCTGTGATGCCACAGAGGTCATGTGTTTTTTTTTTCATTTTTTATTATTGTGAAAATACTGTACAGAGGGTTAACAATTACATGGGCAAGATAATGAATACATTTCTTATCAATCGTTGTAGCCTCCTCCTTTGTTTCCCTTTCCCATCCCTTCCCATCCTCTCCCTGCCCTCCACACCCAATCCCCCCCACTCCCACTCCCCCACTCCGCACAAGTTGTAAAGTTCATTTTCGACATAACGACTTATACATCTCAAGAGTTCACAATAGCTCTGTGATGTCACAATGTGATAGTGAAGGCACAACAGCAATGTGATATCACAATGGTTTTGTGATGTCACAGTGGTGATCAGGTCACAATGAGTTTTTGATGTCACTATGAGTTTGTAATATCACAATGACATATCCTATTTCAATTTCTACTAGTTAACAATGAGGATACAATTTCAAAGAAAGAATCTTAAGCTCCAAAGACCATGAGTTTTTAGTCATAACTTCTGTGATATGCCGCCATTAGTATTATTTTAGGCCTTTAGTAAGCTTATAATCTGTTTTCAAACTCATAATAATTCAGGGACATCACATTGATAAACTTCAAGATTATGGTGTCACATTGTGAACTCACAAATTTGTTCGGGCTTCATCACATTTGTGCCAACACATGACTTTGGAGACAACACAGTCCCTTTTTGAACTCATATCTTCATTGCGAATTAATGACATTTGAGATCCGGCATGCCATTGTGACATTTCCAACCAATTGTGACAGCACAAACCTATTAGAGTAGAAACACATTGTGATCTAATAGCCATTGTGGTAGCACAATACCTTCATGACCCCACATTTCCATAGTGATATCACTAACCCCATGTGAAATTCCAGTCTTCCATACACAATCCAGGTATGAAATGTGATACCTGAATCCAGTGTGACATCTTAAGCCTGGGGACATCACACTGATAGATGTTATGAGCATTTTGTCACATTCTGACAACACACACCTGTTAGGACTTCATCACTTTTGTGACAACGCATGCCTTTAGAGACATCACAGTCCCTTTGTGAGCTCATATACTCATTGTGGGTTAATGGCAATTGAGATCAAACGTGTCATTTTTATATCACAACCCATTGTGACATCACACACCTTTTGTAACCTCATCACCAATGTTGCATCACCAATTATAATATCCTAATATTATTCATTCATCATATTGCAACATCACATTGCCATTGTGATGTCTCTGTTCCACTGTGTTTTCAAAAACCTACTGTCTTCGTAGCATTTTAGAAAATTCATAGACTTTAATACTTCAGTCTTCTTCTGTGAACCCATATCCTCATTGTGAAATAGTAACAACTGAAATTGGACATGTGACTATGAGACGTGACTTCACAAAATTATTTGATTTCATCACTAATGTGACATCACAAACCCATTGTGAGCTTTCATTGCCATTTGACATCACTATCACATTGTGACATCCCAAACCTCTTAGGACCTCTTAGCACTTTTGAAAAAGCACATGGTCTTTGTGGCATCACAGTCCCTTTGTGTAACTATACCCTCATTATAAACTGACTATTGATATCAAACATGCCCTTGTAAAATCACGAACCCTTTGTGACATCACCAGTGTCACATAATATTGTCATTATGGCAGCATCAACTACTTGACATCACAAATTAACAATGACAAGATAGCATTATGAGATCACACTGCCATTGTGATGTTATAAAAAGGTTATGAATGCCTGTTTTTAATCTTTTATTTTCGGTCTTGGGGCTTGAACTCTGGGCTTTGGTGCTGTCCCTATTCTTGAGCTCAAGGTGAGCACTCTATCACTTGAGCCACAGAGCCATTTCTAGTGTTTTTTATTGGAGATAAAAGTCTCATAGACTTTCCTGCCTGAGCTGGCTTTGACCTGCGATCCTCAGATCTCAGTCTTCTGAGTAGCTAGGTTTACAGGCGTGAGTCATCGGCACCCGGCTTTTTCATTCTATTTCAAATTTGACATGTGTGTTGATATCAGAAACATAATGTGACCTCATAACCATTGTAACATCATAAATCAGCAGTGACATCAAATTGTCATTATGACACCATCAGCTCATTGTGATATCACCAAACAACAATGGCATCATAGCATTATAAATCAGAGTGACATGATTATGACTTAACAGTGTGAAGGCCTATTCTGTGAATACACTCTGTTTCAGAAACCCATTTTGACCATATAAGCATTGTGATGTCACAATGTTTTGTGACTTCACATTGCCATTGTGATATCATTCACCTGCTGTGCAGTCACAACCAGTCCTGAGCTTGTAAGTTTTGTGACATGCTTCCATCGTCATATAGTAGGGCATTTGTGAGCTCATAATCTGTTTTCAATATCATATTTCTGGTATGACATGTGATACAAAAATCCCTTATGACATCATACTGCCAGATGTCATGACCATTGTGTCACATTTTGACATCACAAAGCTGTTAAAAAGGCATCACATTTGTGAAACACATGCCATTGGAGACATTACAGTCTCTTTTTGAACTCATATATTCATTGTCAATTAATGACAATAGAGGTATCCCATGCCACTCTGACATCATGAACCTATTGTGACATCACAACCTTATTGTGTCCTCATCACGGGAATGATATCAACAACTAATTGTTGTATCAAAGCATTATTTTGGCATGATATTTTGGTATTGGCATTGTTATTTCACTGTCCCATTGTGTTTTTACAAACCTATTATGGCTACATCACATCTTAGAAACTTCACGGCCTTTGAGACTTCAAGCTCTTTCTGTGAACTCTCGTACTTATTACCTCTAAGGCAAGGAGACAAACCATTGAGTCACATTTAATACAATAAATCAGTTTACACTACAAAGGAGACTGTGATTACCTTATCCTGGACTGGATAACTAGGTCCAAGATTAGCCTTGACAACCAAACCTCAGACCTCCAATGGGCAGCCCTGCCCTATTTTACTTGGTCTGCAAACCACCAGCCAAAAAGTTATCATTTCCAAAGCTCCAAACCACAATGGGCAAGACTTTTAACTTTTCCAATACTCCCTCATTTGCTTCATACCTGTCATTCCTTTCTGGGCTTTCTCTTTTTACCTTCCACCACTTCCTTCTTCTCTTCAGGCCTCTCCAATCTCCACAGTCCTGCACTACTTTGCCCTAATGACCACTTTTCTGCTTCCTCTCTTCTCAGGTTTTTCCTTTCCTGCTGTCTTACCACTTTCTTCCATCCGGGTAGCTCTCATTTTTATATCCCCTTCCAATGCTCTGAAAATGCAACTTATATATAGGTTGTAACCCTCCTCACTCCAACGGGTCTTCTGCCTAACAGTTTTCAACCATCACTTCCCAAACTGCCCAATGTTCAATCACTTCTTGACAGCTCACCATGTGAGGCTTGACACCGTCACCTTTGTTGGCATTCCCTACACTCTCCAGTGGGCCATGCCAAGAATTTACAAAGATTAATGGCTCCCACAGATAATTCTGGCTCCACTGGTTATTACAGTATTCTCATAGTGAATTAGAAGAAATTGAAATTGTATATGTCGTTGTTATATTACAAACTTGATGAGATATCACTAACCCATTGTGACCTCATCACTGCGGTGACATCACAAACTCATTGTGATATCACATTGCCATTGTGCCACCATGATCACATTATGACATCCCATACCTATTATAACCTCAGATGCTTTGAAACAAAGCATGGCCTTTGTGAGATCACAGGCCATTTGTATACGCATAGCCTCATTTTAAACTAATGACAATTGAGATCATACATGCCATTTTAACATCACAAATACTTTGTAACATTATTACCAGTGTAACATCACATTGTCATTATGACAACATTAGCCAATTTTGACATCATAAAACAATGACATCATAGCATTATGACATCACATGGTCATTTTGATGTCACAGATACATTGGAATGCCTATTCTGTGATTCCATTCTATTTCAATTGTGGCAGGTGGGTTAATAGCGGAAATATATTGTGACCACATAATCATTATGACATCACAATATCTTCATGACACCACATTGCCATTATGATATCACTAACCCACGGTGACATCACAAACCTGTCCTATTCTCATAAATTTTTGACATGCTGCCATTGTGATCTCTTTGGCATCTCTGAGTTCATAAAATTGTTTAACTCATACTTCAGATATGATATATGATATCAAAAATCCACTGTGACGTCATGAACAGTGTGACATCACACTGCCAGATGTCGTCACTACTGAGTCACATTGTGACATCACAAACCAGTTAAGACCCATTACACTTTTGCCAACATATGCCTTTGGATATATCATTATCCCTTATGAACATATATTCTTTGTCAATTAGATATCTGGCCTGAGATTGTGACATCACCATCCCATTGTGAAATCACAAACCTATGTGACCTCATCACCTGTATGGATCACCAATTATTTGTGACTTCAAAACAATACTATCTCATGTAATGATAACATCACATTGCCAATGGGATATCTCTGTCCCCTTGCATTTTCACCAACCTATTATTTCCTCATAATATTTTCCAAAATTTATGGCCTTTCTGACTTCTAGCTCCTTATGTGAACTTGTATCTTCATTGTGATCTAGTAGAATGAAATTGGGCATGTAGTGGTGATACTACAAATTCATTGTGACATCATTATCCAAGTGTGACCTTATCACCATTGTGACATCACAAACCCATTGTGACATCACCTTGCCACAGTGATATCACGATCATCTTGTGATATCCCAAACATGTTTTGACCTCTTAGCACCTATGAAAAAGCACATAGTGTTTGTAACGCCACAATCCATATGGGTAACCATATCCTCATTGTGAACAAAGGACAACTGACATCAGACATGCCATTGTACCACTACAAAAGCTTTGTGACATCATCTACAGAGTGAGATCACATTGTTGTTAGGATACCATCAGCCCAATGTGACATCCCAAAATGACAATGACATCATAGCATTATGACATCACATTTTCATTGTGAGTTCATAGAGACAATGTGATTGCCTATTCTGTGATTTCATTCTATCTCAAATGTGGCATATAGGTTGATTTCAGAAACCCATTGTGACCACATAACCACTGCGCCATTGCAATCACTTTGTGACCTCATATTGATATATTAATATCATTCATGCAATGTAACATCACAAACCTGTCTTGTCTTCATAAATTTTGTAACAAGAGACTACCTTGACCTAGGCTGGATGCCCAGAGCTAATTGTAGTCTCAACCATGTACCGTCAGACCTCCAAAGAGCAGCCCAACCATTTGTTAACTGGTCTTCAATCAACCAACCCCCAAAATAATCATCTCCAAAGCTCCACACTTCAAAGGACAAGGCTTTTTCCTTTCTCTTCATCCTCCATCTCTACGGACTTGTCCTACCTTTCAGGTCTTTTCATTTTTTCCTTGCACCATTCCCTTCTTCTCTTCAGGTTGCTGTATTCTTGACAGGCCTTCCCTGCCCTTACCAGGTGGCCAGTTGCTGTCCTTTACCTCCTGCTCTCCCTCAATTTCCTCTCCTCCCATGTCTTTACCCTCCTGCAGTCTCATCACTTCTTTCCTTCCAGGTCTTTCCCCTTATTCTTCCCCCTTCTGTTGCTCTGAACATGCAACCTATATATATGCGGTACCCTGCCCCCACTAAAATATGTTTCCTGCATAACAGTTTTCAATCATCACTTCCCAAATGTCCATGTCCAATAACTTCTTGGCAGCTCACCATGGGGGGCTTAACATACTATCTCTTCAGCAGCATTTCCTGCCCACTCCAGCGGCATGCACCCCCCTCTCTGGTGGTCCAGACCAGGAGGTCATGATGACTGTCTGTTCCCGTGGATTATAGGTTCACTACTGGTTATTACAGTGTCCACATGGATAACTAGTAGTGATTGAAATTGGACAAATAGTTGTGATATTTCAAACTCATGACCTAACTAAACCATTGTGACCTCAAAACCACTGTGACATCAATAACCCATTGTGACATCACATTGCTGTTTAGACACCAGGATCACATTGTGACAATCCAAATCTATTATGACCTCTTATAACCTTTGAAAAACTGCATAGCTTTGTGACATAACAGTGCCTTTGTGTGTACAAATCTCCACTGTGAAATATTGACAATTGAGAATCAGACATGACATTTTAATATCAAAAAGTTTGTGAGGTCATCACAACTGTGACATCACATTGTCGTTGTGATACCATCTGCCCTTTGTGAAATCACAAAACTAAAATATGATAAAATTATAATTTCACATTGTCATTGTAATATCATGGACACATTATGAATGCCTTTTCTGTGATTTCATCTATTTCAAATGTGGCATGTAAGTGGCTATCATAAACAAATCATGAACTCATAATCATTATGACATCATAATCCCTTTACACATAACATTGCCATTGTGATATCACTAACACACTGTGACCTCACAAACCTATCCTGTCATCATAACCTTTGTGACATACCTTTTTGTCCTCATAATCTGTGGGCGACCTCATTAAATTTCACATATGACATTTGATATCACAAATTCCAAGTGACATCATGACCTTGGTGACATCACATTGACAGATGTCATAACCATTGTGTCCAATTCTGATATCACAAATCTTTTAGGATTTCAATATGTGACAACACATACTTTTGTAGAAACCACAGTCCCTTTTTGAACTCATATACTCATTGAAAGTTAAAGACAATTAGAACCATCATATCATTGTGACATTGCCAGCATATTGTGACATCACCAATCTTTTGTGACTTCATCACCAATGTGGCATCATCAACTATTTGTGACACCAAAACAATATTCTGACATGATGTAGTAAGTTGACATTGCCATGGTGATATCACTGCTCCTCTGTGTTTTCAAGAACCTAATATGACCTCATAACGTTAAAAAAAATTCATGTTCCTTAGGACTTCAAGCTCCTTCTGTGAACTTGTATGCACATTGTGAAATAGTAGCAACTCAAATTGGACATGTGTTTGAGATATTACAAAATCATTATAGCATCAAAAACCCATTGTGACCTCATCACAACTGTGAATCATAAAGCTATCGTGACCCCTAAGTAGCTTTGAAAACACATATGGCATTTGTGACATCACAGTCCCTTTGTGTACCCATATCCTCAATTTGAAAACATGACAATTTAATTCATATATGCCATTGTAATATCACAAACCCTTTGTGACCTCATCACCATTGTGACAACACATATTCATTATGACACCATCACCTCCTTGCAACATCACCAATTTACAATGACCTCATAGCTTTATGACATTATATTTTCATTGTGATTTCATAGACACATTGTAAATGCCTATTCTCTTAATTCATTCTATTTTAAATGTGGCATGTGGGTTGATATCAGAAAATCATTGTGATCTCATAAATATATGGCATCACAATCACTGTGACATCACACTGCCATGGTTATAACACTAACACACTGTGACATCACAAACATGCCCTGTCCTCATAAGTCTTGTGACGTGCTGCAATTGTGATATCTTAGGCTCTTTTTGAGCTTGTAATCTGTTTTCAAACTTATAATATTTCAGTTATGACATATCATATCAGAAATCCTCTGTGACATCATGACCATTGTGACATCATAGTGACAGACATCATGACCATTGTGCCACACTATGACATCACAATCCTCCTAGGACTTCATCACATTTGTGACATCACATGCCTTTGGAGATACCACAGTCCATTTGTGAACTCATATACTCTGTGATTTCATGACAACAGAAATTTTATGCCATTTGGATATCACCAACCAATTGTGACCTCATAGATCTACTGTGACCCCTTACCTGTATGGCATCACCAACTAAATGTGACATTAAAACTTTTTGTGATGTCACAATGTGACACGATGTTCATGACATCTGTCAGTGTGATGTCACAATGGTCATGATGTCACAGTGGATTTCTGGTATCTCATGTCATACATGAAATATGAAGTTAGAAACAAATTATGAGGGCAAAAAGTTCTAAGATATCACAATGTCAGCATGTCACAGAAGTTATGCGGATAGGAGAGTTTTGTGATGTCACATGGTATTAGTTATATCACAATGGCACTGTGATGTCACAACGTCATTATGATGTCAAAATGGTTATGTAGGCACAAAAATGTATTAATGATATCAACTCTCATGCAATATTTGAAATACAATGAAATCACAGAATAGGCATTCACAATATGTCTATGATATCACAATGACAATTGTAATAATTAGATTATGTTTTGAGTTTGGTGATGTCACAATGAGTTGATGACCTCATAATGAAGATGTGATATTACCCTGTTGAGGATATCACAAACACTTTTGATGTTATAATGGCATGTCTCATCTTGTCATTAGTTAGCAACAAGAATTTGGGTACCCAAAGGGATTGTAATGTTAAAAGGGCATGTGATTTTTCAAAGGAGCTAAGAGATCATAATAGATTTGAGATGTCAGAATTGAATCATGATGTCAAAATGATAATATTGTCACAATGGGTTTGTGATGTCATGCTAATGATGATGCCAAAATGGGTTTGTGATGTCACAACGAGTTTGTAATATCACAATCAAATTTCCAATTTCAATTGCTACTAGTTCACAAGGAGGATACTGTAATAATCAGCAGGGCCCCAATAATCTATAGGGTCTGATAATCAGTGTGGCCCCATCTCCTGGCCAGCTGGAGAGGACAGGGCATTCTGTGGGAGGGGCTGATACATTAATCACCAAATGTTGAGCTATTAATAAGTGATTGGGCTGTGGTGAGTTTTGGATGTTACAATAGAAAACTGTTAGCAGTTGGAGTGGAGAAGGGGTACAGACTGTAAATATGCTGCTTGTTCATAGCAATGAGATGGAGATAAAAATTGAAAAGTCCAGGAAGGAAGGAAGTGGTGTGATAGAAGAAGGGGAAAGGCCTGAGAGGAGAGAAAGTTGAGGGAGAGCAGGAAGTGAAGGATGGCAACCGACGACCCAGGCAAAGCAGTTCAGGCCTATGGAGAGAAGAGAGGCCTGAAGAAAACAAGGAACTGGTAGAAGGGAAAAAGGGAAAGACTTCAAAGGAAGTGTAGGTCTGTAGTGAAGGAGAGACAAAGGGAAAGGGACTAAAAGGCTTGCCTTTGATGTTTGGAGCTTTGGATATCATAATTTTGGTGGTTGGTTGTTTTGAGAATATTTATTATATTAAATGTGTCTTGATGGATTCTCTTGAAAAATGGAGGTCCTAATTTTTGGAGACCCCATGGAGATTAATCCGTTTGGATGGCATCAGGCCTTGGCCCAGGGAAAATTCCCCACAGGTGAGAGTGTCAGCCTTCAGGGCTTCAAGTGTTTGTCCTCAGAGGACCAACATGGACAAAAGTCATATAGGTATCTCTAGGGGTGCGTCTGGGCCAGCTTGCCAGCCTGTTTTTGGAACCCCCTCTAGAGGTCATTTGTGGCTTCCTTGGGACACCATCTGGAACATCCTTGAGAGGTCATGTAGGGCTTGTTTGGAAACCCATCTGGAACATCATCAAGACTGCATCTGCAAATTCCTTGAGAAGCTATCTTAGACCTACCCTGGAGGTCATCTTGGGCCTTCTCCACTGGCTATCTTGGACTTTCTCCAGAGGTCATCTGGGGCTTCCTCAGGAGGCCACCTGAGACCTATTCAAAAGTAGTCATTGGGGATTCCTTAAGAGGCAACTTAGGACGACCTCCTGAGGTCATGTGGAGCTCCTTTGGGAGGTCACCTCGGGTTACCATGATGAAAAATATGACTGTCTTCAGACATCATCTGGGACTTCCGTGAGAAGCTATATTGGACCTTCTCTGGAAGTCATCTGTCGCTTTCTCAAGAGGGTTATCTGGAACCTCTTCTGGAGATCATATGTGGCTTCCTTGAGTGGCCTTCTGGGAGCTACTCAAGAGGTAATCTCAGCCTCATTGAGAGGACATCTGGGGCCACCTTTGGAGGTCATTTGACACTTCCTTGGGAAGCCATTTGCAATCTCCGTGAGAGGTCATCTAGGGCCTCCTAGGGAGGGCCTCCTAGTGACATCCTCCAGACGTCATCTGCAGCATCCTCAGGAGGCAATCTGGGATGTTCTCTCTGTCATCTGGGATCTCTGTAGAGGTCAAAATTGAGTGGTGTTGAACATGTGGGTTAAGTGTCTGTGGTTCTTGGTCTGTGTGTATGCTGATAGTTCTATTTGTGTCCTGTATGCCCCTCTATTTACTCCTTTTCTCAGCATGGGAGAACAGGCCTAAAGTTGTCATATCCAAAAAATATTCTCCCCCAGGGTTACAGAATCCTTCAGAGGAAGATGCACTGATGTACTCTCTCTCCTATTCTTTGCCATCAGCACCTCCAATCTAAAGTCCTCCCATACCAAAAGTGGTTACTTGTACCAGCCAGAGGTGTTACAATATGGTATGTTACCCTTATTACCCTTGAGACAGGAACATGGAGTAGATGGTGGGCAGGCCCCCTTTCCAATACATTTTCCCTTTACAACTTGTGACCTCTATAACTGGAAACAGCAAAATCCATCCTTTTCAGAAAAAATAAAACCATGGACACATTACCTCATCAGAGTCAGTAATTTTCACACACAAGTACATCTGGGATGAGTGTCAGCAAATTTTACTGCTATGTTTCACCTGGTAGAAAAGGGAGTGAATCCTGCTCAGTGACTTAAAGGTGGTCTTTGGAACACACACTAGCCCCACTATTGAACCAGACAATTTGGTGTTTTCTTTTTGGTAGTTAGTTGGAGATAAGAGCCTTAAAGAATTTCTTCCCCTTGCCTTAATCCTCTTTCCTTCTAAATCAGCCTCCTAAGTAGCTAGGATGACAAGCGTGATGCCCCAGCATCCAGCTCAAACCACGGTTTCTTCATGCGCTATGGAACCAGTTCTGGAACCTTTCATTGTCTATGACCTCCCAACACAGTGGCCCCTGGCACACTGTAACTCGTTATTTTATAAATAAATGAGCATCTGCCTATGACAATACTACAGAAAAGTCCCATCCCATACAGGTAAGCATCCTGGGGGGCCAGTCAAAACCTGATGTAGCTCTTCCAGTTCTCCTTCTTCCCTTTTCCCTCCCTCCTGGTGACACCGCACTTAACTGTTTTTGCTCCAAGGATGTGAGCCACTATGTACTCGCTGGATTCTGGGTCCTCTGGGATGCCTATCTTCTCAAAGATCTCTGGCCAATGGATGACCAGCTCTGTGGCATTCAATTCCCTACTCAAGTGTGAACAAGGTTGCAGTGAGCTGAAGGCCTGGCTCAAGGGGCCTCCTCTCCTCATCCCGGGGCCAGCCAGGATGTTATACCACATCCAGCCCCCAAGTTTCATGGTGCAGAAGAAGGATCCTCAAGGAATCCCTGGTTTCTGAATCTCACAGAGTCCAGTGCAGGTGCTCAGAATCGTCTCTGCTCACAGCTGGCAGGCTAGGGATGGTGAGGTCACAATCTCTGCTCTCTACAACATCCTCGACTGTGGTGGTGACCCTTAGAGAGAGCCAGAGGAGAATCAACTGCTGCTGCCTAAAGGCAGTCAAGGCAGGACGTTCATAGCAGGAGACCATCTGGCTGGGGAACTCTGCCTGTGCTGCTTTGAACGTCATTGTTTGGTGGCTGAAATGGTCTATGTAATTTGACCCATAATCCCAGCTGTTAGTGGAAATTGCCAGCTTCAAGAAAAAAACCCTGGAAAAGGTGGTATTTCAGTTGTCCCAATCAAAGTTAAAGGGTTCCAAAGTCAGTGGTCCCTTTTTCCTTCCAGACAGCCTACAGCAGGTTACAGAAACTGGTATTCAGAGAGCCTTAGCCAACTGCCACGGCCTGATACGGAGCAGGCTTCAGGAGGGGAAACACACTTGCCTACCACTGCCCAGTTGGAAACGGCCTAGGAGGGACACAGATTGGACTCTGCAGGACTCCAGGGAGGACTGCCCACCGGTGCACTCCCCAAGGAGGGAACACACCACCAGTGGAGGCCTGGAGCACGCTGCCCAGATGCCCACAGACACTGTCAATGCCCTGGGTAATGTTGCCCCCTCATCCTCGGTTGTGTTGAACCATCTACTGTGTAACAATGTTCACCACTACCCAGTCCCTCCTAGCTTCACATCCCTGCCATACTCCCTCACATCTCATTCCCTGATTACGTTTTTGTAGACACATTCCCAATCCTTGAATTAGCTCCAACTATACAGACTGTCTGGCTGGAAGAGTGCGGCTGTGGTCACACTTGTCTCACAACCATTCAGGCTGAAGACAGAAGCACAGGTGGCCACTCTGATCTGCAGTTCACATAGGCCTCCTAGAGGAGACCCATGAAGGCCCAGTAGCTAATCTGGGATACAGGACAGAGGGAAGAGATAGGTGGAAAGGAACATCTACTGAAACCTTCCCCCAAAGGAGCCATGAAACAGTGAAGGAGAAAACAAAAATTATGGCTAGACTCATACTTGGTATTGATGATAAAAGAACAACAAACACACACCCACACACATACACACACAAATAAAATGCTTTTGCTCTTTTTAGACATGGTAACTTAAATATATTTTCATTTTTCTCATCTCCCTGCTCTCCCAACACACACACACATCCAGACTGTGACAGAAGACTAATCCATGCAGTACCTGCAATTTGCCAACTGATCACTCACTTGAGCAGTCAACTTGTACAAGGGAAAGATGATCTCTCTCTCTCACTCTCTCATGCACACACATACACACACATACACACACACACACACACACACACACACACACACACACACACACACACACAGACTCAGAGCAGTGCCTCTCCTGAAATTGTTGGTTCCTCTTCTGGACAAGATGCAAGCTGGAGTACGGGGGTCCTTTGTCAGAATCAGGGGGTTGACCCAAGGAAGCACTGCTCTAATAATGCTGAACCACCTTGCCTCTCCCTTTCTACAGGGCCAGACCCATTCCCTTGGGAACAAACAGCCTTGGCTACCCATTCACCAAAACCCCAGGTCAGGATGCTGGGTGAAGTTGTCCCGAGATAGGTGGCTCCTCAGAGCCAGGACTGAAAACAAGCAGGGGTCATAGTGCCCCAGAGGTGTGTCTGATCTGAGGTGGGGGCAATGTTGGGGAAATGGATGGGATCCAAAAGGCTACATACATGGATGGATTCCCTACTTCCAGCCAGGATGACTTTGGGTGACTTGGTGGATTCTTGGGGAGGACTAGGAGACCAGATGAACCTGGAGCACCAGCAGATTTTGGCAGAGCTAGGAAATGTGATCACCCTGTGAGGACTGTTGACAGCTGGGATGGGGGGGCAGGCAAAGTGTATGTGTGTCAGAAGGGGTGTGTTCCTCCCAGATATTCACCTTCTATCTGACTCCCAGTGCCCTCACCTCCCTAGTGGGCTCTTCTGGGACCCTCCTCAGGTAAAAAGGTGACCAAGCACAAAAGACAAGGGCTCACACAGCAAGGAAGGCCTGTCTTCTGCATCCAACACCCACCACCTCCAGCATAAAGGAAAATACCCAAGAATGCAGGTGAGGTGCTGTTCTGCACCTCTGACTAAAGCCACCAGGTTCCCACCAGGGAGAAGAAGGGTACAGATGCAAAGCTGTGTGGCTCCCACTGCTAGAGTCAGGGGTTCTGTGGCGCCCCCTTCTCACTCATTCCTGCATCTTCCCATTTCCTGGGACACTGGCCACTAGGGATGGGGGTGGGATCCCCGCCCACACACCGCCACCCTCCACCCCTGGGGCACATTTGTGGCAGGACCATGGCAGACTGTGGGGGGTGGCACAGGTGAAGGAAGGATGAAAGAGGGGAGACAGGAGCCATGGGTCTGCGACAGCGGGTGAAGAAGAGGGTGGGAGGGTTCACAGGTTGTGGACCCTTGGCAGCCATTCACCTGTGCTGCTGGGAGAAGTTGTAGGCAGTGGCTCTGTGTGCATGCGGGCCTGGAGTCCAAGGACTGAGGGCTGGGACCGGGTCGGGGCCGAAAACCAGCCAGGCGTGTGCCATCTCTGTTGGGCAACTGTGAGAGACAACGCGGGTCCAAGCTGAAAGCACTATGTTTGAAACGCCATGCTGCTGGGAGGGCACAGATGTATCTGCAGAAACATAGAGGGGCTGCACGAGGCCTCTGCTCCTCCTCCTCTTCCAATGTCACCCCTGCCTCAGGTGCCAACATCACCTCCGTGCTCCCTATGCTGGGACCTCAGACTCAGGGCCGCCATGGCCACCGCAACTCCTCGTGGCTGCCCGTGGCAGTGTGCCTGCTGGGCCAGCACCATGTGCTTTGTGCTCCCCACCAGGACCTGTGCAATGTTCAGGGAGGCTGCTAGATGATGAAACTGCTTGCCCTTGTGTGTGTGCTTGCTCTTTTCTCTGCTTTCTCCCTCTCGCTCTGTCCTCACTCCTCTCCTGGGACACCTCGTGCCTACTCCCTCCCCCAGTGCCTATCCCCATGCCCCTGGCCACTGCTGCCATCTCAGTGAGCCCTGTTCCCTACCCCTCCTTCCCTTGGCCATGTACCCTCTTCTGCTAGGCTCCTTCCTCCACCCTTGGCTGCAAGCCCAGCCCTGATTGGGTCCTAAGGCTTCCAAGCCATGGCAATTGCAGCCTCACTTCAGCTCAGCACTCCCCCCAACCCCAGTCCCTTCCCAGGGGATTGATTCTCCCCTAGTCCCACTGCTGGAGGAGAGTCTCCTCCGTCTCCCTCCACTCCACATACCAAGCAGGTACACAGTGACCCCTGTTTGTGTGTGTGTGTGTGTGTGTGTGTGTGTGTGTGTGTGTGTGTGTGTGTATGTGTGTGTGTGTGTGTGTGTGTGTATGATTGTTGGGGATAACTACCTCTCAAGGACTCAGAATATAGCACCCTTTGAGATGACTCAGCACACAGCACACTTCAAAAAACAACACAAAGCACCCTGTGTAAAGGATTCAGCACACAGCTCCCTTTGAATGACTCAGCATTTAGTACCTTGTGTAGAGTACTCAGCACACAGCACCCTTTGAAGGAGGGAGTCCATAGCCCGCAGTGTAAAGGACTCAGCACATGGCATGCTTTGAAAAACTCAGCGTGTAGCACTCTTTGCCAGGGACTCAGTACATAGCACCCTGTGTTAAGAGCACCCACAGCCCCCTTTGAAGGGCTGAGTATGTAGCACCCTGTGTAAAACAGTGCATAGCACCCTTTGAAAGACTAAGCACACAGCACAATTTTGAAGGACTCAGCACATACCACACTGTCAAAGGATTCACCACACAGCACCATTTGAAGGACAGTACAGAGCACCCTGTGTAAAGGACTAGGCACACAGCACTTGGAAAATTCACCTCATCCCTCCCTTCTCAAAGACTCAGCACATAGCAGCAGCCTTTGGGATTAATTAACACACCACACCTTTTGAAGGACTCAGCATACAGTACGTTATGTAATGGACTCAGCACATAGCACCCTTTGGGATGACTCAGCAAACAGCACCTTTTTGAGGACTCAGCACAAAACCCCAATATGGAAAAGCCCCAGCAAACAGCACCCTGTGAACGACTCAGCACATAGCTGTATGTCACAAGTTCAGCTGTCATTAGAATTAGGGTGCTTTCTTCACTATCACCATTCTTCAAAAACACTTCACAAATCCTACTAGTTTAGCCAACCTGTGTTTTATGGGGGAGAGTCAACTGGGGGTCTTGAACTCAAAACTTGGGATCCCTTTCCCTGAGCTCTTTGGTTCAATGCTAGAGCTTTACCACTTGGAGCCATAGCTCCAATTTTGTTTTTTTGGGTTGTTGTTTCACAGGTCTTATGGTGATCAGAAAGGGAAGACCAAGTTGGGGTGTCTGTGGGCAAAGGCTCTTAGCTCGACCTGGAACTGACCTCTCTTTTCCTTGTGCCCCTGGATGCTGGGCCTCCTGGAACTCTCTTGGCCTAGGAGGAACAGACCTGCTCTGCCATCAGCACTCAGGGTAAACAAAAGTCAGCTTGGCCCTGGTCACTTCCCAAAATTGAACTCTAGAGGTCAATGGCATGGGGCTGCAAATCCCGCATCTGGCCATCAGGGGGAAGGGGTAGCCCACCATAGGGATTGTTTGTGAGAGTTGTGTTTACTCTTGCTTCCCTGGGGCCCCCATCATGCTTCGAAGCCACCCTGGACAGGAAAGTCCTTGACACTCTTACTTACAATTAACCATCAAAAGGCAAGTGGGGCTGTGGCTCAGGTTGCAGAACATTATTAGCCTTAAGCAAAAAAACTCAGGGATAGATCCTAGGCCCTGAGTTCACACACACACACACACACACACACACACACACACACACACACACACACACACACACACACACACACACACACACACACCACATGCATGCAAAATCAGAGTTCTCTACACTGCATTCTTTGGGTATTCTCTGTCTTTTCCCCACTAAGCCTGATGGCTGTTGACCTAGGGGTTCAATGCATACAACACCACCTGGCATCTTTAGTTTTGGGGAACAGAATGGCTAGAAGGTCAGCCTTCCCCTATCCCAGCTCCTTGATTGGGTCATGGTCTATCCAGGCCCTTTAGGGCTCCTTTTACAGACTCTCCAAGATGCCTTCAAAAGGCCTCACATGCTCGGCACTGATGGCTCATACCTGCCATCCGAGATACTCAGGAAGCTAAGATCTGGAGGATCATGGTGCCAAGCCAGCTTGGGCATGAGACTCTTATCCTCGATGAATCATCATAAAACAAGAAGTGTCCATGTGGATCAAATGGTAGAGTGCCAGCCTTGAGAAAAAGAGCTCAGGGACAGTGCTCATGGACAACAACAAGGAGAGGCATTGCATGTTGACTTTAGGATTGGTATGGGCCAAATATAATTGGAATTTTCAAATGCTCCAAGACAAAGCAGTAGCTCCTTTAGTCCCGTGCTCCTCCATCTTGTCTCACACCCTGGCCTTGGCCAGGCTTTGGGTCAGCATGGCTCTGGCTTGATGGGAGGGCTCCAAGGAGGAAGATCCCAGAGCAATCACCCCGCCTCCTTCCACCCTTCTCACCCTGCTGCTTCTGCTCTTTGCCATAGACCTTCTTCCTGGAATCCATAAATGAGTTTATCACTGCCAACATTGTGGTGAGTGGTGGGTCCAGCCTAACTCGGGGAAGTCAGAGGTGGAAGTCAGTCTGGGATTAGGAGCTTCCACTCTGTGTGTGGGCTGAAATCAGGGCTGACCTTTATTTCATCCTGAGCCTTGAAGTGGTGGAGAGATAGTGTAAACTCCACATTGAGTCAGGTAAGACCGGAATCTAGAGGACCACTTGTGTGAGGTAGGCTGTGGGGCTCATGGGGCCATTGTTTGTGGTACTCCTCTCTCGGGACTCACCTCTCCCTCTCTCATCCCTAAATGTTAGAATAGAAAGTTCAACTAAGTGGATCAAAGAGGGGGCAGAGGAGTATTTCTGTGTGAACCAGACTTGTGCTTCATATTCATCCTAGCCCCTACTTCCTATTTATCTGAAGAATGTCCATAAGGGTTTGGGGAAGGGGATGAGGAATCATCATAGCTGAGAATGTGGCTCAGTGGAATATGGTCATCTAGCATGACTAAAACCCTGGGTACAATTCCATACAGAAAAAGCTGGAAGGAGTTGTGGGTCTCAACTGGTAGAGTGCCAGCCTTGACCAAAAGAACTCAGGGACAGTGGCCAGGCCCTGAGTTCAATGCCCAGGACTGGAAGGACAAATATTTGTTGGAGGCTTTTCTTCCCTTTGAAAACAATTTATTGTTTGTGATAAGCATAACATGGGTCTCTTCCCTGGCCACCAATGGGCCATTAGGTGTCCCTTGAATTTGGGCTGCATCCCAGCAACCTCTGTCCTACCTGACCCACAGTTTATCCATCCCATCTCGTGGCAGATGGAGGCCTGAGAGAAGGTCACCTGGCCACCTACTTCTGGTGGCTGCCAAGGCTTTTGAAAGTCAGTATGTCATATAGAGAGTCATCATCCTGATCAGTCTACAGAAGATAGGGAGGGAGCACTCCTTGTCTGAGCCTGTGAGCTGCAGGCCACTCTGGATGTGGGGCATCTGCTGCAGGACGTGCTCCATTGGGGAGTTATCTACGGGGTCGGGAACTCTGACCTCTTCTCTGGCAAGTTCCAAGGTGTCTTGAAGTTGCAATTCTTCAAAACCTTTCTGCTCCTCCCTCATTTCACACACCCCAGAGCCTGAGGCACTTGAAGCAGTGGTGGTGGCAGGTGGCTGGAGCCTGCTGTCCGTGCCTTCCCCTGCGAGGAGCGACAGCAGCTCCTGCAGCTCTCTCTTCTCCATCTTCTCCTGGGAAAGCCAGCACACGTGCTCGGCTTTCTCCCAACACAGCTCATCCTGGACGAATGTCTGCTCTTTACACCCCATAAGGGACTCCTCGACAGTGCAGATGTGTGCCAAGAGCTATCTGCATCCATGGAGAGCTTATCTGCTGGACTATGCTAGTCCACCTCAACATGCAGGTCATGGACAAAGCAGATTTTCTTCTTGGATGCCCACGTGTCCCACTTCCTATCCCTATGCCTGCTGTGGTGGCAGCTCATGGAGCAGGGTTTCTGTGGCTTCAGCTCTGTCTGGCACTGTGCTGCCGGGTGGGCTGGGCACCTGCAGCAGGGCCACCACTCCTGCAGCAGGAGTTTCCCCCTGTGGATCTCAGCCTCCAATAGCACTCACAGAGCCACGTCCCTCTCAGTCAGGGGGACATCTCCAGCCTCTGCTAGGTCATGTCTGGGGGAGTTACCTCCTCACCTTTTGCTTCTCCAGGGCTCATGCCTTTGTCTTCCCCAGGGAAAGCCAGGAAGCTCAGCTGGGCCTGCAGGAACTCCTCCTGTGCTCCGGTGGCTTCCAGGCACTTGAGCGTGTCCTGCCACTTTGGGGGCACCACCTGTTCCCCCCAGTTGGTTGGGCCTTGCACTTGCTTCCTTCAGCTGCTCCAGCAGCTTGGTCTACTTCTGCAGGTGCTGCTGCAGGGCCTCCTTCTCAGAGTTCAGCAGCTCATAGGAGGCAATGTGCTTCTGACAGGTGGCTCTGAGCTCCTGCAGCTGGGCCAGGGACTGATCCTGCTGCTACTGCAGCTCCCAAGCCACATGGCTCTCTCTCTCGGACACCTCTTTCCATTCCTCTATCTTCTCCTCTAAGTGATCTAGCTGTTCCCACAGATGTTTCTTCACATGCTGCTCTGAGTCCCGGATGCTGGTGAGCTCCTCCTCACCGCTCATCCTGTGGAGAGCATCCCACAGCAGGGCCAGCTATTCCTCTGGCTTTGGGTCACACACACATGCGCATCATGGGGTTCTCAGGGATCTCCTGCCGACCCTTGGCCTTCTCCTCCAGTCTCCATAGTTGCTCCCACTGCTCCGTGTTCTAGAGACAGAGCCTCTGGTTTTCCTTGACCTGGATGTGACCTTGTTCCTCCAGGTTTTTCAACTCCATTTGTGTGTGATAGCCCTGGGCCTGCAACTGCCGCTCAGCCTGAGATGGCTCTATCAGCTTCCTTCTCAGTTCCCCCAGCTCATTCTCTAGGTCCAGCCTCTCCCTTTGCTCCTTTTCCTCTGTCAGTTGGTTTACCTGGTCAGTCAGCCACTGTGCCTCCTCCTTCCATGAGGACCTCTCAATGCACAGGTCCTCTGTGAAAGTGTCTCTCTCCAGATTTTCTGAGGTCACCATACATCTCAGGTTGTCCAGGAGTCTCTTCAGTACCTCCCGCCCCACCAGCACTTGTTGGAACTTGCAGATTCTGTTCTTCCTGTTACTCTTCTGTGTCCAGAGTGCTTCCAGCTTCTCCTGCAACACTGTGTTCACTTGCTCCAGGTCATTGCAGCTTCTGTTCTTTTCCTCGAGCTGAAGTGTCACATCATTCAGCTGTTCGAAGAACATTTCGATCTCCTTCTGTGCAGCAGTGATTGCAGAAGCAGCCATCTCCACCTCCGCCATATGCCACTCTGCAGCCTGCAGGTGGCAGGTGAGAGCTTCTTACTCCATTTCTGTGTCATTGGCCACCTGCTTCACTTAGGCTGTTGCAGATTGTAAATCACTTTCTGCAGAAACCAACCTCTGTATGGGTGGCTTGTGGATCTCTAGCTCTGTTTTTGGTTCTTCGTGTATCTCAGCTATCTTGTCCCTCTCTTTCTCCAGTCGATCCTGCAGGTCTGCCTTTTCCTGCTTCAGTGGTTGGATCTTGGCACAGAGAGCCTGGTTTTCCTCTTTTGCTGCAGTCCAGAGTGGGCACCATGTGTCGCTAGCACCTCTGCAGATCCTTGGTGGTATCACCACCCTTGATATTCTTGACCTGTTGGCTGTGACTGTGTCCAAAGGCAGGGGAGACCCCCAGTCAGCATCACCTTTGGCTGGACCTTCCATTGAATTACCCTCCCCAGTTTTGTTTGTCTTGGGATCCCTCCCTTTTTCATGTTCTGTGTTTTCTTGAATGTTGCAGGTCTAATGGGAGGATTATTCTGCCAGTGTTCTGGCAGTAGTTTCTTGTCCGCAGCTCTCTCATGGAGTCTTGTTGTTTCAGACATCTGAGAACTGGAATGGGAAAGATGGGCTGGCCACATTCCAGGCTCTTGGAAATCCTCTATTATCCTACTCAATGACAAGGATGTCAATTTCCTACTCTACTCCAAAGTTGTCTCAAGTCTCTAGCTCACCACTCAGCCACCTCTACCTTCCTCAACTGCTGGTGGTAGTGTCAACCAACAGAGGGAATCTTGATGCTTGGCAGCATGGAATGTGGGGTGGCCACCATTCTTGTATCCCATTGGTCAGAAAGAACAATGAAAGAATGGGGTGTGGCCGGAATCCTGTGATGCAGGCAGCATGGTCAGAGTCAAGATGACAGAGGTTTCCCCAGCCCCTTTCCCAGGGAACTCTCTCCAATTCTGTTGGGGACAAGAGGATGACCTGCTTTAGCTGCATGGCTGCACAGATAGTTCTGTATGTCTGTTTGTTGCCAGTCCCGGACCTTGAACTCAGGATCTGGGCACAGTCTCTAAGCTGCTTTTGCTCAAGGCTAGCCCTCGACCACAAGAGCTACACTGCTCTACTTCTGTCTTTGTTGGCACTGAAGTTGGACAGGGGTTTCAATGACTTTCTTGCCTAGGGTGAATTTGACCATGATCCTCCCATCACAGGCTTGTAAGTATCAAGGAGGACTGCTGAGAGCCACTGGTGCCTGCCTAATCATTAATCTTGCTGTTCTTGGACAGACAAGTGAGTTCCCTATCCAGAGGTTAAAATGGTGGGAGCTGGAGACCACAGTTCAAATCCTGGCCCTGCCACCTCCAAATGTCAGCAGATCCTTAGAAACTCATAACTATCTATCTATATGAATACCAATGGAATGTGATGTATGTTATGACTGAATGGACAGTTCTTGAATGATTCTGGGATAAAATTATACACAATTATAGTAAAGGACATTGACTGATTTTAATCAATACTTTATGTAACATTTAAACCATCATATTCATTAAATGTAGGCAGAATGAAATACTTAAGAATTGGGCATAACATAGTATAAAGTTGCCATTTTTTCTGCCAGGACTGGGATTGGAACTCTTGGTCTGGGTAACTCTGTTGCACAGTTTGGAAAGGGGAAGCTGACCTCCTTGAAGTCAATAAATTCATGTGTGCTCTTTAGGTCTGAAATCGATCCCCAGCACTGGAAAACATCCTGTTCATGTACATTTTAAATATATGATTTATATTTATATACATATGTTGACTCCATATTGCGTTCAGTGTAGTTATTCATTTTATTTTTTGTTTCATTCATGTAATGACTTTATTTCATTGACTATTATGGCACATAGAACATTGATTACATGATTAAATAGGATATAGGTCTGCATCTGTATTCCATTTATACCTGACACCCAAGACTTTCACAGAAAAAGAAACATGTGTCACCATCAGCTTCTTACTCCAAGTTCATTATTTGGGAGTGCTGGCATTTGAACTCATGGCCTACAGGGCCAAATTCATGAATGGCTGAGGGTCAGCATGCCATCCTGGGGCAAATTGAGCTGATAGGCAGGACCTTAGATCGAACCCCAGGGGTTGAGAAAATAAGAACATATTGACCCACAGATGGTAGTACCTAATAAATATATGTGTTTATAGAGTGCCAGAGATGTCTATCCATTATTCAGTTATATAGACTACATTTCTACAATTCTTGGGTATTTATTATTCCTCCATGTAATTAATGTTATTTTCATCCTTAATAAACTATTAAATAAATCATTATCCTGAAATTATTGCATCCTTCTGAAAAATAGTATTCTTTTAATGCTTCATAAAATATTAAATGATATCACTCAGCCGATTGAAATCATGAAGTCTAAATTTATATGAGTATCACTCATGAGCATCACATTCAACCATGACATTGATAAGATTCTATTGTTATTCCTGTGGATGAGAACGAGTCTTTTAGGATCTCCCACCTTCTGGAAGTGGCATAATTGTAGGCATATGTTGCCGTGCAGGACTATGGCTTCCCCAATAGCCTACAATTAAAAAAAAATTATTTAGCTCCCTGGTTTGCAATTCATGCCATTTTCTTCTGCCAGGCCTGGGATTTGTACTCAAGGTCTGGGTAAATATGCAGCACTGTGAGGGAAGGGAATCTGACCATGCTTGAACACAAGAAACAGGCTTGTTCCCTAGGCCTGAATTCAAGGCTCAGACCTGGAAAACATACCCCTTATATCCATATTAAAGATAGGATTTATATTTCCATACAGATATTCAGTCTATATTGTGTTTGGTGTGGTTATTCATTTTATTTCTTGTTTTATTCATTTATTTTCCAATTATTTTATTGACTCTGATGACACCTCTACATTTATAACATTGTTTACATCCTATCACATAGCATCCAAATTTGTAGATATGTTCTCCATCATGCCTGACACCAAGGACTCTCCCAGAAAAGGAAAACATGTGTCACACCCAGCTTCTTACTCCAAGATTAAATTTTCGGCCGGGATCTGAACTCAGGACCTGGCAGGCCCAATTCACGAATGGATGATTGTGAGCATTGCAGCCTCTAGCCAATGAAGCTGTCAAGTGGCTCCCAGATGCTGATATCCAGACTCAGGTTTGGCCAAAACAGTGATACATGGATAGACAGATGGTGCTATACAAATAAATATATATTGGTAAAGAGTGCCAGAGCCATCTAGCTATGATTGAATGACACCTACTATGTTCATACCAACTCTTAGTCATTTATTTTACTACCATTAAAGAAATATTATTCTTTTCATGCTTAATAAACTATTAATTAGGATGAATTAGGTTCCTAGGATTATTGCATCCAATTTTAGACTAGACTGAAGCATGAACTACTCTTTCAATTGGTATTTCTATACATAGGAAGGAGTCTCTTCTGATCTGCCATTGGTAGGTGTCAGAACTAGGATTTGAACCCAGGACCTATATTGACAAGTTGGCCTATGGCTTCACTGATAGCCCGCCAACCTTCAGCAATGGCAGGTCAGTTCCCCATTGTAACCGTGTCATTCAGAACCAGGATGTAAAAAACCCCCAGCCCTCTGCAGCTTGCCACTTTTCATTCTATCCTACTTTTTTTTTCTTCCTGCAAGACATCTGGCCCTAGGATCCCAGGATTGGCTATGGGTCCAGAAGCTGCAACCCAGCCAGCCTAGGGCCACTTAAGCTGAAACAGAGTTGCAATGACCTGAGTTCAAGTCCTGTGTTGTCAAAATAAAGAATAAGTAAAAAATAATTAATTATTTGACTAAATTAAAAAAGAAATAAAGCTCCCTGGTTTGGAATTTCTGCCAGTTTTCTTTCCTAGCCTGGGATTTGAACTCAAGGTCTTCGTAAATCTGTAGCAATGTGTGGGAAAGTGCAGAGTTGCCACTTCTTGAGATCAAACCCCATGCAAAGCCAAAAAAAAAATTGAAGTGACAAAGCTCAAAAGGGGGAGTAGTTTTGGAGATGGAAAGGAAGGCATGGTAGGGGGAAAACAAAGAAGGAAGCAACAATGTTCAATAGGAAATGAACTCATTACCTTGATTATTTAACTGTAACTTCTCTGTACAACATTTTAACAATACAAATTGAAAAAAAATAGCGCTCAGAGAAGCATTTTGGGGTTAAGGGAAAGATGTCTGAATAGATGTACAAAATTGTACACTGCTTATTTTAATGTTCAGTATGGAACTGAATAAACATAACTGCTTTCTTTAAAAAAATTAAGTCACTGTCTTGGAACTGGGGCCAGTATTTCGATCATTGCTGGGATTTGATCTCACCATCCAAGTAAATCTTTTGCACCATGGGTGAAGGCAAAGCTCACTGTCCTTGAGAAAAAGAAATTCAGTCTAGAGTTCCCAGGCCTGAATGAAGAATCTACAATGGAAAAGATATTTCTATACATGTGTAACATATGATATATAGTTACATATGTATGTTTATTACATATTATGATTTTTATTATTGATTTTGTATTTTATTTTTTATTTGATTAATTAATTCATTTTTTTTGTATTTAGTATTATTATACACATAATATTTAGTACATGTTTTACATCGATTATAAAATTACTCACAATAATTTAGGATATTGACTAATTTTCATATATACTTAATTAAAACATGATACATAATTAAATGAAAGCATTTGTCACAGTCTTCACATGTTTAGATTCTCTCCCACATATGAGCTTTGCCTTCTTTATCTTTGGATACCTTCCTATAGGGATTTCTTTAGATGATTTATAATCAGAGGCCTTTTCTTGAGGAGAGGCAAGTTGAGGGATAAAATTGTAAGGGTGGGGCTAGAAATTTGGCTTACTGGTAGAGAGCTTGCTCATCATTCATGGATGCCAGGGTTTGAATCCTCAGTGCCACAACTCAGAAAAAGCCAAAAGCTGCGGAGTGTCTCAAGTGGTAGAGTGCTAGCCTTGAGAAAAAGAAGCTCAGAGACAGTACCCAGGCCCTAATATCAAGCCCCAGGACAGTCAGAAACAATAGGCCACGTGCCGGTGGCTCACAACTGGAACATTAGCTTCTCAGTAGGCTGAGATCTGAAGACCACAGTTCAAAGACAGCCTAGGCAAGGAAAGCCTGTTAGACTCTTCTCTCCAATGAACCACAAAAAGACCCCATGTGATGCTGTGCCTCAAGTGATAGAGTGTTCGCCTTGAGCTGAAGGGCTCAGGTATAGTGGCTAGGCTTGAGTTCGAGACACACATCACGGGAATAAGTGAGAGTTAATCAAATATTTTCCCTATTTGCTAATTAGGAGAACATTCCCTGGAAAATGAATGCTGATGTACACCAGAATTGAAGTCAGAGCTCCAGGTTGAAGTGTAGAACATCCATATGCCCAGCCTCTTAGGCTCTAGCATTATAACTGTGTGTCCTACAGGCTTCTGAAAGGTCCAATGTTGAAAAGCTTAATACGTTCCCAAAACCCTTTGTGATAAGCAGTTGACTTATATTGTTTATGTCAATACAGTTCTGAACCTAGCAGAGCACCAGTAGCTCATGCCTGTCACTCTAGCTCAGGAGACTGAGGTCTCAGGATCACAGGGTGAAGCTAACCAGGGCTGGAAATTCTATGACACTCTGACTTCCACTTCTGAAAAGTCAGATGTTCAAGAGCTTCCTGTGTTTCCCTTGATGATGAGAAGTTACTTGCATTCTAAATCTTCTTAGAATTCTTGAACTATAGAAGCAGGAAAGAAACATTATTGACCCATCCTGGGTTCAAATGAAGTTCTCAGGATCCAAGCCCTAGTCATGTTAACAGGATGAACTCCAGTATAACACTATATTTGAAGGCAGAAAACAGTTGCAAAAGCCAAGCACAGTGAAGAGACCTAGGCCTGCAGGATTTGGAGGCAGAATGTACACACTCAACAGGGAAGTGAGCTGCAAAACCACTTCATTCATTCCAGGCACAGCCAGCAATGAGGAGAAACTGGAAACATTTGTTAGATTTACAACAAGGTCAGGCTTTTCTAAGCCTCTTCCCTCCCTCAAGTGAAGGAACTTCAGGCTATGTTTAGGATACCAATAGAGAGCCAGGTTAGTGGAGGAGAGGGGAGGAATAGTAGAAAAACCCTGCTCTTTAGTCTTAGGGAGTGGGTTCTTGACTCTCCATCTGTCAGATGTGAAGGCCCTTCTTCTACCTCTACCAGACCATTCTCCTTCCTTCATTCTCCCCATCATTAATGTAAATCCCCAGTCCAAGGAGAGGCAGGGCCTTTTCTCTTCTGTCTCCAAGCACCTGAGTTAGAACCTGGCTCTGCCCTCTTGCCTCTCGGGCCCTGCCTGAGAAGTGGGAAAGAGACAATCTTCCTGCTCTGTAATTGTTTGAAGGCGATGCTGGTGGGGCACACTGCAGAAGGCCTCATGATTGGGACTTGTTCCGTTCTTTCCTCCTGACAACCAACACCAGATTTATCTATCTATCTATCTATCTATCTATCTATCTATCTATCTATCTATCTATCTATCTATCTATCTATCTATCTATCTATCTATCATCTATCATTTATCTACCTAACTACTTACCTACCTACCTACTTACCTGCCTATCTCTTTGCCAGTTGTTGGGTTGAACTCAAGTCCTGGGCACTGGCTCTAGAACTCTACTACTTGAGCAACAGCACCAATTCTGGCTTTTTTGTGTATGTGCTACTAAGGAATCGAACCCAGAGCTCCTTGAATGCTAGGCAAGAACTCTCTCACTAATCCACATTCCTAGCCCCCTCATCTTTTTCTTTTTATGGGAGGGTCTGGTCATGGGACCTGAACTCTGGGCCTGGGCGCTGTCCCTCAGCTCTTCAGCTCAAGGCTAGCACTCTACCACTTGAGCCACAGCGCCACTTCTGGCTTTTGTTCTTTTTTGCTTATGTGGTGCTGAGGAATCGAACCCAGGTCCTCAGGCATGCAAGGCAAGCGCTCTACCACTGAGCCACCTTCCCAGCCCCCTCATCTTTTTCTTAATGGTAGTTTTTACATAAGTATTCTGTCATTTTACGTCCCCAAGTTTAATTTTCTGAGTACAGGTTACTTCTAAGAAAGCTTATCTTCTCTTTGCCTGCCTTGTTTGTAACTGTTCCTGCATTGGCCTCATAATAAATTGCAAAAAAGGCTGATGAGGGTGACCTGCTTTAGTCCGATGGCTGGACAGATTGTTCTGTATGTCTTTTTGTTTCCAGTCCTGGACCTTGAACTCAGGATCTGGGCACAGTCCTTGAGCTACATTTGTTTAAGGGTAGCCCTCTACCACAGAAGCCATATGGCTCTACTTCTGGATTTGTTGGCACTAAAGTTGGACAGTGGTCTCAAGGACTTTCCTGCCTAGGGTGACTTTGACCATGATCTTCCTATCACAGCCTTGTAAGTATCAAGGAGGACTGCTGAGAGCCACTGGTGCCTGCCTAATCCTGGTGTTGCTGATATTCTTGGACAGACTGGTGAGTTCCCTATCCTCAGGTTTAAGTGATGGGAGCTGGGTCCCACAGTTCAAATCCTGGTCCTGCCACCTCCAAATGGCAGGAGATCCTTAGAAACTCATTTCTATCCATATGAATACTAATGGAAAGTGATATATGTCATGATTGAGTGGGCAGTTCCTGGATTATTCTAGGATAAAATTATACACAATTGTATTATAGTAAACTGATTGATTTTAATCAATACTTCATGAAGCATTTAAACAATCACATTCAATAAATGGAGGCATAATGAAATACCTAAGAATTGGGCGTCACATAGTTGAAAGATGCCATTTTTTTTTTGCCAGGACATTCTTTAGTTAATTGGTATATACCATTTTCTGAATGTAGTTTGGAATATGAAACTAGGATATATTATACCTGAAGAGTTTTTATCAGAAATGCTTGTAGCAAAATGTAGAGGTAAAGCCAAATTATGTATATTTGAAGACAATGCTTGATTAGTCCTCTTCTCACATTCTCCATTCCCTTCATGAGAATAATACACATTCTAAGGAAATGCTTCGAGTGTTTTGGAGATATAGGTTGACTTTAAACCATTGAGTGACTCTATACTGTATTTTGTTTACTTTATATACAAAAAAGCTAAATTCTTACTTTATAATTTTCCTTAGGCTTTATACTCAGATTTAATCTCTGATGGGTGACAAATAAAGATATAAACATTTTTTAACAGTGGCTAAATTTAAGCTGAGAAATCTAGGTACAATGATACTCATGCACATAGGCCTCATCTGTCATGAGACCATGATATCAAAATGTTAACCAATGCTTACTGTTGTCATGCTTATGAGATTTTGTGAATTATAAACAGTGGTTATTAGAATTTTTTTGTAATCAACATCATTTCATGGGTTAGGAACTGAAGTGAGACATTATACTCAGAACAAAATTTAAGGAGGCATCCAAAATTAGTTACCAAGATATACATCATGTAACACAATGTTATAAAAATGCAAGCTAAACTAAATATTTTTTGAAAAAAAATCAACATTTACTATAAATACAGAATCAGTATGACTGGTTTTTCTTTTACCCAAGTTGCAATATGGCTTACATGATGACTTTTCTGGTTATATGTTTATTTAGGTCTTGATATTTAGTTGGAGAAGTTATGTTCTTTCATATATTCATTTGTCAGATCAAAGAGGAAATGAATTCCATGCCAGAGTCAACATTCATAATAATGCTACAGATGGATCCTTCTACTTTGCCAAAGTTTCAAATCAGCTTGAGTAACTTGGGTCTTTTTTTGGATCTAACTCAATAGGTATGTAATTTTGTCAGTACTAAAACGATTTTGACCACCATTTTTTAAACTATTACTATCCAGAAACTACTTCTCTCTTTTCATGAGATTTTTAATTTCATTTATATCATGTGTTGATGTTTTCCTTTAGATACGCCACATTCAGTCTTCTACAAAGTGCAATTTGGAGTATTTTAAAATCATGTACACTCAGCTACACTGCTCAGATTCTATTATTTGCATATTTTTTCTTGTTAAATCACCAGGAATTAGTTCTCAATATGGATACTATTGTACTTATTCATTGCCTTTCTGAATTGTTTAAATATGTCATGATTTTGTTATTTTATTCTTTTAAATATGTGCAGATCTCACTCCGCATACAGTCACATTTGTTTTAAACAATTTGATCCATTCAAGGGATTTGGTATATTAGGTTCTTCTAGGTGAATTTAATTACAAATTAACACCACCATATTTCTGAGACACAGTTATCTTTATGGCTCTACTCCAAGTTAAAATATATTTGAGGTTTTTGTGCATAAAGAAACTGGGCACAACATGTTTTTGTTTATGGGGGAGTTCTACTTTGTTGGTTGTTTTTCCAGTTGTGGTGATTTCAACATATGTGTGCATTTTATTACAATTGTTTTGTGTCTATATTTGTTTCATATAACAGAAAGTACACAAAGAATCAGTGATTTAGAATGTTTGCTAATACATTTCTAAGAGAGACATTTGAAATTTTGTGACAACTGGGAATGGACAGGTTCATAGTTGAGGGGTTAACAGAATAACACAGATATTGTTTGACATGATTTGAATTCTTCCTCCTCTTGCCTCACTATTTCCAATAATATTACTTCAAAGTCTTTAGTGAAAAGAAAATAATTTTGTCTGTATGAAGTCAGAATTTTTGGTTCAATTGGGACACTCTACACATTCATATTCATTTTAACTCAAAAATCTTCTTTCCTTCGTTTAAAATCAAAGATGTGAATTATAATGGTAAAATAGCATCTACTAATTTGTATGAAATGGTCCAAACTATTTTTACTTCACACTATATGTAACATAGAGTGTAATAATAATAGTGAGTAATATAGTATGTAATAATTACCTTTGGGGTAAGTCAATTAAAGTAGATTTTTGTGAGATATTGAGTAATAGTAAAACTTATATTTGATTCTATTAAAAAATTCAATTACATCTAAAATTAACTCATAAACTAATGCTGAAAAATAAGATTGTTTACTGGAAAAAGCCAGAAGTTTCTATAAGTTTGCTTTTTAAAAATTGTCTTGGATCTGGGCTGTGGTTTCTCATGCCTGCAATCCTATCTACCCAAAAGTCTGGGATCTGAGGATAGTGGTTCAAAGCCAGCTTGGGAAGAAAAGTCTGTGAGACTCTTATCTCCAATATATCTCTTGAAAACTAGAAATAGCACTGTGGCTCAAGTGGTACAGTGGTATCCTTGAGCTGAAGAACTGAGGGACATTGCCCTGGCCCAGAGCTAAAACCCCACGACCAACAAAAAAATAAATTGACATAGGGGCTGGGAAGCTGGCTCAGTGTTAGAGCACTTGCCTTGCATGCATGAGGCCTTGGGTTCGATTCCACAGCACCCCACAAGCAAAAAGAAAAACAGCCAGAAGTGGCGCTGTGGCTCAAGTGGTAGAGTGCTAGCCTTGAGCTGAAGAGCTGAGGGACAGTACCCAGTCCCAGAATTCAGCCTCCACGACCGTATCCAAAAAAAATAAAAATAAAAATAAAATGACATGGATTTTTACTTTACTATTTCATGATTTTTTATTATGAAAATACATACAGAAGAGTTACAATTACATGAACAAGGTAATTAGCACATTTCCTATCAACATTGTTGCCTCCTCCTTTGTTTCCCCTTCCTATCCCTTCCCATCTCCCCTTCTGGGCCTATCGGCTCCCCCCCACGCCAAAGTTGTAAGCTTTGGTTTTCGACATAATACCTTGTATATGTCATTGTTGCAATAGGTCCACCTGTATCCCAATGTGTTTTTCTCATCCCCTCTACAAATTATACCAACATCAAATACAGTGAAAATAGTGGTTATACCGTGGGGGAGGGACATACAAAGCAACAAAAAAATCATCTTATAAATATGCTAGAAAAAATAGCAGAAAAGAAAAAAAATTGAGTCTTTATCTTGGGGTCCATTGTGCCTAACATCAACTTGTCTAACAGTTACAATTTGTCTCAGACATATACTGGTTATTGCAAATAATGGAAACCATAGGACCTATGTTTCTTTGAGTGTGGATTACTTTACTTTATATAATTTTTTCTGAGGCTTTCCATTTCCTAACAAATGGGCAATGTCATTGTTTCTGATGGAGGCATAGAATTCCATTGTGTATATATATCACATTTTCTTGATCCATTCATCTACTGAGGGGCATCTGGGTTGGATCCATATCTTAGCTATGGTAAATAATGCTGCAATATGGGATGGGAAGGTGGCTTAGTGGTAGAGTGCTTGCCTTGCATGTATGAAGCCCTGGGTTCGATTCCCCAGACCACATAAGCAAAAAGAAAAAAAGCCGGAAGTGGTGCTGTGGCTCAAGTGGTAGAGCGCTAGCCTTGAGCTAAAGAGCTGTGGTACAGCGTCCAGGCCCAGAATTCAGGTCCCACCACAGGACCCCCCCCCAAAAAAATAATGCTGCAATAAATATAGTTGTGCTTGCAGCTTTAGTATGGTCTTCTTTGTGATCATTTGGGTAAATTTCCAACAGTGGGAGTACTGGGTCATCAGGGAGCTCTATGTAGAGTCTTTTGAGGAACATCCACAATACTTTACGAACTGGTTGAACAAGTTTACAGTCCCACCAAGATACCCTCCAGCTTCTGTTATTAGAGTTCTTTACTACAGCCATTCTAATTGGGGTGAGGTAGTATCTCAGTGTTGTTTAGATTGGCATTTCTTTTATGGCTAAGGAGATTGAACATTTCTTCATGTGTCTATTGGCTATCTTTCTTTCTTATTCAGAGAAGTTTTTCTATAAATCTTTAGCGCAATTATTTGTTGGGCAGTTGTTTCTTTAAAAATTTGTTGTTGGGGAATTTAATTTTTTGAGTTCCAGGTGTATTTTAGATATGAGACTCTTGTCCATTGTATCGTTAGAGAAGATTTTCTTCCAATCCGTGGGTTTTCTATTGATCTTGCTACTTTTGTCCTTTGCCACTCAGAAGCTCTGCAATTTCATGCAATTCCATTTGTCCAAACTTTCTTTGATTTGTTGTGTTTCCGGGTCTATATTAAGAAAATTTCAGCCTGTGCCAAGGATACCTAGTGTATCTCCTATATTGTCCAGTAATGTTTTCAGGGTGTCTGTTTGGACTCTGAGGCCTTTGATCAATTTGGAGTTGTTTCTTGTGCAGGGTGATATATAAAGATCTAGCTTTAGTTTTCTACAAGTGATGAACCAATTTTACCGGCAACGTTCACTGAAGAGGCTGTCTTTCTTCCATTCTATGTTTTTAGCTCCCTTATCGAAGTTTAGTTGACTGTAGCTCCATGGGTACATTTCTGGGTTTTCAGTTCTATTGCATTGGTCCTGAGGTCTGTTCTTGTGCCAGTACCAAGCTGTTTTGATTACTATGGTTTTGTAGTAGAGTTTGAAATTTAGTATTTATATTCCTCCAGCAGTGTTCTTTCCATTGAGGAGCGTTTTTGCTATTCGGGGTCTTTTATTGGTCCATATGAATTTTTGGATTGCCTCTTCTATTTCCTTGAAGAATGAGGTTGGAATTTTCATAGGTATCACATAGAATTTGTAGATAGCCTTGGGAAGTACTGCCATTTTCACAATGTTGATCCTTCCAATCCAGGAGCATGGAAGGTTTTTCCACTTTCTATGTTCTGTTTTGAATTTCTTTTTCAGGTTTTTAATGTTTTCATCATTTTTTTTACATCTTTGATTAAGTTAATTCCTAGGTATTTTAGTTTTTTTGGGGGGGTATTAAAAATGGAGTTGATTTCCTGATTTTAGCCACACTTTTCATATGTTGGCAGACAGAAAAGCTATTGATTTTTAAGATTTAATTTTATACCTTGCTACTCTGCTAAAGTTTTGAATCAGCATGAGTAATTTGGGAGTGGAGTCTGAGGGATTCTTTAAATACAAGATCATGTAATCTGCAAAGAGGGAGAGATTTACTTCTTCTTTCCCCATTTAGATCCCATTTATGTTTGCATCTTGTCTTATTGCTGTAGCTTGGCATTCTAATACTTGGTTGAAGAGAAGTGGAGAGAGTGGACATCCTTGTCTTGTTCCTGAGTTAAGAGGAAATAGCTTTAGGTTTTCACCATTACGAATAATGCTGGCTGTAGGTTTGTCATATAGATCCTATATTGTATTGAGGCATGTTACCTGGATTCATAGTTTTTCCAGAGCCTTCATCATAAAAGGGTGTTAGATCTTGTCAAATGCTTTTTCTACATCCATTGCAATAACCATGAGGTTCTTATCATTGCTTTTGTTGATGTGATGAATTATTTTAATTGATTTGCATATGTTGAACCAGCTTTGCATCCCTCAAATAAATCCTGTTTGATTGTTGTGTAATTTTTTTGGAGGAATTGTTGAAGTCGATTGGTCAAAATTTTGTTGAGGAGTTTTGCATCATTGTTCATCAATGAAATGGGCCTATAGTTCTCTTTCTTTGATGAGTGCCTGCCTGGGTTTGGGATGAGGGTTGTGATGACTTCATAGAGTGAGTTCGGTAGTGAACTTTTTCTTTCAATTTCATTGAAGAGTTGGAGGATTATTGGTCTGAGCTCTGCTTCAAGGCCTTGTAGAATTCTGCTGTAAAACCATCTGGTCCTTGGCTTTTCTTAGATGGGAGGTCTCTTATTGCTGTTTCTATTTCTATGCTTGATGGGCCTGTTAAGATGGTTTAACTCATCTTGGTTATGTTTTGGCATGTTGATATTTGCTAGGAAAAGGTCCATTTCTGCCAAGTTCTCAAAGTTATTAGAATAAAGGTTTGAGAATTATTCCCTTATAATGTTCTGAATGTTGGTTATTTCTGTGATGATGTTTCCATTCTCATCTCTGAGTTTGTTTATTTGGGTACGTTCCCTTCTATTTCTGAGAAGATTTGCTAAGGGTCTGTCAATTTTGTTATTTTTTTTGAAGAACCACCTCTTTGTTTTGTGGTTCATTCTATGATTTTATTGGATTCCAATTTGTAAGATTCTGATTTAATTTTAATTATTTCTTTCTATCCACTGGATTGTGGTTTATCTTGCTGCTCTTTTTCAACAGGTTCAGATGTTTTATTAAATTTTTGGTTTCAGATCTCTAATTTGTTGATGTAGGAACTCAGAGCTATAAACTTGCATCTGAGTACTGCTTTGCTGTGTCCCAGAGGAGCTTGTAATTTCTGTGTTCATTTTTGCTGAATATCATGAACATTAGCATTTCCTGTCTAATCTCTTCCATGACCCACTCTTGATTCAACAGTGTGTTGCTCAACCTGCATATGTTACAGGACTTTCTTTGGTGGCTTTTGGTGTTGAGTTATAATTTTATTCACTTGGATGCCATTTGTTGGCCTTCGCTGTGGTCTTGTTGATTTTCTATGTGAGGACATCTTTAAGTATCTTTAGTAAGGCTGGTTTGGTGGAGATATATTTTTTTCAATTTTTCTTTGCTATGCAAGTTCTTTATTTGACCTTCGGTTGTGAAGGAGAGTATAGCTGGGTGCAGTGTTCTTGGTTGATAGTTGTTTGTCTTTAGGGCATGGCATACATCATTCCAGGCTATTCTTGCTTGAATTGATTCTGCTGAGGAATGTGAGGTGATTCTAATTGGTTTCTTTTTATAAGTGATTGATCTTTTCTCCTTGACAGCTTTAAGGATCTTTTCCTTGGTTTGAATTCATCCTGTGCGTATTATAAAGTGGAGGTTGGATGTCCTGTTCTGGTCTGGTCTATTTGGGGTTATAAGAGCTTCTTGTATCTGAATAGGCCTATCTTTTTCCATGTTTGGGAAGTTCTCTGCTAGGATTCTGTTAAATAAATTTCTTAGGCCATTAACTTCTGTCTCTAGGTGCTCCTCTACACCCTCAGATTAGGCCCTCTGATGGTGTCTTCCAAATATATTGAATAGAGCTATCATATTTCTTGGATTTGTTTTGGATAGTTGTATGTTGTATTTCTGTAATATCTAGGCTGTCTTCAATCCCTGAGATTCGGTCTTCTGCATTTTCTAACCTACTCACAAGATTTCTACTTTGTTTTTTATTTCTTTTTCTTCTAATTGGTAGGCTTTGATGGCTTCAAATTCTTTGTTGGAGCTTTGTTTTAGATCTTGTGTGAACTTTACTTCCTTAATTTGGTGTTTAGTGTTTATTCTCAAATCACTTAGTTGATTGGTTATGGTTTCCTTGGACTCCCATTTCTTCTGTCGTGCTCCATTCGGCATTGACTTTGTTGTCTCCCTGAAGTGTTTTAGCTATCTCTTTATGGATTCCATGAATGCCTGTGTTGATTTTGTCTATTCTCATCTGCACTTGCAATTCCTTTATTACTCTTTGATTAGCTTCCTCATGTTAACGCAATTCCTGTAATTCTCTATGACTCTTCTCAGCCCATTCACGCAATTCCTCTATTTCTCTTTGACTGTTCTCAATCTGCTTACCTAATTCCTGTATTAATCTTTAAGTAGTTTCCTAATGCTCACAGATTTCTGTATTAATCTGGGGTATGCCTCCTCTCACTTCCTATCACACTGACAATGAGTCCTTTGCAAGTTTTGAATCATTTTATTCATCATGTTTACTAGTAGTGTTTGTAGAGTGTTTTGGGAACTCTCCTCTGGATTATTCATTAACTATTCTATCACCTGATTATCATGAGTGGGAGTTCAGATACCTGGACTTGCTATTTTTCTTGTGTTTTTCCAGCTTGTTCTGCCCTTTTGGTATGAAAGTAACACCAATTGTGCTAGAATACTATTTTAAGGCAAGTATCAACCATAGTCCGGTAGTTGCACAATCAAAATGGATGCAGATACAATCTATTTCAACAGATACAATCTATTCAACATCAAACAACCATGTGTTAATGAGTTAAGAACAGCAAAGTTGGATATGGAAAACCAGAAAGTATTGGCTTTAGGGAGAAATGTAGGGAAAATAGGACTAAAGGGATGTGAAGAGGTAAAAGGAGAGCAAATTTAACCAAGTCCTAATCTCTGAGAGGGAAATGGATTGGACAGAATGATAGTAGAGAGAATTAAAAAAAAGAACAAATGGAATACCAAAAATTTAAATTTAAGAAGTTAAACACTTAAAAATATGTAAGTTTAAAGAAATGATATTGAGAGAAGAAAAGGATAAGATGGGAGGAGGGGAGGGATAGAAAGGAAATATGAAAAATAAAAAATTAAAAAAAAATTAAAATTAGTTACTTGAAAATTATATAGGTATAAAGATATAATAGTGCTATTAAAAAGTTAAGCCTAAGAGGTTGTGAATTGAGTGATAAATTTCTGGATTAAGTTTGAACACACTGGGGGAAAAGGTCTAATAATTGACAACAGGTATATATCTGGGGATGAGCAGAACAGCATTTAAGTAATGCAAAAATGAGAAAGAGAAAAAAATGAAAACAATAAAAAAGACCAAAAGATCAAAAGAGATTAAACACACACACACACACACACACACACACACACACACACACACACACACACGTACCAAAAATAAAAGTAATGAGAAAAAGAAGATTTAGAGAAAACACTTAAAAATTAAAGTTACAAAAAAGTTTCAAAAAAGTTCTTTGAATTTTTTGTTTTATTTGGGGGGGGATGGAAGACCCTGTATCCCCTGTGTCCATAACCAGTCTCTTGGTGGAATCTCTGGTCTGCTTGTGGTGTTTGGTTTTCCTATGGCTTGATTGGTTTCTTAAGTCAGTTTGTTTGGGCAGGCAGAAAATGGTATGTGTTACCCAGGATTTTTTGATTCTCCTCTCAGACTAGTTCAGTGAGAGGGAGAACTGCTTGGAGTACCACAAAAGAGGGAGATAGCTGGTTCCTCTAGTTTGGAGATGCTACGGTGAGGCTAGGTTCTGGGTAGTGTAGAGGCCTTTCAGCAAATAGTAGCTTTTCCCTGAGACACTCACAGAGCCCAGCTTAGAGCCATTCTCAGGGTTCATGTTTACTGAATTTCAATTGATTGTCTAGGCTTCTGTAGGGAGGGGCAGACTCTGGCTCTGTTTACGGAGTGAAGAAAGTCACTCTACCGGGGGCGGATCTTCTCTGCCTGTGCAGGGTGACGTTCCTCTGGGTGGAACTGAGCCTGGAAGGTCACTTCTATTTCCACTGACCTGCAAAATAACTCAGTCAGTTCTTGCTGGTGTTGAGTAGAATCTGCTCATGGACCACATCTGGGGCCTTTGTCTTAGACTCTCTGTAGGTATGGTGGCTATGGCCACTGGCGCTGTCCCTACTGCCACCGCAGCTGTAGCTACTGGCAAGTGCTTAGATCTATTATCTTGCCTGGCTTTTCCCTCTGTGGCCAAACTCTCTGTACTGTGATGGCACACTTGGTGTGATTCTCTAGCCTATGCCTGTTCACTGGAACACTACAACTGCTTTCTATGCTTCTAAGCTTCCAGCTTTCTAAGCTTCCAGCTTCTCCTCCGCCATCTTCCTCCGAACTCCCTTACACATTATTATGACATGATATTGTGACATCACATTGACATTGTGATATTACTGTGCCATTCTGTTTTCACAAACCTATTATCACATGTTAGAAAATTCATGGGTTTCAGGACTTCTAGCTCCTTCCTTGAAGTCTTATCCTCATTGTAAACTAGTAGCAATTGAAAGCTGACATGCGATTGTAATATTACAAACTCCTGACATGCGATTGTAATATTACAAACTCGTAGTGACATCACTATTCCATGAGTGATCTCATTACCACCGTAACACAAACCTATTGCAGCATCACGTTGCCATTGTGACATCACGATCACATTGTGACATTTCAATCGATTATGACTTCTTAGCACCTTTAAAAAAGCATATGGCCTTTGTGATATCAAAGTTGTTGTTTACCCATATAATCATTGCGGTCTAACAATTGATATCAGTTATAACATTGTAATATTACAAAACCTTCGAAGAAGGATCACCAGCCTGACATCATTGACTGGTCCTCTCCTCATAACTTTGACATGATGCCCTTGTGATACATAGGCCGTTTGTGATCTCATAATGTTTTTGACTTCATATTTCAGGTGTGACATGTGATATTAGAAATGAACTCTGATATGAAAATTGTGTCATCACTCTATCAGATATCATGAGCATTGTGTCACATTTTGACATCACATACCTGGTGGGAGTTCATCACAATTGGGCCAATGGATGACTTTGTATATCTCACATTCCCATTCTGAATTCATATTCTAATTGGGAGTTAATGAAAATTGAAGTCCAGCATGCCATTGTGATATCATAAACCTCTTGTGACCGTTATGGCATCACCAAATAATTATGACATCAAAATATTATTATGACTTAATATTGTGACCTCATATTGCCCTTGAGCTTTCACTGTTCCTTGGGTTCTGTAAACCTATTATGACATAACATTTTACCAAATTTGTGGCCTTTGAGATGATTAACTTTTGAAATCGTATACTTATGATGCATAAAGCACAAGAAAATCCAATGATAACTTTATTTACACTAGAAATGGGCATGATGTTTACCTCGTTCTGGGCTGTGCACTCAGTGACAAGCCAGCCCCAACCACCAAATCTCAGACCTCCAATGGGCAGCCCCGCACATAATTAATTGGTCTGCAAACCACCAACCCCCCAAATTATCATCTCCTAAGCTCCAAAATTCAATAGGTAAGGCTTTTCCCTTTTCCCTTACTTCCTCCTTCTATATAGACCTTATCTTCATTTCTGTTTTTCCTTTTCATCACTTCCCTCTTCTCTTTAATACTATCCACAGGCCTGTACTTCTCTGGCCTCTTGGCCAATTGACATCCTTCCTCTCCTGCTCCCCACAAATTCCTCTTCTCCCAGGTCTTTACCTTCCTACTGTCACACAACTTCCTTCCTTCCAGGTCTTGCCTTGATTTTCTCCAATTCCATTGCTCTGACCATGCACCTATATATAAGTTTAACCCTTCCATCACTCCAGTGCATCTCCTGCCTAACAGTTTTCAACCATCACTTCACAAACTGCCCATTACCTAATCACATCTTCACAGCTTGTCATGTGGGGACAACACACTACCCCCTCCAGCAGCATGTCCTGTCCCCTTTGCTGGCATGCCCCATGCACTCCATTGTGCCATGACATGTGGCCATATTGATTAGTGGGCCCTGCTGATTATTAGGGCCCCACTGCTTTATACATCCCCCACTGGTTT
Source organism: Dipodomys merriami (assembly GCF_024711535.1). Taxonomy (NCBI): domain Eukaryota; kingdom Metazoa; phylum Chordata; class Mammalia; order Rodentia; family Heteromyidae; genus Dipodomys; species Dipodomys merriami. Next base: position 2,295,890 of record NW_027203037.1, read on the forward strand.
TCATGTCCATTCAAATCCTGATTCCTTTTACCAAATCCTAAAAATTCCCTTCTCTCCTCCCAACGAACAGGCTTAAAATGCAAACTTAATAAAAAGCAAGCAAATTATAGAAACACACGAGTTAGCACTAATTAACACTTAGTAAGCCTTAACCTTAAGGGATGCTCTGAGTTTCTCTGAAGAGTCAATCTTGCAGCCTTCTCTGTATATTGGTTCACTGCCGTTTTCACTTGAGACTGATGATCTAATATTGTTTTCCTACTAATTTAATAGCCGACAGTGAAATTAGCACCACCAAGTAAGGTCCTTGCCACTTAGGTTCCAATTCAAGAGCATGATACATTTTTACCCACACCAGCTGTCCAGACAAGAAAGAATGGGTAGAGTTGTTTTTTTTAACTCAATTTCTTAGTTTATTTCACTTCCTTGAGGTCTAGCTTTTGAATTTATTTCTGATGTGAGACTTGCTATAGAATAAACTACATTTCTCCCCCCAAGGAAATTTTCCTTCCAACCGGATTTAATTTCTTATTTTATATTTGAACATTTTTATTGTCATCCTAATGTTTATTTATTTTTAAACAATTTTTATTATTATTATCTTTAAATAGTTGTACAGAGAAGTTCCCATTCTGCATAACAGTACATGAATGCAAGGTGTCTAACAACATTGTCACCCATCCCTCGTGACCTATCCCTTCTCACACTTTTTTGTAAAATTTGAGATAGGTGATTACATATATTTCACATTTCACAGTACTGTGGAATTGTGATGCTTAAAGTCACAAATACATTTTAACCTTGACAAGACAAATTATTTTTATAATGGTCTAAAGTTTGTTAATTCTATGAGCTTTGATAATCCAAATTATGTTTCCCACCTCACGTGATGTTTACACATTTTCCTCTTGCTTAGTGTGGGCTATTCCCTCTTTCCCTCTCATTCCTCCCTTCTCATCACTGTGTTTGGGTTGCTTAGTTATTTTTCTTCTATGTCCAGTGCAACTGATGGGCCCCTTTGTTGTATGTTGTTCCATTTCCCACTTATTCTGTTCCTCCTCCTGGCTTCTTCCATTGCGTGCATATTTCTGTCATCTACATGGTCAATAACATGGAGTCATTAATGGTGATACAACAAAATGAGTGGCTGTCCTTTGTTTCCCAAGTACTGTGTAGTCTGTCATACCATCTTGCATTTTGGCTTTAGCATCCATGTATCAGGTAGACCCCGTGCCGTTTGTCTCTTTGTTCTTTGCTTACCTCACGCAAATAATTTGGTCTAGTTCCATCCATTTCCCTGAAAATGCCCTCATTTTGTCCTTTCTAATGGCTGCATAGTATTACATTGTATATAGGTCCCACATTTTTGGGATCCACTTTTCAGTAGTGTCTCATCTGGGTTGTTTCCAAATCTTTGCTATTGTGAACAGTGCTGCAATAATCATAGAGGTGTGTGTGTGTGTCTTTGATAGTGGTTCCTCTTGTTCAGAGTAGATGTCTAGGAGTGGTATGGCCAGTTCATAGGAGAGGTCGATATTTAGCTTTCTGAGGTACCTCCAGACTGTTTTCCAAAGTGGTTATATTATTATACATTTCCACCAGTACTGCAGTATTGTTTTTCTTTCTTTATAACCCTTCCAGCATTTGTCATTGGCTGAATTTAGGATGTGGAATATTCTGACTGGGGTAAGGTGGTATCTCAGAGTTATTTTTCTTTGCATTTGCTTTACAGTCAGGGATGATGAATATTTCTTCATGTGTTACTTTGCCGTTTTTATCTCTTCTTCTGAGAAGTCTCTCTTTAGCTCCCTTTACCATTTCAGGATTGGTTTGTTAGGTTTGTGAAAGGTTATTTTCATTTGTTCACCATTTATAATGGATATTAGACCCTTGTCTGATATATTGCTGGTAAACATTTTTCCCAATTATTTGGGTTTCTTTCTAGTTATTTGCTACTTTTTATCTGTGTAGAACCTTTTTATTTTAAGGTAGTCCCATTTATCGAGTCATTGTCCAATTTGTTGTGACCCTGGGAATCTGTTCTGGAAGTTCCTGCCTGTGACTATATGCTCAAGTGCCTCTCATACTTAGTCCTGCAGTAGTTTCAGAGTTTCAGGCTTTATGTTAAGGTCTTTAATCCATTTTGAGTTTATGTTAGTGCAAGATGAAAGACTAGGGTCCACTTTTAGTTTTCTGCATGTGGCCAGTTTTCCCAACATCAGTAGTTGAAGAGGTTATGCTTCTTCCACTGTATGTCTTTGGTTCCTTTGTCAAATATCTACTTGCTGTACATATGCAGCTATATTTCTGGGTCCTCTAACCTGTCTGATTGATTTTCAGGTCTCTTTTTGTGCCAGTACCAAGGTGTCTTTGTTATTATGGCTCTGTAGTAGAGCTTGAAGTCCTGTATCATAATCCACTCTGTATTCTTTCTTTTGCCTAAAATTGTTTTGGTTATGCTATGTCTTTTTTTTCATATGAACTTTTGGACTATTTTCTCTATTTCAGTAAAGTAGGTAATTGGAATTTTAATGGGAATTGCATTGAATGTGTTTATTAATTTTGGCAGTATAGCTATTTTCACCATATTAATTCTGCCTATCCAGGACCATGGGAAGTCTTTCCACTTCCTGGTATCTTCTAAGATTCCTTTCTTAAGGATTTTATAGTTTTCACGAAATAGACCCTTTGCATCTTTGGTTAGGTTAATTACTAGATACTTTTTTTGAGGTTATTGTGAATGGGGTTGTTTCATTGATTTCCATTTCTGCTTGGACATTGTTGCTGTTTAGAAAGGCAACTGATTTTTGTGGGTTAATTTTGCATCCTGCAACTTTGACAAATTGGTTTATAAGTTCTAAGAATTTGGGGATGGAGCTTTAGGGATCGTGAATTTATAAAATAATGCCATCTGCAAAAAGAGGTAGTTGATCTTCTTCCTCTCTTATGTGGATCGATTTTTTCCCACTCCTATGTGGCTCTTTTTAATGTATTTTTCTAGCCTTATTGCTCTGGCTAAGAATTCCAGAACTATATTGAAGAGGAGTGGAGAGAGTGGGCATCCTTGCTTTGTTCCTGTTTTTAGGGGAATTGCTTATAGTATTTCCCTATTAAGTATAATATTGGCCTTTGATCTGCCGTGTAAGGCTTCTATTGTCTTATGAAATATTCCTTCTATTCCTATTTTTTTCCAGAGCTTTTAACATGAATGAATGCTGAATTTAATCAAAAACCCTTTCCGCATTAATGGGGATAATCATGTGGTTCTTGACCTTGGATCCGTTTATGTGATGGATTACATTTATTGACTTACATGTTAAACCATCTCTGCATCTCTGGATGAAGCCTACTTGGTCATAATGTATGATTTTTTGATATGTTTCTGGATTTTGTTGGCTACAATTTTCTCGAGGAGCTTTGCATCTGTCTTAATCAAAGAGGTTGGTGTGTAGTTCTTTTTTGAGGGGTCTTTGCCTTGTTTGAGGATGAATGTGATATTGGCTTCACAGAATGAGTCTAGGATTACTCCCTCTGTTTCTATTTCTCTGAAGATCTTGAGGAGTATGGGTATTAGTTCCTCTTTAAAGGCCATATAGCATTCTGTAGTGAATCAATTATGGGATTTTCCTGTTGAAAAATTTCTGATTACTTCTACTATCTCATTGTAGGTTATTGACATGTTTTATTGATTTATTTCTTCTTGGTTCTGTTTGGGCAATTTGTATTTCTTTTTTTTTCAGGCAGAAAACGAAGTTTATTTACCGAATTGCTGCCCCCACCATGCATGGTGGAGAAGCATGGCTGAAAAGGAAGGGGGGCAACCCACCTCTGGGCCAAGACTTATCTAGGCCAGGGACAGGAAGAGGTGTGGCTAGGTGAGAGAAAGGTGCGGTCACAATGGATGTGACCTCAGGGTCTTGGACCCTCCTAAGGTCTGATGGGAGGCATGTGACCAGAGGTGGCCCAGGATGTGACTTCCAGGTCTGCCAGTTACCTATGTAACAGATGCTGGGCAGAAACTTAGCCAAGAGGGAAGGAGGTGTCCTTGTTCAGACCTGATATTCCAGCCTTTTTATAATTATGAAAAAGGAAGTACATTCTCTCTGGCTACTTCTTGTTTGCAAGGGCCATCAAAAATAGGGGTAAAAGGCTCAGATGTGGTCCCCTCTGGGCGAAGGAAGCAGACAACAGCTGTCACTTGAGCATTGAGTCCTTAGATGAAGTCTGGAGTCTTGGATTAAGTCTGGAGAAGTCTCATGAGGCATTGAGGGACTGAAAAAAGTACTAGAGAGAAAATAAATGGCAAGAGGAAGGACTTGGGTCTGAAAATGTTGGTAGAAATGTCCCTAGCTACTTCTGACATCTGGCGACTAGGTAGAGAAGACAAGTGACAAAGGCAAGAACATAAATTTCTGTCCAATTGAAAGTTAGACAGGAATGAACATAAGATGGGCAGCCTTCTCACTTCTATTGATCTCCCGGCACTGTTTTATTTTGAAAGGGCAGGCACAAAGTGGCTGATATGCTATCATCTCCTCTTACTCCTCTACATGTTCCCTTGTTCCCCAGACCAGCCGTGTCTAGGTCTTCATTGCTGGAATAGTTTGTCCCAGTTGGTATTCAAGGAGGTTTGTACTTAAGGCCTGTGCACTGTCCCTGAGCACTTCTGCTCAAGGCTAGCACACTGCCACTTTGAATTATAGTACCTCTTGCAGTGTTTGCAGGTTAGAGATAAGAGGCTTGAGCCATGCTTCCAGCCTGTCTTTGCAGGTTAGTTGGGTGATGTAGTCTGAGGGATTTTTTGGCCTGGGCTGACTTTGAACTGCAATCTTTGCCACAAAAGCCCTTTGTTATTTCCAATTAAAGCAACAAGGAGATCAAATAGAATAAGTCGGGCTTACCTGGTCCTTATCAAGAATTGACCAAATATTATGCACTGACAAAACTTGTTAGAGGTGAGAATCTTAGCAGAGATATACCCAATATTTTAGAATCACGTAATCAGTACCAAACTACAAAACACAAAACAAAAAAGGCAAAACTCAAAACTTAAAATTTTTTATAATATTTAGATATCTCTGCTAACAAATCATATCAGATGTTTGGCCATCAGTTACCAGGGTCTGTGAAAAGAGCAACTTGTTAGCAAGTCACATTAGAAATAGATGAATGGAGGAGTAGTAAGCTTGGTGGAAGGGTACAGGTTGGATGGGGCCAAACCCTTAACCCACAATGTGGCCAAACTTAAGATGGCGAATTTCTGAAAAAATGCAAAGAAAATCTTAACAAAAAATCAAGCCTTGTTTGGCTAGCCTTTGAGAGGGAACTAGAGGGGGTCTCCAGGACCCAGCCCATGTAGCATTCTTCAGGGCACAATCCAAAATGTTGTAGCAAAAAAAGGGAGAGATATGGAAAGTTGGACATGAATAGCAGAGAGCAAAGGGAGCCTGAAAGTAAACAGACTTCGACCATGTACTATTGCAGAGGCCAAAATTGTCTTATTCTGACAGCAGCATAAAAATATTAGGTGTACCTTCTATCCAGGGAGTGCAGGAAGCATTTCAGAGGGGTTTCACTGCTCAGGCATGGCTCACAGCACCCTAATATATGTGTAGAACAGTCAGTCTGGTGAATGAAGGAGAGCTGACGAGGCAGAAGTGGCGTCCCGACTTCCCCGAGAGCCCTCTAGAGAGAAATGTCCAAGCCCCCAAACCAACCATCCTCGGCTTCAGAGTGACCAGTCTTTCAGCTAAAGGCCAAAGGAGCTCTTTAGCATGGTGCCACATCTGAACAGAGATTGAGAAACAGAGAGCCATAGAGACTAGTTTCACTCACCAGAGTAGAGAAGTGGTGTGGACGTGGATGTCAAGGCCAGCAATAGTATTGGGGAAAAGTCTCATGTGGTGTCTCAAGGCAGTTTGGTTCGCAGAAAAAAGGGTGGTTAGAAAATTCTAACATTTCCAACTCAAAAACCCCATCCGAGACAGAGCACCATATGTAAGGTATATTAAATAGGTAGGTTTCATTAGATAGCTGATGAAGAGAACACCACATGCTATTCAGGCAGGAAAAGAAGTTTATTTACTGAACTTCTGCCCCCACCATACATGGTGGAGAAGCATGGCTGAAAAGGAAAGGGGGAAAAAGCAATTTTTATTTTTGTAAAAATTCATCTATCTCTGCTAGGTTTTCCTTCCTTTGTGAATAGTCTGGAATTATTTCTTTATGATTGTTTGGATGTCTTGTATGTTTGTTGTAATTTTCCCTGTGGCATCTCTGATATTATTGATTTGGGTCTCCACTCCTATTTTGTTGCTCTTGCCAGTGGTCCGTCAGTTTTTTTTTTAATTTAATTTAATTTTATTTTATTTGAGAACATACTGTACAGAGGGGCTACAATTTACATGGGCAGGATAATGCATACATTTCTTACCAAGCATTGCAGCCTCCTCCTTTGTTTACCCTTCACCTCCCTTCCCAGCCTTCCCCCTCCCCCCACCCAATTATACCCCCCTCCCCCCCCCACACGGACATTGTAAAGTTGGTTTTGACATGACATTTTGTACTTCCAGGTCTTTCACCTTCTGCTCTCACACCACTTCCTTCCTTCCAGGACTTTTCAATTTTTATCTCCCCTTCCATTGCTCTGAACAAGCAGCACATATAAAGTCTATACCCCTTCTCAACTCCAACTGCTAACAGTTTTCAACTGTCACATCCCAAACTCCCCACAGCCCAATCACTTCTTAACAGCTCAACACTTGGTGATTAACGTACCAGCCCCTCCCACAAAATGACCTGTCCTCACCAGCTGGCCAGGAGATGGGGCCACGGTGATTATTGGACCCTATAGATTATCAGGGCCCTGCTAATTATTACAGTTTCTTCCTTGTGAACTAGTAGCAATTGAAATTGGAAATTTGATTGTGATATTACAAAATCATTGTGACATCACAAACCCATTTTGACATCATTGGCACGACATCACAAACTCATTGTGACAATATTGTCATTGTGACATCATGATTCAATTGTGACATCTCAAATCTATTATGACCTCTTAGCTCCTTTGAAAAATCACATGCCCTTTTCAACATTACAGTCCCTTTGTGTACCCATATCCTTGTTGTTAAATAATGACAATTGAGATCAGATATGCCATTATAATATCAAAAAGTTTTTGTGACATTCTCAACAGTGTGACATCACATTTTCATTATGAGAGCATCAACTCATTGTGACATCCCCAAACAATAACATAATCGCATTATGACAACAATTGTCATTGTGACATCATAGACACATTGTGAATGCCTATTCTGTGATTTCATTGTATTTCAAATGTGGCATAAGAGTTGATATCAGAAACACATTTTTGTGCCTACATAACCATTTGACATCATAATCACGTTGTGACATCACAGTGCCATTTTGATATAACTAATACCATGTGACATCACAAACCTCTCCTATCCTCATAACTTTTGTGACATGATGAAATTGTGATCTGTTAGAACTTTTTGCACTCATAATTTGTTTCCAACCTCATATTTCATGTATGACATGAGATACCAGAAATCCACTGTGAAATCATGACCATTGTGACATCACACTGACAGATGTCATGAACATCGTGTCACATTGTGACATCACAAAAAGTTTTGATGTCATAATTAGTTGGTGATGCCATACAGGTAAGGGGTCACAGTAGGTCTATGAGGTCTATAATTGGTTAGTGATATCCATATGGCTTAATCGTTCTCAGTTGTCATGAAATCACAGAGTATAAGAGTTCACAAATGGACTGTGGGATCTCCAAAGGCATGTGTTGTCACAAATGTGATGAAGTTCTAGGAGGATTTTGATGTCATAGTGTGACACAATAGTCATAATGTCTGTCAGTATGATGTCACAATGGTCATGATGTCACAGTGGATTTCTGAATTCACATATCATAACTGACATATTATAAGTTTGAAAACAGATTACAAGCTCATAAAGGGCCTAAGACATCACAATTGAAGCATGTCACAAGATTTATGAGGACAGGGCATGTTTGTGACGTCACAGTGTGTGTGTTAGTGATATCACCGTGGCACTGTGATGTCACAGTGATTGTGATGCCATATATTTATGAGATCACAATGATTTTCTGATATCAACCCACATGCCACATTTAAAATAGAATGAATTAAGAGAATAGGCATTTACAATGTGTCTATGAAATCACAATGACAATGTAATGTCATAATGCTATGAGGTCATTGTAAATTGGTGATGTTGCAAGGAGGTGATGGTGTCATAATGAATATGTATTGTCAGACTGGTGATGGGGTCACAAAGGGTTTGTGATATTACAATGGCATATATGAATTAAATTGTCATGTGTTCAAATTGAGGATAAGGGTACACGAAGGGACTGTGATGTCACAAATGCCTTATGTGTTTTCAAAGGTACTTAGGGGTCATGATAGCTTTATGATTCACAGTTGTAATGAGGTTACAATGGGTTTTTGATGCTAAAATGATTTTGTAATATCTCAAAAACTTTTCCAATTTGAATTGCTACTATTTCACAATGTGCATACAAGTTCACAGAAGGAGCTTGAAGTCCTAAGGGACATGAATTTTTTTAAATGTTATAAGGTCATATTAGGTTCTTGAAAACACAGTGGAGCAGTGATATCACCATGGCAATGTCACCTCACTACATCATGTCAGAATATTGTTTTGGTCTCACAAATATTTGATTATGCCACATTGGTGATGAAGTCACAAAAGATTGGTGATGTCACAATGTGCTGGCCATGTCACAATGACATGATCATTCTCAATTGTCTTTAACTTTCAATGAGTATATGAGTTCACAAAGGGACTGTGGTTTCTCCAAAAGTATGTGTTGTCACATATTGAAATGCTAAAAGATTTGTGATGTCAGAATTTGACACAATGATTATGACATCTGGCAATGTGATGTCACCATGGTCATGATGTCACTGGGAATTTGTGATATAAAATGTCATATGTGAAATCTAATGAGATTGCCAACAGATTATGAGGAAAAGAAGGCATGTCACAAAAGTTATGATGACAGGATAGGTTTGTGATGTCACAGTGTGTTAGTGATATCACAATGGCAATATGATGTGCAAAGGGATTGTGATGTCACAATGGTTATGAGTTCATGATTTTTGTTTATGATATCCACCTATATGCCACATTGAAATATAATGAAATCACAGAAAAGGCATTCATAATGTTTAGATGATATCACAATGACATTGTGAAATTGTAATTTTATCATATTTTAGTTTTGTGATTTCACAATGGGCAGATGGTATCACAACGACAATGTGATGTTACAGTTGTGATGACCTCACAAAATTTTTGATGTTAAAATATCATGTCTGATTCTAAATTGTCAATATTTCACAGTGGGGTTTGGGTACACTAAGTCACAGTTATGTCACAAAGCTATGTATTTTTCAAAGGTTATAAGAGGTCATAATATATTTGGGATGTCACAATGTGATCCTGGTGTCTAAACAGCAATGTGATGTCACAATGGGTTCATGATGTCACAGTGGTTTTGAGGTCACAATGGTTTAGTAAGGACATGAGTTTGTAATATCACAATTATTAGTCCAAATTCAATCGCTACTAGTTCACCATGAGGACACTGTAATAACCATCAGTGCCCCTATAATCCAAGGGAACAGATAGTCATCATGACCTCCTGGTCTGGACCACCAGAGAGGGTGGTGCATGTCGTTGGTGTGGGTAGGACATGCTGCTGAAGAGATAGGATGTTAAGTCCCCCATGGTGAGCTGCCAAGAAGTTATTGGGCATGGATATTTGGGAAGTGATGATTGAAACTGTTATGCAGGAAACATATTTTAGTGGGGGCAGGGTACAGCATATGTATAGGTTGCATGTTCAGAGCAACAGAAAGGGGAAAACTAAGGGGAAACGCCTGGAAAGAAACAAGTGATGAGACTGCAGGAGGGTAAAGACCTGGGAGGAGAGGAAATTGAGGGAGAGCAGGAGGTAAAGGACAGCAACTGGCCACTTGGAAAGGGCAGGGAAGTCCTGTCAAGAGTACAGCAACCTGAAGAAAAGAAGGAAATGGTGGAAGGAAAAAATGAAAAGACCTGAAAGGTAGGACAGGTCTGTAGAGAAGGAGGATGAAGATAAAGGAAAAAGCCTTTTCCTTTGAAGTGTGGAGCTTTGGAGATTATTATTTTAGGGGTTGGTTGTTTGAAGACCAGTTAACAAATGGCTGGGCTGCTCTTTGGAGGTCTGAGGGTTCATGGTTGAGGCTGCAATTAGCTCTGGGCCTCCAGCCCAGCTCAAGGTAGTAGCTTGTTACAAAATTTATGAAGACAAGACAGGTTTGTGTTGTTACATTGCATTAATGATACCACAATATCAATATGAGGTCATGAAGGGATTGCAAAGGAGCAATGGTGATGTGGTCACAATAGGTTTCTGAAGTCAAACTATATGCCACATTTGAGATAGAATGAAATCACAGAATAGGCAATCACATTGTCTCTATGAACTCACAATGAAAATGTGATGTCATAATGCTAAGATGTCATTGTCATTTTGGGATGTCACAGTGGGCTGATGGTATCCTAACAACAATGTAATCTCACTTTGTAGATAATGTCAAAAAGTGTTTGTAATGGTAAAATGGCATGTCTGATTTCAGTTGTCCTTTGTTCACAATGAGGATATGTTTATCCAAAGGAACTGTGGTGTTACAAACACCATGTGCTGTTTCAAATGTGCTAAGAGATCACAACAGGTTTGGGATATCAGAAGGTGATCGTGGCAATGTGATGTCGCAATGGGTTTGTGATGTCACAGTGGTCATAAGGTCACACTTGAATAGTGATGTCACAATGAATTTGTAATATCACCACTACATGTCCAATTTCATTCTACTAGATCACAATGAAGATACAAGTTCACATGAGGTGCTAAATGTCAGAAAGGCCATAAATTTTGTAAAATTTTATGAGGATATAATAGGTTGGTGAAAATGCAATGGGACAGAGATATCCCATTGGCAATGTGATGTTACCATTACAGAGATAGTATTGTTTTGAAGTCACAAATCATGATCCATACAGGTGATGCGGTTACATAGGTTTGTGATTTCTCAATGTGATGGTGATGTCACAATCTAATGCCAGATCTCTAATTGAAATGATTATATAAGTTCATAAGGGATAATGATGTATCCAAAGGCATATGTTGGCAAAAGTGTAATGGGTCTTAACAGGTTTGTGATGTCACAATGTGACTCAGTGGTCATGACATCTGGCAGTGTGATGTCACAGTGGTCATGATGTCACAGTGGATTTCTGATATCACTTGTCATACCTGAAGTATTAGTTAAACAATTTTTGAACTCAGTGATGCCGAAGAGATCACACTGGCAGCATGTCGAAAATTTGAGTATAGTTCAGGTTTGTGATGTCACAGTGGGTTAGTGATATCATAATGGCAATGTGGTGTCATCAAGGTATTGTGATGTCATAATGATTATGTGGTCACAATATATTTCTCATATCAACCCACCTTACACATTTGAAATAGAAGGGAAACACAGAATAGGCATTCCAAAGTATCTGTGATATCACAATGACCATGTGATGTCCTAATGCTATGATGTCATTGTTTTATGATGTCACAATTGGCTGATGTTGTCATAATGACAATGTGAGGCTACACTGGTAATGATGTCACAAAGTATTTGTGATGTTAAAATGGCATGTATGATCTCAATTGTCATTAGCACAAAGTGAGGGTGTGGGTATACAAATGGCCTGTGACATCACAAAGCCTATGCTTTCTTTCAAAGCTTCTGAGGTCATAATAGGTTTGGGATGTCACAGTGTGATCATGGTGGCACAATGCCAATGCGATATCACAATATGTTTGTGATGTCACCGCAGTGATGAGGTCACAATGGGTTGGTGATATCTCATCAAGTATGTAATATAACAATGACATATACAATTTCAATTTTTTTCTAATTCACTATGAGGTTACTGTAATAACCAGTGGAGCCAGAATTATCTGTGGGAGCCATTAATCTTTGTAAATTCTTGGCCTGGTCCACCGGAGAGTGTGGGGAATGCCACCAAAGGTGACGGTGTCAAGCCTCACATGGTGACCTGTCAAGAATTGATTGAACATTGGGCAGTTTGGGAAGTGACAGTTGAAAACTGTTAGGCAGAAGACCCGTTGGAGTGAGGAGGGGTGCAACCTATTTATAAGTTGCATTTTCAGAGCATTGGAAGGGGATATAAAAATGAGAGCTACCCTGATGGAAGAAAGTGGTAAGGCAACAGGAAGGGAAAAACCTGAGAAGAGGAAGCAGAAAAGTGGTCATTAGGGCAGAGTAGTGCAGGCCTGTGGAGACTGAAGTGGCCTGAAGAGAAGAAGGAAATGGTGGAAGGGAAAAACAGAAAGACCAGAAAGGAATGACTGCTCTGCAGTGAAGGAGGGAGTAATGGAAAAGCTAAAAGCCTTGTCCATTGAGGTTTGGAGCTTTGGAGCTCATAATTTTTGGCTGGTGGTTTGCAGACCAATTAAGATAGGGCAGGGCTGCCCATTGGAGGTCTGAGGTTTGGTGGTCAAGGATACTCTTGGACCTGGTTATCCAATCCAGGATAAGGTAACCACATTCTCCTTTCTAGTGTAAATTGGATTAATATATTAAATGTGACTCAATGGTTGTTCTTCTTGCCTTAGAGGTAATAAGTACGAGAATTCACAGAAAGAGCTTAAAGTCTCAAAGGCCCTAATAGGTTTGTAAAAGCACAATGGGGCAGTGAAATAACAATGCCAATACCACAATATCATGTCAAAATAATGCTTTGATACCACAATTAGTTGTTGATACCATTCTCGTGATGAGGTCACAATAAGTTTGTGATGTCACAATAGGCTCATGATGTCAGAATGGCATTGGATATCTCAAACGTCATTAACTGATAATGAATATATGAGTTCAAAAAGGGACTGTAATGTCTCAAAACGCATGTGTTGTCACAAATGTGATGTCGTTTTAAAAGCCTTGTGATGTCACAATGTGACACAATGGTCATGACATCTGGCAGTATAATGTCATAAGGGATTTCTGATATCACATGTCATACCAGAAATATGAGATTGCAAACAGATTATGAGCTCACAAAGGCCCTACTATATGACAATTGCAGCATGTCAAAAAAACGTACAAGGACAGGACTGGTTGTGACGGCACAGCAGGTTAATAATATCATAATGGAAATGTGATGTCACAAAGGATTGTGATATCACAATGGTTATATCGTTAAAATAGGTTTCTGAAACAGTGAATTCACAGAATTGGCCTTCACATTGTTAACTCATAACCATGTCACTGTGATTTATAATGCTATGATGACATTGTTGTTTGGTGATGTCACAATGAGCTGATGGTGTCATAATGACAATTTGATGTCAATGCTGATTTATGATGTTACAATAGTTATGAAGTAACATTATGTTTCTGATGTCAACACACATGTCAAATTTGTAAAAGAATGAAAATCTGGGCACCAGGGCTTCACGCCTGTAAACCTAGCTACTCAGGAGGCTGAGATCTGAGGATCTCAGTTCAAAGCCACCTTAGGCAGGAAAGTCTATGAGATTCTTATCTACAATGAAAATCACTAGAAAACCAGAAGTGGCTATGTGGCTCAAGTGATAGAGTGCTCACCTTGAGCTGAAGAACAGGGACAGAACCCAAGCCCAGAGTTCACGCCCCATGAACAAAAAAAAAAGACTAAAAACAGGCATTTATAATCTTTTAAACATCATAATGGCAGTGTGATCTCATAATGCTATCTTGTTATTGCAGATTTGTGATGTCAAGTAGTTGATGCTGCCATAATGACAATATTATGTGACACTGGTATTGTCACAAAGGGTTCGTGATGTTACAATGGCATGTTTGATATCAATAGTCAGTTCATAATGAGGGTATAGTTACACAAAGGGACTTTGATGCCACAAAGGCCATGTGCTTTTTCAAAAGTGCTAAGAGGTTCTAAGAGGTTTGGGATGTCACAATGTGATAGTGATGTCAAATGGCAATGAAAGCTCACAATGGGTTTGTGATGTCACATTAGTGATGAAATCAAAAAATTTTGTGAAGTCACATCTCATACTCATATGTCCAATTTCAGTTGTTACTATTTCACAATGAGGATATGAGTTCTCAGAAGAAGACTGAAGTATTAAAGGCTATAAATTTTCTAAAATGCTATGAAGACTAGGTTTTGAAAACACAGTGGAACAGAGACATCACAATGGCAATGTGATGTTGCAATATGATGACTGAATAATATTAGGATATCACAATTGGTGATGCAACACTGGTGATGAGTTTTCAAAAGGTGTGTGATGTCACAATGGGTTAGGATATCAAAATGACACGTTTGATCTCAATATACAATGAGTATATTAGCTCACAAAGGGACTGTGAGGTCTCAAGGTATGCGTTGTCACAAAAGTGATGAAGTCCTAATAGGTATGTGTTGTCAGAATGTGACAAAATGCTCATAACATCTATCAGTGTGATGTCCCCAGGATCAAGATGTCACATTGGATCCAGTTATCACATTTCATACCTGGATTGTGTATGGAAGACTGGAATTTCACATGGGGTTAGTGATATCACTATGGAAATGTGGGGTCATGAAGGTATTGTGCTACCACAATGGCTATTAGATCACAATGTGTTTCTACTCTAATAGGTTTGTGCTGTCACAATTGGTTGGAAATGTCACAATGGCATGCCGGATCTCAAATGTCATTAATTCGCAATGAAGATATGAGTTCAAAAAGGGACTGTGTTGTCTCCAAAGTCATGTGTTGGCACAAATGTGATGAAGCCCGAACAAATTTGTGAGTTCACAATGTGACACCATGGTCTTGATGTCTATCAATGTGATGTCCCAATGTTCATGTCAGAGTCAATTATGATATCACATGTCATACCTGAATTATTATGAGTTTGAAAACAGATTATAAGCTTACTAAAGGCCTAAAATAATACTAATGCCGGCATATCGCACAAGTTATGACTAAAAACTTATGATCTTTGGAGCTTAAGATTCTTTCTTTGAAATTGTATCCTCATTGTTAACTAGTAGAAATTGAAATAGGATATGTCATTGTGATATTACAAACTCATAGTGATATCAAAAACTCATTGTGACCTGATCACCACTGTGACATCACAAAACCATTGTGATAGCACATTGCTGTTGTGCCTTCACAATCACATTGTTTCATCACAGAGCTATTGTGAACTCTTGAGATGTATAAGTCGTTATGTCCAAAACGAACTTTACAACTTGTGCGGAGTGGGGGAGTGGGAGTGGGGAGGATTGGGTGTGGAGGGTGGGGAGAGGATGGGAAGGGATGGGAAGGGGAAACAAAGGAGGAGGCTACAACGCTTGATAAGAAATGTACTCATTATCTTGCCGATGTAATTGTAACCCCTCTGTACAGTTTTTTCACAATAAAAAAAAAACATGAAAAAAAACACATGACCTCTGTGGCATCACAGACCCTTTTTGTACTCATCTCTTCATAGTGAATTAATGAAAATTGTTATCACACATAGCATTTTATCATCACTAATACTTTGTGCAATAATTATGACTGTGAAATCACATTGTCATCATGACACCACCATTCATTGTGACATCATCAAACCCCAATGACACCATACCATATTTTTCTTTTTTTTGTTCTGTGAGTTTTTTTTTTATTGTAAATACAGTGTACACCCGATTACAGTTACATGAGCAAGGTAATGAGTACATATACTGTCATCATTGCTGCCTTGACATCACATTGTCATTTTCATGTCATAGACCCATTTTGAATACCTATTCTTTGATTTCATTCTATCTCAAATGTGCCATCTGCGTTGATATCAGGAAACAATTGTGAACTCATATCGTTTGTGACATCTAAATCTCTTTGTCACAGCACATTCCATTTGTTATATCACTAACCCATTGTGACATCAAATACCTCTCCTGTTCTCATAATTTTGTGACATGCCATTGTGATATCTTAGGTCCTTTGTGAGTTGATAATATGTGTTCGACCTCATCTTTCATATATGACATGACATATCTAAAATCCAGTGTAACATCATGATATCACACCGCTGGACATCATAACCATTATGTCACTTTGTGACATCTCAGACCTGTTAGTCCTTCACCTTTTTGACTACATATGCTTTGCTGACATCAGAATCTCTTCCCAAACTCATATACTCATGGTGTGATTATGACAATTGAGATCCCACATGCCATTGTGCCATCACCAACCCCTTGGGACATCTCAAATCCATTGTGACCTCCTCATCAGTATTGCATGACCAATTGTGACATCAAAACATTCTTATAACATAATGGTGAGATATCACATTGTCATTGTGAAATCACTGTCCCATTGGGTTTTCACATAGTATGACTTCATACTATGGAGCTTCTTCTATCACCTGGTATCCTCACATAGAATTATGAATCATTGAAATATGATATATCATTCTGATATTACAAACAAACTGTGACATCACAAAATCATTGCGACCTCATCACCACTGTGACATCAAAATCCCAATGTGATATCTCATTTCCATTGTGACAATATGAATCAAATTGTGCCATCCCAAACCTATTATGACCTCTTATCACCTTTGAAAACACACATGGCCTCTGTGACATCACAGAACCTTTTTGTATCCATATCCTCATGGGGAAACTAATGAAAACTGACATCAGATATACCATTGAAACATAACAAATCCTTTCTGCCATAATCATAATTGTGAAATCATGTTGCCTTTATGACACCATCAGCTCATTCTGACATGTAAAACTACAATGACATCATAGCATTGTAACGTCACATTGTCATTCTGATGTCATAGACACGTTGTGTTCGCCTATTATGTTATTTGATTGTATTTCTAATGTGGCATTTTGGTTGATACCAGAAATCCATTGTGAGTTCATGACCATTGTGATATCACGATGCCTTATAATATCACATTGCCAGTGTTATTTCACATTGCCAAATTGATGTCCAAAAGGGATTTTGATATGACAATTGTTATGACATCACCATAAGTTTCTGATATTAACCCACATGCCACATTTCAAATACAATGAAATCACAGATTTGGCATTCATAATGTGACACTGATGTCACAATGACTTAATGGCAAATGTTATAATGTCATTGCCATTTTGTGATGTCACCATAAGCTAAAGATGTCATAACAACAATGTAATGTCACACTGGTTATGATGTCACACAGGGTTTATTTTACAATGGTTATGAAGTCACAATGTGTTTCTGATATCAACTGATATGCCACATTGGAAATAGAATGAAATCACAAGATATACATTCACAATTTGTCTATGACAGCAAAATGGCAATGGGATGTCATAATGCTATGATGTCACTGTAGCTTGGTGATGTCACAATGAGCTGATGGTGTCATAATGACAGTCTTATGCCACACTGGTGGTGATGTCACAAAGGGTTTATGATGTCACAATGGCATGTCACATCTTAATTGCCATTAGTTTATAGTGAGGATATGAGGATGAAGTCCCAATGACATATACAAATGAACTGTGATGAAATAAAGGCCATGTATTTTGTCAAAAGTGCTAGGGTTCATAACAGGTTCTGGTTGTCAAAGTGTTAAAGATATAAAAATGGGTTAGTGATGTCAAAACTAGTTTGCAATATCACATCTTATTTCAATTTTCTATTGCTACAAGTTCACAAAGATACAAGTTCACGGAAGGTGCTTGATGTCTCAAAGGTCATAATTTTCTAAGATGTGATGGGATCATAATAGGTTTGTGAATGCATGATGGTTCAATAATATCACAATTGCAATATGATGTCAAATTATAATGTCATAAAAGTGTTGTTATGTCACAATTAGCTGGTGATGCCATAATAGTGATGAGTTCAAAATAGTTTTGTGAGGTCGCAGTAGTTCGGTGATGTGACAATGGCATTCCAGACCTCGATTGTCATTAACTTATAATGAGTTTATGAGATTAGAATGGGATTGTGAGGATTCCAAAGTCATTTGTTGGCTCAAATGTGATGAAGTCAGAACAGATTTGTGATGTGACAATGTGACACAATGGTCATTACATCTAGCAGTGTGATGTCACAATATTCATAATATCACAGTAAATTCCTACTATTTAATGTCATACCTGAAATAATATGAGGTCAAAAAGAGATTGACCTCTCAATGGGCATAACACGGTGGCAACATGTCATGAAACTTATGAGGTCAGGACATATTTGAGTTGTCACAGTTGTTTAGAGATATCACAATGGCAATGTTATATCAGAAAGGGATTGTCATATTACAATGGTTATGAAGTCAAAATGTGTTTTTGATAGGAACCCACATTTGAAATACAACAAAATCACATAATAGGCCTTCATAATGTATATATGTTGTCACAATGACAATGTGGTGTCATACTTGTATGATGTCATTACAGAAATGTGATGTCACAATGACCTGATATTGTCAAAATGACAATGTGATGTTACACCGATGATTAGATTGTAAATGTTTGTGATATTACAATGGCATATCTGATCTCAATTGAGATTTCACAATGAGGATATGGATACACAAAGGGACTGTGTTGTCACAAAGGCCATATGTTTTTTCAACGGTGCTAAAGATGTCATAAAGGGTTTGGGAGGTATCAAGGTGATTGTAATATCACAATAGCAATGTGACATCACAATGGCTTTCTGATGTCACATTGGTGAGAGGTCACAATGGCCAGGACAGGTTTGTGATGTCAGAACAGGTTAATGATATCACAATGGCACTGTGATGTCACAAAGGCATTTTCATGTCACAATGGCTTTGAGGTCACAATGGATTTCTGATATCCACCAATATTGCTAGCTTGTAATAGAATGAAGTCACAGAATAGGAATTCACATGTCTATAATGTCACTATGACATATAATGCCATAATA